>NC_089590.1:100674118-101044118 GCF_019320115.1 Miscanthus floridulus | reverse complement strand
CTTGTCTCACCTCAATGCCGAGGTAGTAGGAGAGTGCGCCGAGATCGCTCATTCAAAAATGAGCTGCCATCTCACGCTTGAAGCTGTTGATGTTCTCCGTGCGCGTGCTGGTGACGATCAGGTCATCCACATACACGCCGCCGACGAGCTCCTCCTTCCCCTATCGCCGCGTGTAGAGCGCGTGCTTGGTTGTGCACCGCTGAAACCCAAGCTCTCCCAGCATGGCATCAAGCTTGGCGTTCCATGCTCGTGGGGCCTACCACAGCCCATAGAGCGTCTTGCGCAGTCGGAGCACCCTGTGCTCCTCTCCCTTGACGGCGAAACCTGGAGGTTGCCTGACAAAGACCATTTCCGCTAGTTCGCCGTTGAGGAAGGCTGATTTAACGTCCAAGTGATGGACGCGCTAGTCCTTTACTGCTGCCAAGGCTAGTAGCAAACGAACCGACTCCATGCGCGCTACTGGCGCAAAGACCTCCTCGAAGTCGATGCCCTCGCACTGAACAAAACCTCGACCGACGAGGCGCGCCTTGTGCTTGACAATGGCGCCGAGCTCGTCCCGCTTGACCTTGTACACCCACTTCAGGCTGATCGGACGACATCCTGGAGGTGGATCGACGAGCTGCCATGTCTTGTTTTTCTCGATCGCCTTCATCTCCTCTAGCATCGCCCGTCGCCAGTTTCCGTCCCGCTCGGCCAGCGTGAACGTGGGCGGTTCCTCTGCACTGACGAGCAGCAGCTTTGCGTCATTGAGCAGCCGACCAGCCAGTCCTGAGGGTCCTGTGCCGCCGATGATGTCGTCCAGCCTGCGGAACCGCACCTCCTCACCTTCGTGGTAGGCGTCCACAAACTCAGTGATGTCACTTGGAGGTGAGGCGAACTCGATCAACGTTGATGGAGTTCCCTGTTCCACCGGAGTGTTTGGCATAGCACCTTGAGTGCTCGGCACCCTGGTTGCAGTGCTCGGTACTACTTTTGGACAGCTCGTCATAACTCCTACAGTGTTTGGCCCTACTGTAGGAGTGCTCAGCCTTAGTCTTGGAGTGGTCGGCACCACTGTAAGACGTCTTGGCTTCGCCACGAGAGTGCTCGGCACCCGTCCTGGAGTGGTCGCCACCAATATAGAACCTCCCGGCACCACTCCTGGCGTGCTCGGCATCCCTCCAGGAGTGCTCGGTACTCCTCCCAGAGTGTTTGGCATCCCCCCTCGAAGTGCTGGGCACTGCCCCAGGAGTGCTCGGCTCTACCGCTGGAGTGCTCGGTAGCTCTTCCCCAGCGTCTCCACCACCGTGGATGACCAAGTGCTCGACGATGAAGGTGTTGGTGAAGCTGCCAGCTTCCCCCATCCTCGGACTGCTCTAGTCCCAAGCCACCTTCTCATCGAACATGACATCGCCCGAGACAAGTACCTTGTCTCCGCGTGGGTCGTAGAGCTGGTACGCCTTGGTACCCTCTACATAGCCCAGGAACACCATCAGTGTGCTCCTGTCCTCCAGCTTGGTGAGGTTCGGCTTCGTCTTCCTAATGTGGCCGATGCAGCCGAATGTCCGGAGGAAGGACACGCTCGACTTGCGCCCATACCAAGCTTCGAACGGCGTCTTGCCCGCCAGGGCTTTGGTCGGAGCGCAGTTGAGGATAAACACCGCCGTGGTCACCGCCTCCCCCCAGAACCTTGCCGGCATGCCTTTGGCCTTCATCATGGATCGGGCCATGCCGACCACCGTCTGGTTCCGTCGCTCCACCACGCCATTCTATTGTGGCGAGTATGGCACGGTGTGGTGTCGCTCCACACACCCTAATCCATGCAGTACGCAGCGAACTCCATCAAAGTGAATTCGCCGCCGCAATCAGTCCTCAGCACTCGAAGCTTCTTGCCGCTCTCGGCCTCCACGCGCATCTTGAACTTCTTGATCGCTGCCGCCGCTTCATCCTTGCTCGTCAGGAGTTGCAGCCACATGTAGCGACTGCAATCATCCATGAGTAGGAGGAAGTACCGTCGACCACCGTTTGTAGCTGGCATGATCGGCCCGCAGAGGTCGCCGTGGACGAGCTCGAGAGCGTCCTTTGCGCGATACTTGGCCGCCTTTGGGAATGGTAGCCTCCTCTGCTTTTCAGCCAGACAGCTGTCACACAGCTCGCCTCCGTTCTTGATGTGGGGTAGCCCTCGGATCATCTTCTCTAGCCGACCAAGCGCGTCGAAGCTGAGATGTCCGAACCGGGCATGCCACATCCATGGTTCCTCGGAGTGCCTTGCCACCAGGCACACCGGCTGCTCTACCTTTAGGTCGAGCAGGTACAATCGGTTCAGGGACCTCTTCACCTTGGCATCGTCTCTATGGAGAGAGCGATCTGGATGTACTTTGCTGGCACGGAGTGGAGGTACTTGGAGACCGCCTCCTCTTCGTCGATGGTGACACCATGGCTCTTCAGCTTGCTGATGAGCGTCTGCAGGCGAAGGGAGAAGTCATCCACTGTTTCACCATCCTTGAACTTGAGGTTGGCGTACTTCTGCTTCAGAAGCTGGGTCGTCGCCTTCTTTGCGCGGTCGGAACCGACACGCATCGCCGCAATAGCCTCTCACGCCTCCTTAGCCAAGCTCTTTGCCCCCAACGGCTCCCTGTACTCCGCCGGTACAGAAGCGAGGATAGCCCCCAACGTTGACATATCATCTTCCTCATTGTCGATGCCCTTGTCAACGGCATTCCAGAGCTGTCGGGCTCTGAGCTTGACCTTTATGGTCACCGACCACTCTCCATAGTTGGTGCGAGTCAGCATCGATCAACTGGTGCCGCTGACTTCCCGCACCGTACAAACAACGACCTCCGATCGTGGCTGGGCAGCCACAGTAGTGCCACTGCCGTCGTCCAACTCCGAACGGCCCATCATCGCCAGCGGTTAGCCTGACGACGACGCTTGTACGGCTCTGATACCATTTGTTGGCCCACAGGATCACCGGCTCATGTGAGTGAACCACTCACTAGTCTTGTCGAGCACCCACTAGTGTTGCTGAGCACCCACTAGCCGTGCCGATCACGAACAGGCGTTGTCCATCCCCACACGCTATGGCTGAAGCTAGAGGAAGAAGGGAGAACAGAGTATGCACGCACAATACAAGACACCAGCGTTGGCCGAAGCTCTGTCTATGGGGTGGCAAATCTGAACTCTCTTTACTGAGTTGTTGTGGTAGTCTATTTATACAACTCTATCCATCTAGTCCTAGTACAACGTACATGCTGTAACAGTAACTAAATAACATACAGGACTGACTCTGCGCCGGCCTCTGCATGTGGCTACAGTGCTGTAGGTGAGCCGTGCGGCGCCTACACCTGTAGCGGCTACAGTATCACAGCAGAGAGCCTTTCAGCACTGTCTTTCCTTGCTGTGTTCACACAAGAAAAGCAGTAGTTTATTATAACATAGATATAATTTGTGTATTATATACATACGTACCATTGGCGGGGTGTACCAGATGCTAGACACTTGACCTTGATGTAAGAGGACGGGTCCATTTGGTTGCCTACAGCAGTGCCAACATCAGGCTTGATCACAAGGGCAGCTTCCCAGGAGAGGGAGGTGACGATGTCAAGCCAGCAGCAGCTGTTGCTGTTGCTGGTGGTGTCAATGCCAATGCCAGCCGACTCTAGAAAGCGAGCGGCGAGCATCCTGAGCTGCCCGTTCATGGCTCTCAGCATGGCTTTCTGCCGTTTCTCCCTGTCGGCAGCAAGGGCGGCGTTGGTGGCGGACTGATCAGCATGGCACCACCTGATACTGCTGCTGGTGGTAGCATCATCGTCATCATCGGATACGTCATCCTCATCTGTGCAGTAGGATGTACTACCTCCGGCTCGGGCATCGTAACAGGTGGGCTCATCATCGTCGTCGTCGTCTTCCAATTCCATGCTGTCTGCAGCAGCTGCCTCATCAGGCGGTATCCAGATGGCGTCGTCGTCGTCGTCATCCGATTCAGTGGTAACGACGACAACGTTGGGCATGTGATTATTGTGAGCCCCATCGTCTCCAGATGGGCAGGCATGCAGCAGATGGTTTGGATTAGCACCACCAAGGGCAAGGGCATGGGCATCGTCCTCATCCCTGTGAGTGCACGCAGGGAGGCAACAACTCTGATCTGCTGCATGAATTTGCACAAGCTAAGAGAGTACTGGGTCGGGGGCAGTACCTTGTGTGCAGCAGAATCATGGTAATAATGGAGCTCCAAAGAACGGCAGCATGCAGTTTTGTTGGTGTGTGCCCCTCCGATCCCCTCCAAGAAATCCTTAGCTTACTTGTGATGAATTGAAATCGATTATGTATACTGATGCATGCTGCATCCAATCCAACAAATCGATGGGTTTCTCAACAGATTTTAAAACAAACTAGCACGCATGCATGCATCGATATATCTGTCCGGCTAGCAGACGACTCACCTACGGATCGGAGGGAACGAACCCTGATGATGGATGATTATTAGAGATGGACCGACGACGATGAACTGGAGTTATGTACGTGGTTGGAGGATTCTGGAAGAAGCAGCAGCAGCAGCAGAAGCAGCCGCAGCAGCTACGAAGGAAGGAAAGCGAGGAGCAAACGTTCGGGACAGATGAAAGGAAATACTAGAACTGGACTTGATGCCAGGTCTTTGGCATCAATTAATATCGAATTATCGATTGATTGGTTGATTAATATAATATAAATAAATTCATTCATCATATATTCCACAAAAGAAGGAGTATATTAATTAGTACGAAGAGATGGTATCGAATTATTGTCCACCTGTATGAGTGTATGTATGTGGAACCCATATATATGCGGGCGATTCTGGATCTAGCTAGTTGGACACAAGGCATGCATGCATGCTGACACGTGTACGGTATACATGATCGATCGCCTTCCTTCGCTGTCTAGCCTAGCCGTCTCCATCAACCATCAGTGATCAGATCAGCTTCTTGCAAGGGCGTCCACAATGTCAATTTACAAATAGCTAGCTAGATGAAACGTAAAAAAAAAAAAAAACTGTAGTGGAGAGTTTTGTGAGTTACGAGTATGGATGAAAACGGTACGGATATTTATTCGACCGTCCGTTCGACCGAACAAATATGAACACTTATCTGGATAGTTACTCGGACATCCGTAATTTTTTTCGGATACGGATAATAAAACGGATATCTTAGGCGGATATCAAATACGGATGTAATATCATCGATATCCGGCGGATATCGGATAATCCGGATAAGTATCGGATATATCCGGATTATTAAAACGGATATTATCCGGATATTTTTCAAACTTTCTCAAATGAAAAAATGGCCTATATAAGGATTGTAGATCTTGATGAGCTGAACAAACTTGGTATTCAAAACTTTTCAATTTGAGACAATCTAGGGTTCCGAAAACTAGTTTGTAGGCGTCGAAATTTAAAAATCATAAATTTGAACCGTCCAAACTATCTCAAATGGAAAGTTGACCAAAACAACAATTGTAGATCTTGATGAGTTGAACAAACTTGGTATTCAAAACTTTTCAATTTGAAGTCATTTAGAGTTCATAATACTAGAGTCAAAGTGTTGTTTTTTCATTTGACCAAATTTGACTTGGTCAAACTTGCTCAAATGAGACACTAAATGACCTCAGATGAAAAAACTCTGAATATGAAGTTTGATCATCTCAGCAAGATCTACAATTGTTACCTAGCTCATTTTGTCATTTGAGAAAGTTTTATCAAACACTAGTCATAAATTCTTGAATCTCATATAGACTTTCTAAAACCATGTCACACACTTGTGAAATTTGAATTACATTTTATTCAAACTTTCTCAAATGAAAAAATGGCCTATATAAGGATTGTAGATCTTGATGAGCTGAACAAACTTGGTATTCAAAACTTTTCAATTTGAGACAATCTAGGGTTCCAAAAACTAGTTTGTAGGCGTCAAAATTTAAAAATCACAAATTTGAACCGTTCAAACTATCTCAAATGGAAAGTTGACCAAAACAACAATTGTAGATCTTAATGAGTTGAACAAACATGGTATTCAAAACTTTTCAATTTGAAGTCATTTAGAGTTCATAATACTAGAGTCAAAGTGTTGTTTTTTCATTTGACCAAATTTGACTTGGTCAAACTTGCTCAAATGAGACACTAAATGACCTCAGATGAAAAAACTCTGAATACCAAGTTTGATCATCTCAGCAAGATCTACAATTGTTACATAGCTCATTTTCTCATTTGAGAAAGTTTTATCAAACACTAGTCACAAATTCTTGAATCTCATATAGACTTTCTAAAACCATGTCACACACTTGTGAAATTTGAACTACATTTTGTTCAAACTTTCTCAAATGAAAAAATAGCCTATATAAGGATTGTAGATATTGATGATCTGAACAAACTTGGTATTCAAAACTTTTCAATTTGAGACAATCTAGGGTTCTGAAAACTAGTTTGTAGGCGTCGAATATTAAAAATCACAAATTTGAATCATCCAAACTATCTCAAATGGAAAGTTGACCAAAACAACAATTGTAGATCTTGATGAGTTGAACAAACTTGGTATTCAAAATATTTCAATTTAAAGTCATTTAAAGTTCATAATACTAGAGTCAAAATGTTGTTTTTTTCATTTGACCAAATTTAACTTGGTCAAACTTGCTCAAATGAGACACTAAATGACCTCAGATGAAAAAACTCTGAATACCAAGCTTGATCATCTCAGCAAGATCTACAATTGTTACATGGCTCATTTTCTCATTTGAGAAAGTTTTATCAAACACTAGTCACAAATTCTTGAATCTCATATAGACTTTCTGAAACCATGTCACACACTTGTGAAATTTGAACTACATTTTATTCAAACTTTCTCAAATGAAAAATGTCCTATATAATGATTGTAGATCTTGACGAGCTTAACAAACTTGGTATTCAAAACTTTTCAATTCGAGACAATCTAGGCTTTCGAAAACTAGTTTGTAGGCGTCAAATTTAAAAATCACAAATTTGAACCGTCCAAACTATCTCAAATGGAAAGTTGACCAAAACAACAATTGTAGATCTTAATGAGTTGAACAAACTTGGTATTCAAAACGTTTCAATTTGAAGTCATTTAGAGTTCATAATACTAGAGTCAAAGTGTTGTTTTTTCATTTGACCAAATTTGACTTGGTCAAACTTGCTCAAATGAGACACTAAATGACCCCAGATGAAAAAACTCTGAATACCAAGTTTGATCATCTCAGCAAGATCTACAATTGTTACATAGCTCATTTTGTCATTTGAGAAAGTTTTATCAAACACTAGTCACAAATTCTTGAATCTCATATAGACTTTCTAAAACTATGTCACACACTTGTAAATTTGAACTACATTTTATTCAAACTTTCTCAAATGAAAAAATGGCCTATATAAGGATTGTAGATCTTGATGATCTGAACAAACTTGGTATTCAAAACTTTTCAATTTGAGACAATCTAGGGTTCTGAAAACTAGTTTGTAGGCGTCGAAATTTAAAAATCATAAATTTGAACCGTCCAAACTATCTCAAATGGAAAGTTGACCAAAACAACAATTGTAGATCTTGAGGAGTTGAACAAACTTGGTATTCAAAACTTTTCAATTTGAAGTCATTTAGAGTTCATAATACTAGAGTCAAAGTGTTGTTTTTTCATTTGACCAAATTTGACTTGGTCAAACTTGCTCAAATGAGACACTAAATGACCTCAGATGAAAAAACTCTGAATACCAAGTTTGATCATCTCAGCAAGATCTACAATTGTTACATAGCTCATTTTCCCATTTGAGAAAGTTTTATCAAACACTAGTCACAAATTCTTGAATCTCATATAGACTTTCTGAAACCATGTCATACACTTGTGAAATTTGAACTACATTTTGTTCAAACTTTCTCAAATGAAAAAATGAACTATATATATGCTGCTTTTACTCAATATCCGAATAGATATTTGTATCCGACCTTCTCCGAATCCGATTCATACCGTATTCGATACTCATTATTCATATCCGTAACCGAGTCAATCCGTATTCGTATATGTATCCGAACGCTATCCGTGTCCGAATCCGAATCCGAACAAAAATATGAAAACAAATATAATATGAGTGATATCCGTTCGTATCCGATCCGTTTTCATCCCTGGTTACGAGAGATGTGTTTTTGGAAGATCATGCTAGAATAGCTATTTGGAAGTCGCTAGCTATTTGGGAATCATTGAGGACGCTCTAGGTACTCCACCTCCTGCCTATAATGCAATGCATCACAGCAAAGTATATGGATCCATTCCGATTCATACAGTACACAGATAATACGAGATGCAGGAAAACGCCATGCCACGTGTGTATGCATGCATGATTAGCTAGCACAGCATCGATCGATCTGCAGCTCGATGATCACTCCCATCTGCAGCACCCACGTGTCCCTGCATCAGCTCAAACCTGAATACGAGAGATTTTTTTACCTTTTGTACCTCTTGATAATGACAACACATGCTCTCTTATTGTGCATCGTTAAATGTACCCATTTCAACGTGCACATCCAAGGATGCACACCATGAGAGTATATATCCTCCAAGGCAAATTTTTACTTTGCTTACGAGGGGGTTAAGGTTCAAACTTGGTGGCTTTGCCCTACTGAGGTGGCAACTGGCAACATCCCATCCATGGCTCTACGATTATGTGTATGGGCATTTTTAGCTCCAACCTATTTTTCTTATAGAAATTTTGTTAAATATCGAGTTCACGTAGTAATTCACAATGTACAGCCACATGTGTGTTTGGCAGGGCTCCAGATTCTCGTACAAACATTTCAGACTCGGATTCTCTCAAGAAACGTTTTTGGTGTAGAATAAGAATCACTTCATGAAATTGTTTGACTAGTGGATCTCCGGATTCTGATTCATAAGAAAATGTTTTCTTCCAAAAAAAATCTATAACTAGAAATATGCTTAAAAAGTTCTAAGTTTTTTGTGGACGGAGAACAACTTAATTAAATACAACTCATTTTTACTTGTTGCACTAAAAAGCTAATTAACTGAAAAAAGAACAAAGAAAATGGAAGCAATGAGATGAGAATCTGCGCGAAACCAGCCTCCTCGTGTTTCCACGTGCATATGTAGAAACGGGTGAAATGTTTCTCTCCATTCTCACAACCAAAACGTTTCTTCTATCAAACGTACCCTAAATCTATTTTAGTTTGATGCTAGTCCTACGTGTTTTGTTAGACATGGTTAAGGGACTCTTTGTTGATAGATTTAACATGGCTACCATCCAAATAGCTCATATTGAAAGGGCCAAAGATGCCGTCTAGAGGGGGTGAATAGGTATTTCTAAAATTAGCACCTTCAAATACAAAAATGATTAGAATAGGAATTTCCTATGACTAGAAAATTCCAACTCTGAGAAATAAACTCCTCAAGAGTTAGACACAAAGTGTACAAGTGATATAGAAAAGATCTAGGAGCTGTAATCCTGCAACACAAGAGTTAGAGCAAAGAACAGATAAAACAGCGCATGCTCCAAATATCAGACACGTCTGGTATTGATACAGGACAGGTTCGGTATTCACGAGTTCGTCTGCTCAATGCCCCAACTTGCTTCTTTTGATTTTGCTTTTGGATCCAAGCTGCAGGTACCTACTAGAGATAAAATGGAGCACAGAGAACCTGCACAATAGCTTGAATACCATAGTGAATCACAAATATCGAATGAAGACAAATTGAGACACGATATTTGTTTTGCCCAAGTTCGGACTCTGTTGAGACCTACTCTCCGTTGAGGGAGCTGCGAGCGACCCAGCAAAGGTCAGCTCTAGAGGACCCACGAAGGTCACTCTAGCTAGAGTCTTTTCTAACTCCTTTTCTATGACAGAACCGTCTGAAATAACACGCTTTCGGAGCCGCTCGTCTTCCACTAGACACTAAGCACCCCGAAAGTAAGCTACACCAGGCGGTTCCGTCGAGCACACCCCAAGGGAGAACTCGAACAATCCACGTTTTTCATCCATAATCCAATAACGAGAACAAGTTTACAATACTTAGTCCATTTCATACAACAAGAGTTCTCAGAAATACATTATTACAATACCAAGTTCAGAGTGCGGAATTTAAACAGCGGAATTGAAATAAACATCTAACGATAAGATACAAGGATCCGTCTGTGCCCACCAGAAGAATCCTCCACATAACAACCACTCCTCAAGTTGCACCTGTAATAGGGATAAATAAACCCTGAGTACACAATGTACTCGCAAGACTTACCTGACTAGTGGGAATAATTTCCTAACTCCAAATGATATGATAAGCTTTATGGTTTGCTGGGTTTTCTTTTTGTGAAAAGTATTACTAGTAGTGAATCCTTATGTATGTGTTTTATTAACAGTCATGATTAGTTCATTAGCTAACCATGCTATGTAAGCACCTATTCTACTTTCAAGCAAGAGTTGAGCAATCAAATCCATTCATCCCCTTTCATCTTCTAGTTCTTACTATGGTGCTAGACCATAGCCAAGTTGTACCGTATCACACGACGATTCGTGAACCAATGTATCCTAGCTGGGTACCCCAAAAGACATGCCCCGCTTATACCCCAAGCACAAGCAAGTCCAACCCCCCACTCTCCTGTCAAGGGGTCTAGGTCCCTGTCCAAACTTGGACTCTAAGTCCTCACTCCTGAGTCTCAGACTCAGTGTGGTGCTTAGACCTCCACCATCCTCGTCTCCAATCAGTCGGTCCGAAAAGAGCCGAAACCCACAACAAGAGAGCAACGAGCCTTCCCGCTCCTATAAGCAAGTATGTGCTCAGGATAATAAGTCTATGACCTGACTACCATCCACAGCAACGGACGGTCCTTAACTGACACGAACAGGGAAAACAGTGTAACCAAGCTATGCCCCGTTGGCCGTGGGACACAACCTATTACACCCACCAATACCCGTACCATATCCCTACCCGGTCTCCATTTCCTTTCACCATTTTACCATGAGAGTAATATTAATAATCACCTATTGTGAGTAACGGCAGGTTACTCACGCTATCGATAGCCTAAGCATAGCAGCTACTCAACCTATGCTAGTAGGACTCATATGTAGGTTTATCTATGCATGTAGTTTCAATATAAATCCTATAACGTAAATGCACATTACATACATATATCCAGTGATTATTCAAAATAAAGGTTATGCACCGGGGCTTGTCTTGGGCAGGCGGATTGTCAGCTATGTCAGTCATCGATGGCTATGGGGCTTCCTCCTGTACGAGAACCTCCTCCTCATACTCCTTGATCTCCTCCTCGTACTCTTGCTCTCCGGCGGTCACGAACTCCACCAACTCGTTCTCTACATGCATGCAATGATGATGCAACACTTTGTATTTTTGCAACAACAACTCTTAAAAATAAGAATACACATGCTAAGCTACTAAGCTAGCTCTAATGACTAAGATACTAAGCTAATCATTATCTCTACCAAATAGATTTTAAGCTCACCCTACAAATGCTTAACTTTTATAAACCAATATCATGCCATTATTCCTTTAGCCTTAATGGGTATTTAGCTACCATATTAAGTAGTCTATTTTAGGGCTACAAAAATTATAGTGAGCACATAATAATACAATCAAGCTACTATAAAAATTTTAGAGTTTTTGTTATCACGAATCTACCACAAAAATTCCTATAATTATTAATCGAAATAATACTAAGCATCTCAACTATTTTAATGCTCCTTAGCAACCACACAGATATGTATGAACTAACTATACTAATAGGTAGACAATGTTTTTGGGAACCTAACAAAATTAGTTTTAGAATTTTTGGATATCTATATTATTTTATATTAATTACCAAAGTTTAGCTCAGAATTAAAATGAAAAGCTATTTCTATTTTCGACGAAAAAATAAACTGATTTCGGCCCACGCGGGGCGCGGCCCATGCGCGGAGGCGGCCCGCAGCGGGGAGCCTGTGCGCGCACTGGCACTCTTGCAAAAATGCCCTCACGTTATCAGATAATAGCGTGAACACTACCCGTACTATTTCTATAGACAGTGACTTTGCAATGGAGCCATCGTATCTTTTCACCTTCACACTAGAGAGGTCCTAGAGATGCCCCGTGCTCGCCGCCGCGGCAAACGGTGGCACTAGGCTATACGCCGGCCACTCGAGGCTCGCACCGACCCAACTAACAAGTCAAACTCCATATAAGACCCTAACACCTACCCTAAGCGGCGATACGGAGCAACAGGGCGCACTAGAGCGAGCTGCCACCGTGCGCAGTCGCCCACGACGGCGTCGCGGTCATCTCGGCGAGCTACAATGCTAACAGGATGGTAGAGATAGGGGATAAGCGCTAGGGGCACACCGCAAACCTGGCCGAAGTGGTGGTTCGGCCGATGACTACCTGAGCAGGGCTAGCCATGTGCACGCGACGAGCACGACGACGAGCCACGGCGGACATGGCCACGTCAGCGGCGGCGGGGAGGCGGTAGCGCTCCCACTAGCGTGCGCACTATGGAGAGGAAGCCAAGGTGAGCTAGTGGTGCAGAGGAATTTGCGCGGGGTGAAGTGGTGAAGGCTGGCCATGGCGCGGGCAGTGACGAGTCTTAACGGCGTGGGCGAAGCTCTAAAATTGAGGCTCGGCTGAGCCAGAATCAAAGTAGGGTGGGGCGGCTAGAGAGAGGATGTGAGGGCGGAGGTGCGGACAAGAGGGATTAATGAGAGGTGACCCCTCACAGCTACGGTGCCGGTGTGATTCGACGACGGTAGGAAGACAAGAACAGAGAGAGAGCATGAGGGAGCGGTGGGGGAGGGGCAGCCAGCAACTCGGCAAGGGCGTGCCTTGACAGGACGCGGTTGGCATGACCGGCGTAGTCCACGGCCAGGCACTAGCCAACAGACACGCATGCTCACAACCGGCGTGGCCCGTGTGCCACAGTGCCATCAATGGCAAGGCGACGGCGACACAGCCACTTGCGCATAGCGTCAAGGCGAGCCAGCGGCGCAGCACAGCTGTAGGTGTGCAGCGTGGTGATGCAACGGTGGCGGCAGTGGCGTCATCGCGGTGTGGGCGTGGAGGCTGCAGTAGCACCAGTGATAGCCACTGTGGCAGGGGTAGTCAGGCGTAGAGCGGACCAGCAGCCTAGCGGTGTGGCCAGAGCGGCCAAGCAGCGGCAAGGCCATGGCAGCCACGGCCAGCCGGTGCGTGGCCATGTGCGTGCACGGCACAACCACATGGCAACGCAGGTCGGCCATGCGTGGTGACCACGTGCACGGCGCTAGGCAGCACAAAGCTGTGATATGCATGAATTTTAAAGCGCTGATCACGATCAAACCGTTGCTCCTAGACCTAAACCGGCTTCACTACACTCAAGATGGAACTACTAAATCGAATTATAGCACTACACCACTCCTTAACCCAATCTCTCCAAATAAATTGCTAAACATAGCAGCGTCTAGCTGTCCACAGTCTTAGAATTTTTCTTAGCGTTTGAGCTAATCTTAATTTCATATTGCATTTCTAAGCTACTGAAAATATTACTTAGCAATATTCTTTTTCAACAGTAGGAATTTCATTATCATCTACAAAGTTTGCACTTCCAACTTTATTTAAGTATCACACACATGTTCTATAGTATTTTTGCTTAGTAAAAATTGGTTTTAAACCCTAGTTGATATGCATGAACCCTCGAACCAACTTTCGTTTAGTATTTTTATTGATCATTTTGACTTACAAAAATTAATCTACACACTTCACCACATGCATTAATATACATGTATGATGCTCATGACATGTTTTAGTAGATGATTAATAGGGTAACACCGAGGGTATTACATTTTCCTCCTACCACTAGTTGATTCCTTCCCTTGCGACGGTGGAATCGAACAGTTACAAACTTTCTGAGGCACATCACAATCTCTTAGGTGCTCTCCGTCGACGCCTAGCCATCTAGGACTGAAGAGTCCAAGAGTAACAAATGCAAATCACGAGATCGACAAATATGCACAAGTGCTCAAGTGGTGGCTTGTTCTCAATTTTGAATCTCACTCAACCCACAAGTTGAATTTTGCAAATCGGATCAATCACCCACTAAGAGAGGATTGAAGAGTGTTCTTAAGGCTCAAAAACATGTATGATTGTCAGCAGAATCAGTAGCCTCCATAGGTGGAGGCTTAGGGTATTTATAGACCCTACTCAACAACTAGCCATTTTCTAGCTGTTGGAATGCCAACACAACACTAAAAATATGACCGTTAGAAGCTATGCGAGCCGTTGGAACTCCCGATGCTTGACATGACTTTCTCACCTTGATCATCTACTTGTGCTATCTCCTTTACTTGTTCTTTCTTGGTAACCTTCTTCTTGCTTTTCTTGTCCATGAGACACAAGTGATTTGAGATAATGAGCTTGATTCATCACTTGGTAGCCACCGAGCTTGATCATCATCGCAAGAGTCTGCTAGTTGTCTTGCTGCCTCGAACATATGAGCAGTCAGATAGCACATCATGCACCTACAACTTGCACTTCTTGCTCCGGCTTGGTGCTTCACTGGTTCCTTAAGGTTTCTCCACTGCATGAAGATTCAATGGATATGTCTTCCATTGATTTATACTCATATGCATCATCACATTTGGACTTTCCACATAAATCAATAAGTCTAGTCCAAATAAGATGTGCACTCTCCAAATGTGTTTGTCCATTGAAAATTGCTTCATCTAGAATATCTGTACTCAATGTACAAAAAATGACATTAATTGCTTGAGCATTGAGTTGCACACATGTCTCTTCCTCTTTTGGAATGTCTTTGTAGTTGTTGCAATCAACTATAGGAAGAGAGATGCTTACATCCACAATACGCTCAACAAGAAGACTAATAGCCCTAAAAGTATTAAGTACATGAATTGACCAAGATAGAAAGTTTAAACCATCAATTTGGAGAAGCACAAATTCTAACTTGATAGGAGTCGACATCCTTTTCTCATGGCGGTAAAGCTTTTAGTGAGACCCTACTCAACAACTAGCCGTTGGAATATGGACACATCCGGTATTGCCAGCACAGCACTAAAAATATGACCGTTAGAAGCTACGCGAGCTGTCGGAACTCCCGATGCTTGCCGGGACTTTTGACTCTAGGAACTCCCGACTCTTGTCAGAACTTCCGACGAACCAAACTTGAGAGCACTGAAAAAGTTGTTGTGGCTGACCCCGTACTGGACGTGTGTCTCTCTTTCACTCAAACCTCACATGGGTTGGCTTGAACACTTATGAATAATCATCTATCAACATGATGCATCCCTCTTAATAGTACGACATACCTATTAACTCAAGATTAAATGAAAACAGAGTTTGAATCGCTTGAGTTGATTTCCTTCAAACCAAATGCCACAGCTTTTAATTTTTCATCAAGTGAGGGTGTCAACATTGATTTTCTTCTTGAGCATAGCCATCTTGAGCATGTGACTTGATTCCATTCAATAGATGAGAATTAACTTCAAATGTATCAAGTTACTTCTGACAGTTTATCCAATTGTATTTAATCCTCCACTTCAGTGTGACCATCATAGTTTGATTAGTACATCAACTAAATGCAATTACTCTCTTCTTCACCCTAGCTAGGTTCCTCGGTCATCAAGCGGTTGCTTGCCCTTCACCCTTGCTTAGTACCTCGAAGCCTTTCCTTGATATCTTCATCATCTCAAGCCATCAAGTCACACTTTGTGTTGAATCAACCATAAAGCTCATTTGCATAGAAGTATTTTCATTTCAATGTAGCAAGCTTCAAATATGAGACCATTCCATATGCAATCCCTTATGTCTCATTAATCAATTCTTCAACATACTTGCTTTCTCATAAACCATAGGAATCTCACAATGAATAATCCTTGCATAAATTACATTTGCATTGTTGTCTTGTGCTTGAACTAGATTGTTTATACAACAATATATTATTGGCTTCCATCAAGTACCTGTGAGATAATCAACTTCTTGTCCAACACTTAGCAAAGGTTTAGACCTTTAATCATGTTGTCACTCAATCATCCAAAACCCACTAAATGGCTAGATACACTTTTACATATGCTGCCTGGCCTCTTCCTCTAAGCATTTTGGTGTGGTTAATTGTGGTTGACATGGGATTTTTTAATTTTGATATATTATATTGTTTTTCGGTCACCCCTAAAATTATTGAAATTCTCAAAAAATTCGAAGAACTTTTTTAGAGACTTACAAATGAAGTATGATTATTTTTTTTAAATCACAAATGAAGTATGACTTTTTTCTAAAAAAATTAGATCTTGACAAAATATTAGCATGATTTATGACTACACTTCTATTAAGTAGAAGAATATGCAGCATGAACAATAGAAAAATAGGAGTCTAGAATTATATAGCACATGTATTACTGTAATATAAATTTCAATTTTTTCTTCGTCCACCCCATACTGCAAGTGCAAAGTCTTGTTACCTAGGGGCGAATGCTAGGGTGGGTCGGGGAGCTCGCGCCCCCATACCGCTACCAGACCCTTTGAGACCATATGTTATTGGCTTATTGCCTAAACAATTAGTGGTACGTGCTATTCTCCTCTAAACTCATAATTTGAAAGTCCATGTATGTTTGACTAATTAAATTTGTATATTTTTGTAGATTGCTTCTCGGGACGAATAATGGGTATCACCGTCACACACGTCGCATGTTAGTTTGGTAATTTGGTTGTATGCTTTATTTTTTATGATGTATTTTGTCTTTTTCATCGTTCAACGATGTTTATATGAGACTACTTCAAACTATTATACTTGTCTTATGTCATAGTGAAGTTATATTGTTATGGCGCTTTCCTCCTCGCCTGGTTCCTCCTTCTATATTTCCACCTCCACGTCCCCCACCTAACTGGAAGGAAGATATAAGTAGCAGCATCATGCTCATAATCATCACGCCGTTGTTGTCTGTCTTAGTAGTTTTGGCAATTGCCGCTGCTTGTTGGTTTTGCTACTCTCGGTACAAAAAAAGAGATTGGGGAGTTGCCAAGGTGACATCGAGTTGCAGGTGTTCTCGTCGCAGAGGACACCGATGAGGAACTAGCTGGAGACCACTTCCTCAATGACGCTACCTCCGACAATGCTACCATCCACGCTGGCTAGGGCTAGATCCAGCGATGGGGAGGGGTTGGGGGGCTCGAGCCCCCCTACCTCTACTAGATCCTTGGAGGTAGCGTGGATGGTTCCTCCGATAGATCGCATTGAGAGCTCCAATTTTGATATAAAAAGTACCTTTATTTAACACCATACAAAAATGATATTATTTTTTCTAATGTGACAAGCGCTAGTACGCGAAGGGCAGGCCTGGTGCAGTGGTGAGAGCTATCTCACTGAGTCACCAGGTCGTGAGTTCGAAGCGGTCTCTCCGTAGATTTTGCGGGGGAAAGGCATGTCTCGGTTTATCCCTTCCCCAGACCCCACTCATGTGGGAGCCTCCGGCACTGGGTCTACCCGACAAGCACGAGTGCGCGATTATTATGCTGTTAAAGTTTTATATTATTTTTTCAAGCATCTTAACAACCTTAAATATAAAAATAAAAAACTATAAAGTTAAATATTTCATTGAGCTACAACTTTAATGTAAAAAGTATCTTTAATTGACACCATACAGAAAAGATATTATTTTTCTTATACAACCAGAATAATACACAATTTTTCTACGGGTACGTGGAAAAAATGGATGCAATCATAATACTTTGACTTCCTGAAAGCATCGGACGGAGCAAGTTTCGTTCCAACCCATTACGCGGACGTGCCACCTGTAACAAAAAATAATAATCATCATGACGCGCGCGCCTAGCCAGAGGACTGGAGCTCACGCCATCCATGCATCGCCAAACCTGCTTCATAACCTACAAACCATACAAATACAATAATAACAAGCTCCTGTATTATATATATATATATATACATAGCTGGCTACAAAATAACTTATTTTGTAGCCATTTTAAGTTATGATAATTACTATGTTAATTTACGATATTATAGTAACTCCTTGCTAAGTGGTTTATTATAACGTTATGGTAAATATCTCCATGTGTTATAATAACCCAACTATCAAAAATATGTATTAACATTATCGTAAATTAGTATATAAAATTATCGTAAATAGAAGTAGCTACAGAATAACTTATTTTGTAGCTGACTACTTAACATATATATACACACACACCGGTCATCATCTACTGATGATGTAGGACTCGCATTTATTTATTTTTAAGCTGCCGATAGATTATTGTAGCTATATCACACACACCAGTCATCATCTACTGATGATGTAGGACTCGCATTTATTTATTTTTAAGCTGCCGATAGATTATTGTAGCTATATTATGTTCCATCCGATTCATTCAATTCAGATGTGTAGCTGCTTTCCGCAATGATGTACTCTAAACAGCATCATTCAAATCAATCATAATAGTTTGCAGGACTCAAGAATCAAGACCATGACTTGGAAGAATCATATATCTAGTAATATTGTTTTATAAAAATATATAGAGTACTTAAAATTAAAGTACCAGTATTAGTATGACGTTAGGGCTGGGACAAATGTAAAATTTAGATGTTATTTCAAATTATCTCTCATAATATAATGGTTGTGGTGGATAATTCAGATGTTAAAAGGGGTTACTTTATGTATTTTTATAATGATGGAGGCAAATATTTTTTATAAAATATAATATATCCAGTAACTATTGTCAATGGTGATTATTAGATTAACCAATTAAAAAGACTAATGTTTTTTTACTGTTGTGAGAATTTTTAAGAATTTATCTTTGACTGTCATGAGAATTTTTAAGAATTTATCTTTATCTAGCGTATATATAGTGTGAGAATTAACCTGAAGCCTCTAATTAGTAATAATAAGATTAACATAGTCTCTTTTGGAGTCTCTAATTAGTAGCTGTAAGATAAGATTGGAGCTCAGGAAAAAAAAAACATAGCTTCAACAAGGTTCATTATAAAAAAGAAAAAGAGTTTCTGATCTAGAATTGTAGAATTCACAAAGATCGCTGTGACATCGATGACTTAGAAAAATCATAATCAGATAGAGTGAATAAATGCAATCTGCGTTATTAGGTGGAGAGGTGCACGGTGCACCACATATTCATCATGTAGACGCACTCGATGGATGGATCGATATGCATGATGATGGACAAAATTTAGCTGCGAGAGACAGATGATGAGTGAGAGGGCATGTATGATCCGGCATACTCGCTAGCTCACATGGACAAGAAAGCGACCAATCAATCATGCAACCCATGATCGATCATTAATAATTTATTTATTATAACTGTTAATTATTTCAACCGCATGCCTGCCTCTGGCTAGCTTCGCCTCGCTAGGATCGGAGCATTCATCTATCCATCGTGTCTTCTTCGTTCATCTACTGAATTACTCTTGTCACGTCTCTAAATTAAAACATACTTATTATATATATTATTATATACTCCTTGCACCGCAACGACCGTCCAGGTGCATAGTCACTCATTTTACAACGGAATTAAGGTGCACATGCGCCCATCTGAAAATTAGATACTTTTTTTTTAAAAAAAAAGAAAAAAAGTATACAAAATTGGCCTCTCAACAGCCACACATGACCAAGTCTGACAATTAATGTTGTGATGAGCATATTCACTAATAAAAACAGAGGAAAGAGCACAAACGAATTGTGATGAAATAGGAAAAAATCGTATGCAAATGATTTGTATGTGTGTAGAAAAGATTGGTTTGCCGTCAAAGGAGAAAAACAAGTAGACTAGATAAATATGCATGTTTGCCAAAGAATCAATATAATAATCTTAAGAGGTACTTTGAATATTCAGATCAATCAATACAAGTTTTATGTCGTCTAAACTTATATACTCCCTCTATCCCAAAATAAATGACGTTTTTTACTTTTATATAGATATCATATTTGATCATTTGTCTTATTCAGTTTTTTTAAATAATAAAATACTATATAAGTCATTACTAAAGTGTATCTGATGATAAAATAAGTCCTAACAAAATAAATAATATTTATAAAAAAATTGAGATGTCTAAAAATAAAAAATGTCAAATATTTTGGGATGAAGAGAGTGTTTTTTTTAATAGTTGTTGGTATAAATTAAATTGACCTTTCTCTGTTTGTGATATGATTATCATTCTAGGATGGAGGGAGTATATATGTCATATTGTTCTGGATGACATGTTAAGTTATAGATGCAATGGTACATAGATATAGGCAATGTCAGATCGATATATTGCATTTAGTTTGCCACCTATTAAGCAGATGATGAACATGCAAGCAGTTTGGAGTATCTGATCTTCTCTAAGCGCGCACGTTATCACGTACTAGTATTGTTAATAAAAGTCGACGTGGCCTTTCCACGTACTCATGCAAAGCGTGTGCTTCAACGAAACCACCACCACCAATGATGCATGCATGGCACAGGATTAGTACAATACAATAACAATGCCGTACGTGTGCAGGCACATGACACATGTACACCTCGTGGATCGACCGGAGTCGTCGGAGCTCAACTGATGATACATGATGACGGAAATTCCCTTGGAGTCCATGTCAGTGTCAGTGTCAGTGTCACACACCTCGTCGGCGAGATGTTGATTTCTTGAGTTGAGATTATGTTCAAAACAAAACAAAACAAAAAAGGATTGAGTTGAGGGTGCAAGTGCAACGTAACTCTGCCACCGTTGGCTGAATTTTCGTCCTCCAGCCCACCAGTGAACAAGTTTTTTTTTTTTTTTTTTTGAGTGGAACCAGTGAACAAGTACAGTCCAGCATGCGATGCGTGCACCGGCAGTCATTCTATTGGGCCGGGCCGGACCGGCCCGTTGTTCTCTCTGACTGGCTACTGGGTACTGGCTAGGCCATTGGATCGTGTGTGTCTTTGCCTACCTTCTGGGCTATCGATCCATCTGTATATAAGGGAATGAAAAACTTCTTTTCATCGTGAACTACGGCTCTAGATCCTTCAGTTTTCTTCCTTCCAACTCTAAAATCAGTCAAATCGTCTCTCTCAGCACTCTAAATTAGTACCTACCTGGTTCAGTTACAGGTGGGTTTCAAGATGTTTCTGTCGTTATTTTAATTAAAAATGTATAATGAATGAACAACTAAATAAGGTTTCTAAACTATGAAAATATCACTAACCTTGTAAAATTTTTTAGAAAAATTCTAGATATAGATTGGGATACGTTAAACCTAAATAAAATGTTTAGAAATCATGAATGTATATCTACAAGCTTTAATAAAATATTTATAAACCGTGGAAATATATCTAGAGCTTTCAAAAAAAAGATTTAGCTCTTGGAAAATGGAAAATGTCCATAAAAATTTGGAATTTTTCTAAAATATTGTAATCAATGTATAAACACGTTTTTAAAAATTCCAACAACAAAAGCACATAATGCTAATAAATATCCATATATGATTGCATCATGTGTTTTTATTATGGAATGTCTCTAAAACGATTGATTAGATAGGGGTTTTCATATATATATTTTTGGGTGTTTTTCTCTTTTTTCTAGAGCTGAATCTAATTTCTATAAGCTTCTAGATATATTTTTACATTCTCCAAACTTTTAGGAGCTTGGAGACCACCTTCATGGTTTAAAAACCCCACTAAGTGTTTTCCAAAACTTTTGAATTAAAAATGGCATAAACTACCCTGAAAATCACTTCCAACTAGAGTTGGAAGGCGACTTAAACGATTTTGAAACTTGATTGTCCAGTCTTGAAGCTCAAAGAGAAAACATGGATCATACAATAGTTCGGTAAGGAAAAAAGGACTTTCTTTTTCTATATTAACTAGCAAGCATGTTCGTGAATATTGCAACGGAATTTATATAAGTTCAAAGAGAAAACATGGAGGATCATACAACAGTTTGGCAAGGAAAAAATACTTTCTTTCTCTTTATCAACTAGCAAGCATGTTTCGTGGATGTTGCAACGGGAATTTATATTTTGTGTCATTTGTTCTAATATATTTTTGAACCAGATTTCGAATCGTGGTTGTACATGCTCCCATTTCAAAAAGAACCATCCAAATATGCCCAAAAAATTCCAACAAAAACAGAGTAGATATATGAAGTTCTATGTTCATGTAAAATTTAAGATGCAACAAAAATCTATGCAAGGAGATAAGAAAAAGTGAAATCAGCGATTTGAACGGTTGTGGGTTATGGACCAGACATGAACATAGAACTTTTCATCATATATCTATTCATATATTTTTGTTACTTTTTTGTGGACACATTTGGATGGTTCTTTTCGAAATGGGAGTACGAGAGCATGGGAAGGGGTGGGACTGTGGGAGCACAAAATATGTACTCGTTGTATTCTAACTCGTATAATCTTAGGTCTGTGAGTCACTGATGATACAATAAACCAATTAGAATTTAAAGTAGAATGTACCACATACTAGTATATTACTAATTTCTTTAATATTAAGTATAGATACTTCCTCCGTCCTAAAGTAAGTGTCATTCTCACTTCTCAAGAAATCAATTTTTTTTTTTAACTTTGATCAATTATATATAAGAAAATATTTTTTCTCGAATATGCAAGAGTGTTGCTTATCATTATATTAAGAAGAAAGAAGTTTTTTTTTACAATAAGCCTGTTCCCTGGCCGACACCTTGAAAGCTACATTTTGGTGACACAATATCGACAACGTCCTTGAGGGTGTGCCACCCCTCAGTCGCTACTCGCTAAGCATCCTAAGCCGTTGGCACCCGCAAGAATCCATCGATCCGCTTCGGCCTTTATCACTGGTAGTAGTATCGTTAGAAAATATTAATATTTATAGTACATAATTAGTATTGTTTTTTTTAATATGCAAAAGATTTGTGTATCATTGTACTAAGATTGAGAAATAGTAAAAGTTATAACAACGTGCCACAAACATGACACACTAGGAGGGTTAGTATTATACAATTGGCTTTGCCCTTCCTAGCAGAAGGAGATCATGGTTATTACTCGCTAATCGTGCTACCTAGCGCGGCGTCTCGTCCGTTCTCTTTGTGAGTCAGGGAAGAGCTATTGCATTGCCTCAACATGCAAGGGGTTGAGCTGTTCGACGAAGATACTATCGTAAGTGTTCTTAGCTGTCGTGGTCATCTATCCGTCGAGCATCCCCATCCGCTTCATCACCAGCACCTCCCCTCGCTTAGAAGCCGGGACGCGTGAGAGCGCCTAGACGACGGTCCTCCTGCTGCAGGTCGGTAGCTTTGGTTGTGCCTCCAAAGCCGACTGAGGGAGCAACGGCGATGACACTGACACCTTACATAGGATCTTGTCAGTGAATCGTTTTAGCCTCTAGACGATGGAGCTCCCACCTTTAGCTGGTAGGGGAGTGGTGGCCGCGTCCGCGCCTAGGGGGATTGCACCGTCTGGGAGCGCCTCAGCATCCAAGACATCGTGCCCCCCCCCCCCCCCCCCCCCCCCCGCCCCCCGAGGTGGCGTGACGTGTGGCTGCTCCTGCACAGGCGACGAGTCTGTTGTCCACTGGACAGCCTTCGTCGGAGAACGAGAGTTCACCAGCGATGCGTCCGCTTCCTGGGAGTCAGCTGCCGGAGGAGGCGAGCACCCAGGCGCAGGGGCGGGCCCAGCTATATGCAAGTGTATTCGGTTGAATACCCAAATTTTAATAACACAGCTATGCTATATGCTGTTAATAATAATAATAATAGAATTATATATGATCATCCTTCAACGTATCATTCCTTCCCTCGTGTTTCTTGCTTGCTTGGTAACATGTCATTCTCCGATCCAACCCATGCTGGCTGGGCTGCGGGCCTGCTATCACATACATACATGCATGCACACTACAATCCACTAATATTTGCTACTGTATTATTTATATTAGGACTTGGACAAGTCTTTGATTTAGAGCCTACTCCTCCTTTAATCGTCATTATTAGTTACTCCTGCTCTTATTTAGGGGGGGTCCCAACAATGCCCACTTGAGCAAGAATTCACGGTCATCATTTTGCTTACATGAAAGAGAGAGAAGACATAAGAGAGAGAAAAAAAGTCTGTCTCTTACTCCTATATACGCTAGTCTCGCTCAAAATTCGAGGCTTCTTATGGGACCCACTTGTTCTCTCTCCGTCTAGGTCTCACCCCCTCCCTCTAGCTGTGCTCCTACATGAGGCGCAAGTGGCAACTGTCTTTTTTGGGTATATTACTCCCTCCATCTCAGGATAGCAGGCGTAACTACTTTTTTGAGTTGTCTCGGGATACTAGGCGCCGGCTCCACATGCGTCGTTGGATCCGCGTGTGGATTTATTGCTGGAGCGCTGGACTCCTCGTACCACACCCCTCCCGTTAGAGAGAGACAGGTTAAGTGACTAGCTTCACGTCAGGTTCAGGACTTGAGACTGCTCTGGCCATCGCTGCCTCGTCCCATCGCTGCCCACTCCGTCGCCCACGCCTCTGCACCAGCACTGCTCGGCCAGCTAGTTTTGTGACGAGCACGGGAACCGAGGCAACGCGGCCGCCAGTCTGCCGGGCATCAGCGTGTGCGAGGTCGGCATCAAGATCTGTGGCGCCGACCTCGGCGCCATAATACATGGCTCCGAGATACCGACCACGTAGGATTTTCTTCAGTGCACGGCCAGGTATCTCGGTGCCAAGATTTGTGGTGCCGAGACGTGTTACCTCAACGCCAGGACTCATGGCGCCGACCCCCAGAGTCCAAAGATGAGTTTAAGTCTCTCAGGGGGCTAAATGTAAATTTTATTAAAAAAAGGGTTAAATAGTAAAAAATTAGGCGAATTCGGTTGGTGCCTCGCACTTTTGTCAGGCGAAACAACTGCTGCTTCAGCAGGCTAATACAATACAAGGGAGAATTATCTATTTGGCACTGAAACAAACCAGTGTTTCGTATTTGGCACTCGAAAATTTAAACTTTCTTATCTGGCATCAAATTGAAATTTTCTTTCATAAATGGCACTGCCGTCCATTTAGGACAGTAACGTGTCAAGTGACGGGCAAAAAGACATGAATACCCTTGTTTACAGCAGTTCATGGCTAGTTCGGACGGACGGACGAACGAACGAACGTGTGTACCGATGCAGTCGCCGAAGTCGTCACGGGCGAGGAGGCCGTCGGTGGCGAGCGCATTGAAGCGCTCCTCCACGGGGCGCCAGAGCGCGGCGGCGCCGTCGACGTCGGTGGTGGTGCGGCTGATGAACTGGAGGCCCTTGAGCGCGCGCCGGGCCCCGGACCGCGACCGGTTCAAGAGGAGCGCCGCCACTCACGGGCCGCCAGCGCGGCCTCCTGCACCACCTGCTGGTCCGAGGACGCCGTAGCGGTCGCGGCCTCGGGCGGGGAAGGGGGACGGCGCAGCAACGGCGAAGGCGACCGCAGCCACGAGAACTTTCTGCGGATCCACGACGACGTTGACGAGCACCGGCTCAGGCTCCGCGGGCCGTCCAGTGTGTGCGCCGCCTGCGGCGCCGCCCCCGCGCCGGGCAACGACGTTGTGGGCGTCCCGTACAGCGCCGCGGTGGTGGGCGTGACGTTGCGCACCACCATGGACTCCTCGTCCAGCTCCAGCATCACCTCCACGAGGTCGCTCTAGAGAGGGAGAGGGGAGGGGGGGGGGGGGGGGGGGCGGCCGTGCCGGGCCAGGCCGCCGCGGCGCGCCACCTCGCCAGAGGACAGCCAGCGCGGCGGTCCTGGACGGTGAGCCGGCACACTGGGAGAGGGCGGAGAGAGAGAGAGAGAGGCGGCACGCCATGCCGAGCTAGGCTCACCCGGCGGCGGGGCCCACGGCCACGCGCAGCGCATGGAGGCCGTCGCGTTTAGGGCCCGCCATAGCGCCGCCACCTAGGGAGAGAGAGGGTGAGGGAGAGAGGAAGGGGATGCGATGGGAGCAACTGCGACGGCAGCGGCGGCTGCATGGGCGGCGTGGAGGGAGGTAGAGGCGTAGCGGTGTGGGAGTCTTCTGTGTATCTAACAGTGGGGTACATCGGACATAAGGAAAAATACTGACATAGTCAAATCAGTCAACTAACAGATTGATCAATGAAAATGGACGACAATGCCATTTACGAAAGGAAATTTCAACATAATGCCAGATAAGAAAGTTTAAATTTTCGAGTGCCAAATACGAAACATTGATTTGTTTCAGTGCCAAATAAATGTAATGTAGCCTGCCCTGCCTGCCTGCCTGCCTGCCTGCCCTGTTCATAGATCACTTGCAATTCCCTCCCCCACAGGCACAGGCCACATCACATGATTGATGATGAGAGAAAAGGGGGCTGAAAAGAATGCATCAACCACCTTTTAATTAGTTGATCTTGATCCCCACAAGACTGATGATTGCTTTGCCGGCTTTTGCTGCTGCTTCTGGATGAAGAATGGACGATGTCTATAATCTGGATGATTCGGAATGAGAGAATTCCTTATTTGACACCGGAAAAATAAGTCGTTCCTTTTTTGGCCCTGAAATTTTCTCCGTTCCCTATTTGACACTCACTTCAACTTTCATCCCTAATTTGACACTACCGTCAAATCCGTTAGCTAACGGTGTTAACTGGCTGTTAAAAAGACGTTTTTGCCCCTAGAAAAAAAAGCGGCGAAGCAAATTTGAGAGGAAAAAAAACATGCGCCCGCCTCTGATGCATGCGCCCAGCTGAAAAAAAAGGCGCAGGTTTTTTTTCCTCTCAAATTTGCTTCGCCGCTTTTTTTTCCTAGGGGCAAAAACGTCTTTTTAACAGCCAGTTAACACCGTTAGCTAACGGATTTGATGGTAGTGTCAAATTAGGGATGAAAGTTGAAGTGAGTGTCAAATAGGGAACGAAGAAAATTTCAGGGCCAAGAAAGGAACGACTCATTTTCCCAGTGTCAAATAAGGAATTCTCTCATTCAGAATGTACTAGCAGGAGTATAAATATTTTGTTCTTTATTCAGAGACAACAAGAAAAGGAAGCTTCTTATTCTGAATGAAAATGCTGTTGTTCCTTATTCAGAGTAGTACCTACTGTACGTATCACTCTTCTCTTCTAAACCACGAAAAGGTGGCCAGCTTCATGTACATACATCTACTGATCGAGCTCCTCCTATCTAGGACTAGGAGTGTATTTATTTGTGATTCGTGGTAATAAATAGTAATTTAATAAGAAACTAAAAAAAACGTGCTTGCTTGCTGTCTTGCTGATGCTGCTGCAAGGGAAGTTGGGATCCAATTCCAATTCCAGTTCCAGTTCCAGTTCCACAAGGGGACGCTCGGCTAGATCGATCCTAGCTAGAGCAGCATGTCGGACTTGGCCGGCAGCCTCTTGTAGAAGTTGAAGGGCACCGACGGCTGCTTGCTCCGGAAGCGCGGGTGGCGCAGCAGGTAGAGCCCCAGCACGACGGCCACCACCTGGAACGGCGTCACGTAGAGCACGACGGCCACCACGAGCGATAGCATGATGAAGATGGCCGTCGCCCTGGGGTCCCTCCAGCTCAGCAGCGCATGCGCCCGCTCGCCCTGCGTGGCCAGGTCGCCGACCACCGTCTGCACCCGCCGGGCCACGCTGCGCAGCCGGTCGTACCGCATCCGCACCACGTCCCCGGGCTTGCTGGTGGGGAATGTGTCGAACTCCTCGTCCAGCTCGTCCGGGTGCACCAGCCCGGACTCGGCGTGCGACAGCACCGTGTCCATGTGCGGCGGCTTGCGCGGCCGCCGCCGGTAGTTCCACACCCCGATCATGAAGAGGTAGAGGAAGACGGTGGGCAGGATCAGCTCCGGGTAGCACACCAGGATGAGGAACAGCACGTGCACCAGGATGGTCGTCAGCGGGTTCTTCCACTTGCAGATGCCGTCCATCCATTTCGCCACGGCCACGGCGCCCGAGAAGAGGGAGGTGATGCGGTAGAAGTTGGCCTTGCTCCGCCGCAGGCTGAACATGTGCGAGTCCACGTCCAGCATGTACTCCACCACCTCCCGCCGCAGCGGCGGCTCGGCGCGCCCCAGCCGCGCCGCCACCATCTGCATGGCCTGGAACCGGAGAGGTAGTCCAGCTGCAGCACCGAGATGGGGTGGCTGTAGTGCATCTTGGGCAGCAGCGGCTTGGCGTACATGCCCAGCATGTTGGCCCACGCCGTGCAGGTGAAGCGCACCGCCAGGTGCAGCTCACCGGTCTTCTTCAGCCCGCCCGGGGTGAGCGTCATCAGCGGGTAGAAGTGGGTGTAGACGCGGTCGATCTCCAGCGTCGACAGCCGCACGCGCACCTTGCCGATCCGCTGGTCCTTGCTGCCCTCGCCGCCGCCGAGGACGTGCCCGTTGTCGAACACGGCGACGGTGACGATGGTGCAGGGGTCGAACACCTCCCACGTGTACTGCTCGTTCCACTGCGGCGCCAGCGTGTTGAGCACCGTCCGGGTGCGCACCCACTTGGACCCGTACTTGGCCACACAGTAGGGGTCCGTCAGCCGACCTTCCTTGGCCTTCATGGGCACCAGGTTCCGGGAGCTCAGGATGCCCAGCTCCAGGATGCCGATGGACGACTTGCGCAGCTTCTTCGCCGACGGCTGCAGGTCGCTGCTGTAGTGCGTCGACTCGCAGTCTCCAGGCTCAGCCGCAGGTGGATCTTGCTGGAGAAGGTCGTCTTCTCCGCCAGGGCCTTGGCGGCGGTGACGCCCGCCGCGGCCTGTCGGGGGGCACCCGCTGCGGGATGTCGGTCATGTCGAAGAGGACGCGGCCGACGAAGTCGTCCTTGATCATGTCCTTGTCCTTGACGACGACCTCCAGCTGGTTGGACTGCAGGTGCTCCCGGGAGAAGGCGAAGGTCTGGCGCCACACCGGGTTGGGGTTCTTGTCCAGGTACTTGGTGACGCCCTTGAAGTTGCCCAGCTTCACCTCCACGTATGGGTCCAGCGCGCTGGTGACGTCCATGTTGGGGAGGTCGCGCGCCTTCACCACGCTCACGTACAGGTACGTCATCGGCTCCACCATGTCGTACGTGGACGCGATCTTGGCGGCGGCGGCGCGCGGGCCCATCTTGGCCGGAAGAGGAGGCTTGGTCTCGACCAGGCCGAAGGCGGGGCCGGGCGGGGCGGCGGCGGAGGCCGCGGGTTTGGGCATGACGACCGTCTGGCCGGGCGGAGGAGGAGGCGCGGCCACGGCGTGGAGGGTGCGGCGAGGCTTCTGGTCGGCTCCTCCTCCTCCTGAGGCTGGCACGGAGAGGAAGATGCGAGGCCGTGCCTCGTGCTCATCCTCTGCTGGGCCTCCGCCGCTCTTCCCCTGCCCCTGGGCTTCTGACTGCTCCACCGGCTGCTGCTGCTGCTATGGTGCGAAGGCGGACCTGACGATCCTTTCGGGGTCTCCGCTGGCGGCGGCGGCGGCGACGGACTCCTGCTGCTGCTGCTGGTTGGGAGCAGCAGAAACAGCAGTGGAGTGGAGCGAGATGGAAGAGGCGCGCGGCCGCGTCGTGCGTCGTGCGTGATGAAGGCGATGGGCGTCGATTCGCGTGGCGTGGCGTCCCACCACGACTCCACTTGACTCAGAACCTTGGCCCGGTTTGTCTGGGACGGACGACTGCGACTCGCAACCTTCCGTCCGTTGGCTGGCGTTGCCTTCTCTTCTCTTCTCTTCTCTTCTCTTCGCTTGTGTGCAGGTGCCGGGCAGTCTGCGACTGTCTGTGCTGTGTGCTTGCTTGTTCTACCTGTATATATGCTCATCAGCTAGCACAATGTTAGTTGTTGTCTTGTGCTCCTGTCACTGTCAGCTGGGCACCACACCATCACCACTGCAGCTGCTCCGCCGGCGCCGCCTCCATGTATTTATTATATAATATAATATAGTATAGTAGTGTATATGTACTTGATTAACCTCGTCGTCACGCTTGTTTGGATATCTATAGCTATACATATATTGGAAAAAGAAAAAGTCTGCCTTTTTTCTTTCTTTCTTTCTTTTTGTCAAGAAAAAGAAAAGGTCTTATCGGGTTTGTTGAGTGGATCTGTACTATGCCCATCCAATGCAATGGTGCAGTGCTACGTGATCGATGTTTGGTGTGTGTGTGTCCCTATATATATATAATACCTCTCTCGCTCAATCTGATTAATTATTCCAGGCATGCATTCTCTTCGAAATTCGAATTAATCCTTGCGGAGGGTGATCGAAGTATATTATCATTATAGAGTGATTCATGCAGCATGCATGCTTTAATACTAGTCGGCCGGATTCAAATAGTATAGCTACTAGTTACCAGCTGTACTCTACGTACCTACCAATACCACCAGCAGAACAGCACAATCATCATATGCGCTCGATCAGCAAGCATGGAAAGGGAACGCGGCACATTATTCAGTTATATATATATATATATATATATATATATATATAGAACTACTATCCTGTAGCTGGCTACAGAATAACTTATTCTGTAGCCACTTTGAGTTACGATAATTACTATGTTATTTTACGAGATTATAGTAACTCCTTACTAAGTGGTTTAATATAACGTTATGGTAAATATCCCCATGTGTTATAGTAACCCAACTATCGTAAATATGTATTTATATATATATATATATATATATATATATATATATATATATATATATATATATATATATATATATATATAGAACTACTATCCTATAGCTGGCTGCAGAATAACTTATTCTGTAGCCACTTTGAGTTACGATAATTACTATGTTAATTTACGAGATTTGCAGTAACTCCTTACTAAGTGGTTTACTATAACGTTATGGTAAATATTCCCATGTGTTATAGTAACCCAACTATCGTAAATATGTATTGACATTATGGTAAATTAGTATATAAAATTATGGTAAATAGAGGTGGCTACAGAATAACTTATTTTGTAGCCGGCTGCTGAATAGCCTCTCCCTATATATATATATATATATATATATATATATATATATATATATATATATATATATATATATATATATATATATATATATATATATATATATATATATATATATATCTCCCAACCAACCACACAAGCTGCTCAATCATGTGCCCTTGCACTCCTAGATGCTTTAATTCACAACATCTTGCTTATTATATTCACACAAGTCTCCCTTTATTAACACACCATCCATATATATCATCAACCTGTTAATAATATGACATGCTTTTTCCATAAGGAGTAGTAGGTCGATCACATTTATAGAGCAAACAACACATGTTTCTAGCTACAGCCTTTAATTATTACCAATATCATGCACCAACATGCGGACCGACGACTATAATAATTTATTGATAGGCCATGCATGCATGGACTTGATTGGTTGAGTACATTGAACCCTAGCTCAGGTTTCCACAATCCAAACTTTTAATTCATGATCTACAAGGCACTGTGCAGGATACAATCGATCCTGGATAGAACAAAACGATGCAAAGCAAGGGCAACGCCAACGGAGATGTGCGGCTGGCTGTCAACAATCACCGTTTATTTATCCTGTGATGCAACACGTCCTTAATTTCTAAACGCTGCTGGCTACCTGCTTAGTTAATATAATCAGAAGGATAATAACCCGCGCGTTGCTGCGGGGCTCTCTCAAAAATAAAACCGTTTCATATATGAGATAAATCACCTACATATTCTTGCACCCATTCTTATTAAATTTGGTTGCATTAAAAGTTTCAAAGTTAGTGGAATGGTATAGCTATTAGTGGAGACAATAGGGATACTTAGTGAAAGGTGATTGGGATAGTTTGCATGTTGAAATAGAACGCGTAGTGATGATTAGCTTTATAAGAGATATAAATTCTCTCTCTCACAAATGTATGCTGGTCATATATAATGAATAAATTTGCACCAGGTTTGTACGCGTGTGGTTTGTAATAATAATAACTATTCATGATATCAATAAGTACCATTAGATTCTAGTAATATATATGGATCGAGTATATTATTCATAATATACCTATTTAGAATTATATATAATTGTTGATACTAATTTATGTAAACTTAGTAAAACTTAAAAATAGTTTAACTTAATCCAGAGGTAAATTTGCGGCAGCAGTTTATGATCGAGTGAGATAGACATGCATATAAAGTAGTAAGCTAGTAATCTGACTCTACTATCTACTTGTAGGTGATGTTTTCTCATGGACCAGCCATTTTTTTTTATTGTCATTCATTCCTGTCATCTTCTATGCATCAAATGTCACCAGCTGCTGTTACCTTGAAGGAAAGGAAAGGGGAGGCAGGAAGAAGTAGAAGGACGAAGCGAGCATCTCATACTAAGACTATCTATTATTATCTATATTTTGCTCTCAGCTCTAGCACCGCTACCTAAACCAGATTACCCAAATTAATCCCAGCGGAGAATGACACGTGGGTCCCACGTGTCATCCTCTTCCTCGTGTCTCTGTCACAGAGGAGCTCGGCCATGGCGGTGAGGCGTGTCGGACGGGGTCGCACAGGACTGCCGGCACATGGTGGGGAGAGGCGCCTGCAGGGGAGGGGTAAGTCGGACAGGGAGGGCCGCCGGAGTCGCACAGGAACCTCATGGCCATGGCGGGGAGGGGCGCCGTCGTGCATCCACGCCGGCACAGGGGAAGGTGGGGATGCCAGGCGGCTCGCCGGAGATGGCGGTGTGAGAGAGAAGGGCGGCATGGGAGATGTCTCCCCGGAGATGGGAGCAGATGGTGGGGGAGGTCCAAGGATGGAGTAGCCGCCCGGGAGCGGGCGGATCCGGCGATGGCTCTCTGGGGTGGACCGGCGGCGGCTCTCCAGCGGCGCTCCCTGTAGTGGCGTCGGGCGGTTCCGAGTGCTGGGGGGAGGAAAAAGACGAATGAAAAAAATAGGTAGTTGGCCCACTAGATGTAGTGGGAGGAGAAATTTATTAGGCCAATAAAAGTAGGTAGTATGCTAGAGACATTTTTTCGTTGACCTCCGCTACCAAAACATAGGATAGGTAGTTTGCTGGAGATGCTCTTTGTCGGTGCAGAAAGTGACCAACTAGTGAATATTTGTAGTTTTGCCGTACGTTGTGATCGGAGGTGGCCTAGCACTCAATGACACAAGATTTATACTGGTTCAGGCAACGTGCCCTACGTCCAGTTTGGGCCGGTTAGTGACTTTATTCCTGAGCCCAGGTGCTCGAAGTTTGCAGTGGGGTTACAAACGAGAAGGAGGAAGAAGGGGTATACAAGAGGTCCGGTCGGAAGGGCCGAGAGCGACGGGAGCTACGCTATGAGTAAGTGTTCAAGCGTGTGCTTGGAGTCCGAACCCAGCGGTTCTGTGGTTGTGAGCTAGTGAACTTGATCGGTGCTTGTTATCTTCAAGAAGGGATCTCCTTTTGTTGGAAGGGGCGCGTCCCCTTTTATAGATAAAGGGTATGGCTTTACAAGTGAGAGGGTGAGGGTACGTATGCTACCGAGCCTTGTTGCCCACACCTACCGAGCCTTGTTGCCCATGCCGGCGGGTACAAGATAATGGTAGATGCCTACAACACTGTTAATGTCGCTGTAGAATGCCAGATGCATGCGGGAGGTCGTGCTGCCTTTTTCAGGGATGGTAGACGTCGGTACCTGTAAATACTGTTTGATGCCTAAAAGCATGTGAGGAGTCTCACTATGTTCACCCGGTATGGTAAATCCTGACGCCCATAACGCTATCGATGCCCAGAGGCACGTGAGGGGCCTTACCGTATGCGAGTTTTAGCGGCGCTTACAATACTGTTTGTGTCAGGATGGCTGCAGAGTACTATTCCGTGCAGGGTATGGTCCCTGATACAGTGATTTTGACTTGTGAGCCTTGCCTTACTTTTCTCCGCACGTCTCCTGGTTCCTACCGAGCGGGCGTCCCCGGTCGGATGGCTCCAGTCGGCTCTGAGTGCGCCGGTCGGAGAAGAGCGGTGAGCAGGGTTCCTACGAACCCGGGTCGGAGACGCGGGGTCGGAGTCGGAAGTAGTGTTTTGAGCCAGGCCTTCCGATCGGAGAGGCTGTCCGGAGGCTGCTGGAGTCGAAGCGAACGCTCCGGTCGAAGAGGTGGGCCGAAGTAGCCGACGAGCGAGCGTTGTTCCTCTTTGGCCAGACCTTCCGGTCGGTGACTGGGCCGTCCTTCTGGCCTGTCGTTTTAGACTCTTGGGCCGAGCCTTGGTGTGGAAGCCGATCCCCGAGGGACCCCTGGTCTTATGAACCCGACACTCTTAATCTCTTACTATGAGACGTTTAGTGGAACGGACAACAGCAGCTAAAACATAGGATAGGTAGTCTGCTGGAGATGCTCTTAACCTCTTACTATGAGACGTTTAGCGGAACAGACAGTCTGGTGGTACGATGGTAGAGTCACTAAGGATGAAAACGGACGGAATGAATCTTGTTCCGTCTGCAACCGTGTACCGTTTTGTCCTGACCGTTTTCGTTTTTCCGGGAAAATACGGAAACGGGATTGGAAACGGGACGGGATGAACCAAGACGGGACAAAAACGGGACGATAGATTTTCCGGCCATATTTACGGTATACCGTATTTACCGGGATGGTCCCGTATTCATCCCGTTTTCTTTGTAAACGGGATATAAGCCCAGTACTTTGCTGCCTCCCGGTTGGCTTTCCGTCCAGCCATTCGACAGAATGCAGGACTGCAGAATTGCAGCGTGTCAGGCTGCTGCTAGCTGCATGCATCCTACGTACAGTACTATGCAATTTTCATCCCCTAGCCACATCAAATGAACTTATGTAATTAGCCGTCATGCTTTTTTTGTCTTCTGTAATTAGCTTTGGCGCCTTGTTTTTTGGGCATGTAGCTGTGGCCGGAGCCTGCATGTGGGCAGTATGTGTACAGTTAGACTTAGCAGCCAGGAAGCAGCCAAGCTAAGGTATGTTTGGAATACGGGAATTTTTTTCTATTTCTATGTTTTTTCTGTGAAATTGAATTGATTCCTGTAAAATTCCTACGCTATTCCTGTGAAATTCTTGCATTCCAAACAAACCCTAAGCAGTTTAGACAGAGCAATGATTCATAGTACTTGCTGACTAATCATACGAGATTTCTTAATATCTACTAATTCACCTTTACTTATGTATTGGGGCTATCATATTTGAAAATGTAATTTCGTCTTATGTTTCCGTTTACCATTCGTTTCTGTCTATTTTCCGATCATATTTACCCGTTTTCATATTACCGTTTATCCAGCAACTGTTTTCGCTCTCGGTTATCCAGCTCTCGCTCCCGTTTCCGTCTAAAAATATGGAAACGAAAACGGTAGAGCGATTTTGTTCGTTTCCGTCCATTTTCAAAGGCACACCCCACCTCGCCTCACTGGAGTATTCCGCTTTGGTATCGATGGGCCAGCATGCCCGTGTTGTTGGACCGGACCGATTACTTTACTTTGGAGTTTTGGACCACAGTAATGCCATCACACGCTTAGGCGGGGCATCGGAGAGATTGTAAAGACGGAGAAAATGCTTTGAATATATATACTGCAATATGAGTGGTAGCCATAAGAAAGTTTTTGAAGGTATAATGCGCATCACTTACTGTCATTGACTCATTGCACATATGGCTACTATACTTATACATAAAGGATTTGTTTGGTACCCTGATCTGACTTGGAGCACAAATATTTTAAAGCGTGGAGATAAACATGTAGTGTACACAGGAGTGACAACGTTTAAAAGTCCACAAACGTGTTGCCATGCCCTGTTGGTGCACTGAATATAGCCTCGTTCATGTTGCAAAATGACGAGACGCTTTTGTTCATCCATATCTGTAGCATTAGGAACACGGTCATTTTGATATTATTATCCCTATTTGAAGCATTAGAAAGAGAGCTATTTTCATATTGGTTCCAAATATTCATACTTGTTAACAGGCAAACAAGTTGTTTACTATGGCGCTGTGTAAGCAGAGTCAAAGAAGAAGAAAAACAATAAGTGATAATGTAGGAAATATGAGTGGACCTTTGGTTACTTCTGCTGCTGGTTGGATATGGTGTTTAGGTTCTACGCTCGTGGCTCTGCAAATGATGTATGACACGATGAAATCTATAGGTAAAAAAAATCCTTTTGGCTATGAATCTGTAAATGATATGTAAAATTAAGAACATCCACGTAGAAGTAAATATGTTTCTTTGTTTATATGTTTGCCTGTACCATAGTATGCAGCTGTGTATTATAACGTTTGAGGATCTTACTTCTTCGTGGGGGATTATGTGAAGGAAGCATGGTTTTTTTTTGCCCGGTTTGGGTAGCCTTTGTTGTATATGTTTCTTCAGCGCTTCCTTTGTCCTGCATAGTTGAAACAGGATGTTTAGATTAAGTGCATACCATATAAAGACATGGAAAAAGGAGAAGGAAAAAACTCTGAAGCAATCACATCTAAATAGGCACATTATTGTTGGACAACAAATGTGCTGAACTTTGAAAAAAAATCAGTGTGGGAGTTGATTGGATTACCTGTTCACTGTTACATATGATAAGTACTACCGTTTGCACTCTCCTGTAAATATAGGAGACATGGTTTTCTAAATGGTTAGCTTTCTGAAGGCATTCCACATAGATTCGTTGTATGTATGGGACTATCAGTGGTTCTCTTTAACAATATGTGGTTGCCAAATAGAAGCTATTTAGTTTTTTGTGCACAGATCGAGTCATTAACGATCTGTCTTAACACGAAATTGTAGACAGTCTGTACCGAAATTCCAGCATAATCGATTGTATCATTGACAGAAATCATTTGGTTGGTTTTTTGCAAAATGATCTGAACCATCTCTTATGCCAAGTACAGGTGCTGGAGTAGCTGCAATCTGTCTGGTTGTTTCAGTAGCAGAAGCTTTGCAGTGGAAGGAATTTAGCAAATAAATTGTGTCACAAAGTAAAAACACAAAGGAATTAGCAAAATAGGCCTCACTCATACCAATATTCATAAGAGTTTGGTAACCCTCTTTTTTTCACCACCTAGGTAGTGAGTGACCTGTAAGGAGATAAAGTAGGACAACAAAAAATCATACCACTTCAATAGCAAGCATTGCAGCAAGTTCTTCGACCTTGTCTGAATGCTCATTCATTGTTGCCTTTGAAAATCTTAACCTACAGGAATTGACGAACTAACAAATATTTAGATGTTGCAGGCATAAGTGACGACAAAAATAACAAATATAAGAATTACTACTCTATATTAGCAAAAAGACTATTGCTGTTATTCTGAATAAGCAGGTGAAGAGAATGATAGAAAATTTGGTGATCCAGGGAATGTGCAGTCATTTATGAAAATAAGCCTAGCGTTTTGGTAAGCAGCACATTGGAAGTCTAAAGTTGGGATATTTTATTGTGTTCATAAGGAAACAAAGGTGACACTGCAAGAGTTCAAATCCAATCTTCCTTTTTTGAATTGGCTGATTAACATATGGATAGTTTGCAATAATGTGTAGCCGGATGGGTCATGTCTGAGACAGTTGATATGTCACAATAGGTATGAATCAGTGAACTAATATGGTTGTTTGCTCTGCATAGTTGAACTCTAGAAAGATCTATTTTAAGTGGTTATACCTTACTCTACGTCTTCATGAAGGCACTGCATAGGTCTCTAAAATTGAATCTTAGATATGGCCTTTGTTAAACTATTACAGTCACATTTGTATCAAACACATCAAGTCGATGAAGGGAAATGAAAAATGCCGCTGTAACCTTGATCTGAAACTTTTTTTTACCGAAAGAAACACAAAAAATTCGGAACATAACTGTCACACAAACAAATATAACATTAACACTGATTACATAAAGGTAAGTGCATATCGACAGGCTGTAGGGTCTGTCATGGGCAGAATGATGTATATTAATTATTGGTTCAGAAGATAGGTATGTCGAGCTGTCTCGCCTAAAAAAAAGGAACATAATTATGCAGAGTGACTAAAGAGGTAAAATACGAAGATAGACAAAGAAGTAACTGTCCTCCTGATGCCTGCAAGTAGTATGAAGGCAACAAATTTCAAAACTGAGACAGAAATACCAAATATTTATCTAAGTTTGGTTACTGTCATTTCCTATTCTCGATGGCAAAAAGTGAAACTTTGGTGTCAACACCTATGATATATAACTATCCTACGAACACTATGGGGAGATGATTTATGTCATGACAAATAGAACAAATCCGTGACGGGTTCCCAACCCATAACGCTTAAGGAATTCAATAATTATTTTGTCAGTAGTTTCACATGCACTTCTAATCATGTTTATTCTAACCTCGAAGGAACGATACCAGGTTCATTCTAATTATAGATAGCTGAGAAATGAAGCTGGCAACACATGCTATAGGTTTTCATTCTTCATACTAAATTGGTCACCTTTAATTTTTGAAACTGTGTAGGCACCAGTAGATTAGTTATTCCAGTCAAGAGTCGCTCTCTCTTCGTAGTTTCGTCAACTTCCATCTCAGCGAGCAGTTTTGACGGCAACAATATAGGTAGTACTGCAATATTCATACTGAGAAGATAAGGATCATGCTGCAACGTTAATAGCAAATAACTGTACGAACCATTGGAAGCATGCCAAAATGGGTACACTAAATTGCAATGGACAACAAACGATTAGAGCGACCATTTCTATATTCTAATATATTTTTTGTTGGGGCATTTCCATTGCATTTACCTATGTTAGAAAACCTACCATGAAATTAAATGGAACCAAATTGAGTTAGTAAAAAAGGAAACGCTTAAAAGTAAAAGCTGATAAAGCAAGGCACGATTGAGAACCAAGAGGAGCACCTGACATGGCATCATTTCGTTCCCCATCCACACCTCGATTGAGAACCAAGAGGAGCACCTTACATGGCATCATTTCGTTACACATCCACACCTCTGCTGGACCCATGCCCGGCTTCAACTTCATGTTTTGGACCCATGCCGCCGTCCATGAGCACACATAGTTCAGATACATCAATTCACCCAAGAAATTGGCAAAAAAAATGTGGAAAAAAATCCAAAGGAATCTCCAAAGCAGGGGCAGGACAACAGGCCAGCCGACTGCAGGCAGCAGGGCTAGAGGCACCACACGCAGCCGCTGCCTATTGCTGCCGTCCGCATGCTGCCTCCTCACGCTGACCAGGCGCGCATAGCGCATCGACGGACAGGGGCCAGCGGGCAAACGCAGGCGCGCAGCGCAGGCAGCCACACACTGTAGGCTAGCCATGGCGGCACAGATTCCTGCCACAACCCGCATGCCGGCAACCGCGCGTCCATGAGGGAGAAGAGAAGGGGGTGACGTACCACCAGATCGAGCTGACGAGCTGAGACGCCGTCGCCGCCGTTGGCAGCGATGAAGGAGCAGCTAGGGTTTCGTCCAGCACGCACGGACCGGCGGGAGGAGGCAGCGAGGGGGAGGAGGCGGTGAACCGGGGGACATGCGCCGGCGACCAAGGGCGCGAGGGGGAGGAGGAGGAAGCGGAGGGCGGCCGCAGCCGCCGCGTCCCGCTCGGGCCGGCCGCTGTCGCTCTTATACTCGCATCGGTTCTTGGGAGAGAGCGAAGAAGAATCTGGAAGGAGAAGTAGAAGCTCGAGTATATATTTGTATCTTCGGATTCTGAGAAGAAGCTAGAGAAGCCAATGGGAAGCAGATGAGAAGTCGGACAAGGCAACCAGAAGCACGAGAAGCAGCTTCAGACGGAAGCGGCTCTATCCAATCTGAGCCACACGAGACAAGATCGGAGGGAGGAGATAATTGGAGAATTTAGAGAAGAAAAACTACTCATATAGGAGTACTTGCACTTGCACTTGCACTTGCTTTGGTCACTGCTTCTCTCCCTCTGAGTAGTATGGTCCTGGTCCAATCCATAGTATATCTGAAGCAAGCAAGCAACAAATCTGCCTGCATCTGCAATGATTCGGAAGCTTCCATCCCATCCTTTGCTCCTCTCCTTGGGCTGATCCCCAATCATGCAATGTACAGTAGAATTACAGATGCAGGCTAGGCTTCCCTCCCCAGCCTGTTCGGCTGGTGTAAGAGAAAAATACTGTTCTAGCTGAAAATTTACGATCATTTACGACCAAGCGAACAGGCTTGTAGCACACACCACCCACAGGCCACAGGGACGGGGTGGGTAGCAGGTGCACATGGTGGTGGGGGACTACTAGGACCCCACAGAGACGACTACTAACCTGACCAGTAAGCAGCCTATTCGCTTGTTGGTTTCAGCCAGGGCTTATCAGTCCGTCAACAGTGTTTTCCTCTCATATTAAACCAACATCAACCGGGCTTATTAGATCAGAAACCGAGCAGCAAACAGAGCCATGGTCATGGCTCCCCATCTATCAGTTCAGTTGCAACTTGCAAGCAGGGAAGGGAGATACTACTGTAGTAGGGAGTGAATGCCTCAGTCCCATCCATCCATCGACTGCTGCTGCCTCCATCCGAAAGAGAATGCAATTATCAGATTTTAACGAGTTAAATAGTCTGAACTTTAATTAAATTTATATAAAAAATACAAACATTTTTATATCAAATTAGCATCATTAGATTAGTTATAGAATATATTTTTATAATAAATTTATTTATAGACACAAATACTAATACTATTTTTACTATAACATCGTTCAAAATTGAGTCGGCACGGATACCATAATAATTGCATTATTACGTGGACCGGATGATACTGTAGCTACATCCCGACGGATGTGTTTACCTGCAGCAAAGCAAAGCAATTATTCAGGTATATAGTAGGGGTAGGGCTACCTGCCCCTCAGGACTCCACAGTCGGCAAGCACATAGAAATAAGAGTAAAGTGCACCGGCGGTGCTCAAATTTGTTCGGCTATGTCATCTCGGTTGCTAAACTCATAAATCAACCGTTTAAGTCATCAAACTTGTTCATCTGTGTCATCTCGGTCTCTAAACTCTCAAATTTCTCGTTTAGGCCCTCAAACTTGTTTGACTGTATCATCTATGTCCCTAAACTTGCAAAATCACCCGTTTAGGTCATCAAACTTGTTCAATTATGTCATCCCGATCCCTAAATACTATAAACTTGTAAATTCAATATATATTTATAGAATTGTCCATAAATTATAAATCTAATTTTGTCAGACTCCTGATAACATGTACTTTAAATTAGAATAAAAGAAATCATCATATACTTTCTATTTTTAACTCTATAGTTCAATAACTAAATAGGCACGTACATTTTAGGATTTATAAAAATATACATGCCTATTTAATCATTTAACTCTAGAGTTAAAAATAGGAAGTACATGGTGATTTCTTTTATTATAATTTAAAGTACATGTTACCAGGAGTCCAACAAAATAAGATTTATAATTTTTTGGATAGTTCTATAAATATATATTAAATTTACAAATTTATACTATTTAGGGACCTGGATAACACAACTGAACAAGTTTTGAGGACCTAAACAGGTGATTTGCAAGTTTAGGAACCTAGATGATGCAGCCGAACAAGTTTAAGGACTTGAACGGTCGATTTGCGAGTTTAGAAACCGAAATGACACAGCCGAACAAGTTCAGGACCCTCGTGGATTTTACTCTAGAAATAATAAATAGAACAATCCAATCCAAATTACTGGGCCGACCATGTACCATTTCCTCCTATATCCTATACTACTAATAATTAGTAATAATGGTAGCTCACAGCCGCTCGCTCGCTCGCTCGCCGCCTGGGAAAACAAAGCAAAGCCCCACGGCCTGCCTGCCTGCCTAAATCCAAACTCCGGCCCACTGCAATAACACTGGCCCAATCTAGCACCTCTTTCTCTAGCGAGCAAATTTCTACTTCAGCTGGGCTGCACCATCCACCCACCCACCCATTGGGCTTCCCATGCGTTAATTCCTTTTCTAGGACTAGGAATTTGTTTATTATTAGGCTCAGACGAGTATCAAACCGTAGAAAACCTTAAAAAAGTATCAAACTGTAGATTCAGGTCCCTAGACTCGTTAATAACGGCATTTGAAGGCTGAGTTCATTACCGTGACACGAGTAGTACCTGCTCTTGTGCAATGTTTTCTTCCCCATTTAGGTGGGTGTTTTAATAGTTGACAGCGTGTATGTGAACGCCGTCTAGGCTTACGTTATATATGTACTGACTAAATTAAACTGCTAATGGCTAAAAAAAGCTCTAGCCATTTTCCAACAACCAACCTTATAGTTCAGCTTATAAATTACTCCTCCGTTCCAAATTATAAGACATATATATTGGCTTTTCTGCATATATATTACTTTTCTTATATGTCTAGAGTCTAGACACGGTGTATATTTAAGTGCATGACAAAACCTATGTATCAAGAAAAGCCAAAACATCTTATAATTTGGAACAAAATGAGTATTTTATGAACTATTAAACCACCAGACTAATGAAAAGGTTATTAGTTATCTCACTTCACTACTTCAGCCATTCTTCTAGATTATAAAAAAAATTAACTGATGAGCCTTAAATAATACTACTAACATAGCAGAGAAAAAGAAAATTGAAGCCAAGACTACTGTGTACTAGTTTGTTCCGGCTAGTTCAATAAACAGAAACAAGCTGAGACAAGCCGAGCCAAACACGCTGATAGATAGAGGTTGTGTTTAGTTGGAGGGAAAGTTGGAATTTGGGTACTGTAGCACATTCGTTTTTATTTGGCAAATAGTGTTCAATCATGAACTAATTAGGCTCAAAACGTTCGTCTCGCGATTTCCAACCAAACTGTGCAATTAGTTTTTTTTTCGTCTATATTTAATGCTCCATGCATGTGTCGCAAGATTCGATGTGACGGGTAATGTAGCACTTTTTTGGAACTCTTTTTGGAACTGAACACGGGCAGAATACAGCCTGTTCGGTTGGCTGGTTCGTATCGTTGCTGGTTTGTGAAGAAGTACTGCTGGCTGGTTTATGTGAGAGAAAAATACTATTCCGACTGAAAATTTACGATCGTTTACGACAAGCCACAGCCAAACGAACATGCTGATAGTCTTCTCCCTGATTGATTGAGAAAAGAAAGAAAAAGGCAAATCGAGTATGCATGCGTAATAAACTCGGCCTCGTTTAGATTGCAAGTTTTTTCATTTTATCTCCATCACATCAAATCTTTGGACACATGTATGGAGTATTAAATGTAGATAAAAAAATAACTAATTACACAGTTTGATTGTAAATTACGAGACGAATCTTTTGAGCCTAGTTAAGCTATGATTGAACAATAATTGTCAAATATAAACAAAAGTGCTACAGTGCCAAATACTAATTCCTAACCCCGATCTAAACGAGGCCCTCATGTTGCTCTGGCCTATGGACAGCGTAGGGGTAGGGTTGCATTTTGGGTGTTTGGTTTTTGGAGGCAAAATGTTTCAAATGAGCAAGAGGGCCAGATGCCGCTGGCTATTGGACACAGCCGCATGTCATGTGTGTCCTGCCTTGCCTGCCTGTCATCCTTCGCATCATCGGCATCACTCATCACGAAACAAACGCAAGGGAACCAACTTGCAGCAAGCCTAGGGAAGGGAAGCGAGCTCTCTCTTGACCTCTTCTCCTTCCCCCAGCTCCACTGCGGGCCGCCGTTGCTTTGCTTGCTTTTGCTTCACTTCCACACCCACACGCCCGCCCCGCCGCCGGCGCTCAGCTACCAAGCCAAGCCAAGCCAAGCCGCCGTCCCCTGCCCTCTCTCCTCTTCTCCTCGGCCTCGCCGGGGCGGGGCGCCCAAACCTTGACAGGAAGGCAGAGGCAGCAGGCCGCTTCCCCCCTTCGCTCGCCTCGGATCTCGCCCCCGATTTGCTCCGCCCGCTCCTCCCCACCACTATTCTCTCGATCCAGCGCAGGCCACTCGAGACTCAGCTGCTGCCCTCTGCATCCGACCCGACCGCCGACCGCCCATTTCGCTCAGGTACAGACCACTTGCCTGGAATGGCTGGATCTCACGTTCTTCTTCCCCCGCGGGGCCGACCAAGCTTTAGCTGCTCACTCCGCTCTCCAATTCAACTCTGCAGGCTTGCTAGTCCCTACCCTAGCTGCTGCTAGCTACCACTACCACTAGCATGGCCGCCGCGGGAGGCCACGCGGACGACATGCTGGGCTTCAAGGAGGACGACGCCATGCGCTTCATCTTCGGCGAGGATACCATGGGAATGGAGGACCACGCCGCCTTCGACAGATCGCTCTTGGAGCTTCAGGTTTTCAAGGAGGTCTTCTGCGACAACGCCGCCACCACCCATTTGCCCGCCGAGATGGACCTTGGATTCGTCCACACCGCCACCGCTGCCCACCTCAAGGCCACGGAGACGTCGCCCGTTCCCTTTCCCTCCCATGCGCAGCACCAGCACCAGCCTGCCGCTGCCACTGCTGATCCACACCCCAGAATGGATCATAGTAGTCAGCCAAACAATGGGCCTCACCACGACCTTCATCTCCAGGTTCAGGAGCATGCACACCCTCGTGCGCAGCAGAACGGGGCCGACCTGGATGCTGCTGCGTTTTTGCAGCGATTCATGGGTTCCTGGCAGCCTGGGGATAAGTGTGCCACTCATCTACTCGGCCTCTCCGATGACCAACACCAATTCTGCCTCTCCGATGACCAAAACCAATTCGTCGGCGCAGATGCTGCTCACAGCATTTTGGATGTGCACACGCAAGATGTTGGAGCTGGGATGTGCAACGCGCTCGGGCTGGGTTGCAGCAGCAGCACTAGCGCGGTCGATGACCCCATGCCTTCCTACATAGAAGCACTAGCGGAGATTTCTGAATTCCAGAGTGCCACTCTCCTTTCAGATCCCTTTTTGCATCAGTGGCTCCAGGATCAGCAGCAATTCCCTAGCAATGCGTGCTTCGCTTATGATCAAGGCCTGATGGATGACACCACTTATCCCCTATGTGCAAGTACAAAGGATTTCTCTGACAGAGGGGGAGTAGAGCAGCATCTGTTTTATAGCGAAGAAGCTCATAGTACTCCGGCAATACCTCAGCAGTCCCGGTTTTGGTTCAGCCCTGGTCAGTTCACCCAGCTCGATGGCGCCATTTGCCAGAACGGCACCCATGATGCGAATATTAGTTGCCTGGATGAAATTGATGTTCATGGATGCGGCAGCGCAGTGCACTCTGGCCCGGCAGCTGCTGTTTCCAAGAAGGCACTGGGCAGGGATATTCCTGACCAGCTGGAAGCACATGCACATCGCCTTTTCAAGGACGCTGGATGGACTATTAAGCCACGGAAAAGGAATGACAGGGCTAAGATGGCGTCCTACTTCACAGCTCCAAACAGGGAAGCGGTTCATACCTCACTAACCCAGGCTTGGAAGTTTTGTGGCAACAAGTTATATGAAGCTTCCCCAGATTCAGAAAGGGGAAGGTATCCAAAGGAGTGGTCAGATGTTGATGCGTTTTGGAAGGATCTCACAGATACAATGGCCTATGTTGATAGGATGCTTGCGAACCAGCAAAATGCATTCACGCTTCTTCAGCGCTGGCAGATCCTGGACCCTTTTGTAGCTGTTGTGTTCATCAGTAGGAAAATCACTGCTCTGCAGCAACATAAAACTCTTAGAGCTGTCGACAGTTCAACTTTTGTTCTTGATGGCAGCTCAGATATGTCATTGGAAAGTAAGACCATGCACAAAGCCAGTGAACTTTTGGCAAGCCGAATGATTCAGTTGACTCCACTGATCACAGACTCTGATTGCAGCACACTTGCAACTGAGAGCTACAATGGCCATCAGTCTTTACAAAGCTGTCATGATGTGGAAGACAGCAACGATAGGGATACGAACCCAAAGCTTTCCTGCAACGAGAGTCTGAATTACAATGCAACTGACCAGACAAAACTTCACATCGATGCAAGTGACCAGACAAAACATCACATCGATGCAAGTGACCAGACAAAACATCACATCGATGCAAGTGATGATGGAAGGCAAACTTATGCTCAACCAAATGCTCTTAATAGCTCTGTAAAAAAGTCAAGGAACAAATCGAAAAGGACATTTGATATTAGCTCAGCTGGACTGGATGGGACCAATGTAGCAACCATGGACATGGCTGACCCAGGAAATACCAATGCCTTTGAGGAGCACGGTATGTGTTCAGGTTTTGGCACACTAAAAGACGATATGAAAGCTGAAACAAAATCAGAAAAGCTAGATAAAGATGACCAAAGCAGGAAGTGTGACATGCTCCTCTCTTCAGTGAGCAAGCAACTTAAGGATTACAATACATTCCCAGAAACTCACTGTACTACAAGGGAGTCACAGTCAGATGCCACAGCGTTCTGCCATGATGGCAAGGTCTGGAAAAAGATACTCCCATCCCATGGAGAATTTTATGAGGATTCACAAAGTGATCCATCGGGAAATACTGTACCTGTTGAGTTATCCCATGAATCTAGTGCTGATGTTCTGGGAACTTATCTAACATGTGACTCACAAATCTGCAAGAGAGGCACTGCCAAAATGAAACCAAAGGGTTGGTTGAAGTACATGAAGAAAAGACCTCGTGAGTTGTGGATCAATGATGAGGACCTTTTGATCACAGCTATAGTGAAAAACAATGATCTTGGCACCTGCCATAAATTTGCTTCAGGCTTTTCAGCTGCAAAGAAGTTCAAGAAGCTGAAGAGCCACAAAAAAGGCAACAAGCTAATTTCCAAAATCGGGAAAGCTGGCACAAACCTATTGGGTGGAAAGAGAGTAAGTTTGGCCCGCAAAACTGTAATCTGCTGGTTGCTTGCGACTGGCTTTCTGACCGTAAAAGATGTGATACAGTACCGGGATCCAAAAAGTAATGAAGTTATAAAGGATGGGCTGGTTACCTGGGAAGGTGTTGTTTGCAATTGCTGCAAAAAAACCTTATCCGTGTCTGGCTTCATGGCTCATGCTGGTTGTAGTCACCCACAGTCCTCATTGGGCCTCTTTCTAGAGTCTGGCAAGTCATACACTTTGTGCCAGGTTGAGGCTTGGTCTGCTGAATTTATGAGCAGGAGAAGCAATGCATGGGGTAGAAAAGTTGAGGCAATAGATGAAAGCGATGACACCTGTGGTTTCTGTGGAGATGGTGGTGAATTACTTTGCTGTGACAATTGCCCATCAACATATCATCAAGCTTGCTTGTCTGCTAAGGTATCTATTATCCAGTTTTTCATGGTGCCGTTATGTGTACATTGCTTAAAGATACATTTCATTCTGAGGTTGCTGTCCTTAACGTTGCAATGCTTTGTTCCAGAACATGTGTCGATAGCTCGATATGATATTAAATGAATCAATACTTATTCTATATGTGAAATTGTTTCCTACTTAATTAATTTTGCTTATTCCTTTACATATGCAGGAGCTTCCAGAAGGTAGTTGGTACTGCCATAATTGCACTTGTCAGATATGTGGGGGACCAGTTAGTGAAAAGGAGGTTTCGACATTCTCGGCTATTTTCAAATGTTTCCAATGCGGAGATGCATGTAAAACCTTATCTTCCCTCCACTTTGTCTTGTCATTTGCACCATTTCCCCTACTGTGCTATTGCCTTATGATGCTTAGCAGTGCTGTAGCAGAAAGTTGGTGGGTTAGTTTATGTTAACTTTGCTGCCTAACTTCAATAGTCATTACTTCATTTACGAAACGATTCCATTAGCCTGTGTTGATCTGAAAAGCCCCATTTGGTAAAAATGTAGCTCCTTCTAGAATTTTTTTTCAACTCTCACAGGAGCTGCTTCAAGGAGGCTTCAAATTTTCATTGTAAAAGAGCTTATGCTTCAAATAAGACCCCCTCTAGCTGTGCCCTATTGACTTCTTATCAAGCTTCTAGCAGCTTTGAGCTGAAGCATAATTTCTTGCAAGGCCCAAGAATAAATTGATAAAATCCATAGAGTGGTTTAATGCCTTATTTAACTTAGCCACTCTTCAGTTCTTCATGATGCATTACAGATAAATTATTCCAATGCTCTTATCTGTAACTTCAATTTGAATAGTGTTGTTTCCATTGGCAGACCATGACACTTGCATTGAACTAGAGAAGCTACCTCTTGAGGATCAAATATCTCAGACATGGTTTTGTGGGGAATATTGTAAAGAGGTAACACTTATTTAACTTAGTTTGTCAAGATGATGTTGAAAGTTGCAAGATGCTTTAGTGAACATAGTCCATTTGTGTTTTTATCATACCTGCAGAAATTGTAATTCGCGTGACCCTCATTCCTCGTCATAGTCTCATAGATATAATGGATTCGTATGTTTGAATGCTTAGGATTTAGCACCAGGGACCACCTGATACTAGTACATCTACACTGCGTGGTTCACAAAATCAAACCTTCCCAGATTAAATTTGGTTAACCTCTTGGATCGCTAGTTTTTTTCAATCCTCAAAATTGGATGTCAATGTTTATGGCTATTTAGGTTAGAAGCAATCAGCACTCCATGCAACACTAGACAGCATTTATGTTAACTACTTCTTTGTGCACCTAACATACTCCGCGTCCTGGTTCCAAATATTTTTTTTCCTTATCCTTCTCTTTCTTTTCTATTAATGTGTTTTTCTACCTTTGCTGCTAATAGATATTCATAGGGCTATGCAGTCATGTCGGGACAGACAATATTCTTGGCAGTGAGCTTTCATGGTCCATATTGAGATGCAACAATGACGGGCAGAAGCTACACTCTGTTCAGAAGATTGCCTGTCTGGCAGAATGTAATATGAAATTAGCAGTGGCTCTTACTCTATTGGAGGAATGTTTCATTCGTATGGTGGATCCTAGAACTGGTGTGGACATGATACCCCATGTTTTATACAACAAGGGGTAAGTTTCCTTCATTCCTTATCCTTATGATTTTAATTTACCCATTATTTCATTACATATTCTTTTTCAGTTTATATTTTTCTGGTTTGATTTGTCAAAGCACAAGTCAAAATGATACGCGCGTGTGTGTCTAAGAATGAACAATGGTACTATGGGGATACAATCTTGAAAATTTTAGGGTTTAGGGTTTAGGGTTTAGGGTTCTTCTATAATATTCGATGGTTTGGACATGTGCAACGGAGACCTCCAGATGCACCGGTGCGTAGTGGAATCCTAAGTCAGGATGGTAACGTGAAGAGAGGCAGAGGAAGACCGAAGTTGACTTGGGTAGAGGCAATAAAAGGAGACTTGAAAGGATGGAATATACCCAAAGACTTAGCCTTAGATAGGAGTGCTTGGAAGACAGCTATTCACGTGCCTGAACCTTGATTGCTTATGTTGGGTTTCAACTCTAGCCTACCCCAACTTGTTTGGGACTTAAAGGCTTTGTTGTTGTTGTTGTTCTTCTTCTTCTTCTATAATATTCATTCATGTTTTACTGGAAAATTGAACTGACAAAATTGTTGTTATGCTAAATACAGAAGAAACAATCTTTGGGATGTTCTGTTAATCAGCTGAATGATTAGCTAGTTTTATTATACCCTTTCTTTTCAAATCTACTTCAATTCATATAGGGTTCTCTCTCTTTGATATTATAGAAGAAACTGGAATATGTATATATATTTTACTGAGTAATTTCAAGGTTTACTTACATGGTTCACTTCTTATCAGATCAAACTTTGCTCGTGTGGATTATCAGGGATTCTATACTGTAATCCTGGAGAAAGGTGATGAAATTTTATGTGTGGCTTCTATCAGGTAAATTGTTTTTAATCAGGTCTTTGTTAGAAATTGAACCTACTTTTCTGTCTGAAGTATTCTTTTAATGAATTTATGCGTGTTATTTCTACCAATTTGCTTGTCATTAACTGCCGTTTTGGCTTTATCAGTTTAATATAATCTTTTACTACTAAAACATGCATGTTTTCAGCATATGCCATGTTAGCTTTCAAAAAAATTCCACATAGTATAGAATAACATAATGAGATAACCATAAACAATAATAATAAAAAATAACTATCTGTTTCTTTCATTTTCATTGTGTATTCGAGAAAAAAATACTTATAACTAAATCTTTTTTTTTCTCTCATGCAGAGTACATGGGACTAAAGCCGCTGAGCTGCCTTTTATTGCTACTTCTGTAGACTATCGACGGCAAGGAATGTGCCGAATTCTAATGAACATCATTGAAAAGGTACACTGGAATAGGAAATCAGACAAAAGTACAAAACTGTACAACAGTACGGAAACAAGTTATGGTTTCCCATGACCATGTATCGCATTAACTTGGAATTCAGCTGTGTGTAAATGTTAAGATATGGTTTTCCTCCCATCTACTTGTCGGATCCATTCTTTGCTAATACCTGATTTCTTACTGAATCAATATTATTTTTTATGTTACTGCTAATAACTTTTATCTACATGTCACTATGTGATTTCCTCATTTCCTCTACTGCAGATGCTCCGTTCATTTAATGTTAAGATGTTGGTCCTTTCTGCCATCCCAGAGTTGGTTAGCACATGGGTGTCAGGATTTGGCTTCAAACCTATCGAAGATGCTGAAAGGAAACAACTTCATAATGTAAACTTGATGTTGTTTCCTGGAACATCCTTACTAACAAAGAGATTGGATGGATTTATTATGGCCACAAAACCAGGTTCATTATCTGCTTGCTTACCACTAGCCACATTTGTGCCTTGTGGTTTATGGATTTGGGCATACCATGACCTCCTTCCATTTGCTTGTGTGCCCATAATACTCATAATTTTGAAACTATGCAGGTGAGGAAAAGGATATACATGAAGTTTCTGGAGTACCTAATGGTAAGTTTATGCCTAATTTAGTTCCTGGATGTAATAGGTGATCTAGAGTGTGTGTATTTGTTGGAGTTTTTTTGTCTGGTTTTCTCTCCTTTCAAAAAAAAAAAAAAAACAGTGTACTACCTGGGTGCTTTACCCTTTTTTCTTCTTAATATATTGATACGCAGCTCTCCTGCGTGTTCGAGAAAAAAAGTTTATGCCTAATGGGAAAGCAAGTGAGCATTTCGAACTCCATGACCTTGACTTGTCCGGGACAGAGTTTAAAGCTGAGGTTTCCATGAGTGGTCCATTCAGAACACTGAAACATGAATGCGGTTCAGCAGCATGGTTTCAGTCTACTAAGGTTTGGTACATCAACCCTTGAGACTTTAAGCTCTTTTTACACTTGAAAGAAAAGGATTGATGTTTCCTATATAAAAAAATATAGTCAGATGGTTGTACATAAATATCCATTTCCATTATACCGGTTTACTTGTATACATTTGTGAGCTTTGCACTTGCATGTAGTCCATTTCAGATCAGCTGTGCTGATTTACTGGTAACCTGTGGGGTTTGCGCAGGCATACAGTCCATTTACAATTTTAGTGATCTATAAGCTCAAATCTTATTAGTACTACTTTGTTTACCAGAAGCATGCTGTTCTTGTATCTCGTCCTCCAAGTTTAGCTAAAGTTCTGTGCATTATAAGGATAACTTATCCTGTATTATGCTCTGCAGGTAGCTGTTGGGGAAGTGTGATATTCTTACACACAAAATATCTGGACTCATGCCCTCCATCGACACTAGCTGCTTTGTGTTGGCCAATTTCGTCTTCCCACCTCATGGCTCAACTTAATTTGTAGCAGCAAAATCATTCAAACGCTTGCTGCTGTATGCATTCATCTTTTTCAAGGTATTTGCAAATCTTTGGCAACATTCTGTTATAACATTAGCTGTCACTTGTGGTACTTGTAGGAGTTTGTCTGTGGTGTTTTTATTTCTTGTAAGTTTGGCAATGTGTCTGTATTGCAACTTAACTCATTTTCCTTACTATGGTTTCCCTTTTAAGCACGGATTTAGTTTGGACTTGAGTCATATTAGTTGCACTCCGAACGCTAATTCTCATTATTCTTAGAATTTTCCCAGCATCTGATTAGTGGCTTGCACTACATATGTACCCACTCAAGTATGTGTAAAGTTGTAAACCTTCTTGCTCTGCATAAGGGCTGTACGGATGTACCTTCAACCCACTCCTTTATTACATGCGACCCTGGTTTATCAAAATATCCATTCAACCATGTTACCATAGCTAACCCGTTCTATTTTCCTTTTTGGACACATGTTCAACATATACTTATAATAAAGTTATAGAATTCAATTTCTCCTGGAGGACATCTGACAGCCACTCGTTTGGCGTTCAAAAAAAAAAGCCACTCGTTAACCAAGGAACAAAACAAAAGGTATATGAAATGGTATATGTGCCATCTAAGATTACACCGGATTGTTACAAAGTTCAAAGGGATGAAGCTCAAACCAATTGACATGAGTAGCCTGTCAGACGGCCAAATTAACAGCATGATAACAGTAACTCACCAGCTCTAGTTTGTAGAGTGTTTGATATATAATTCTCAATTCAAGCTAATAATATGAGGAGAGGTAGAGGAAGGCCGAAATTGACATGGGGGGAGGCAATAAAAAGAGATTTGAAAGCTTAGGATATACCTAGAGATCTATATTTGAATAGGAGTACTTGGAAAGCAGCTATTGAAGTGCCTGAACTGTGACTTGGGGCTCTTGGTGGGTTTCAACTCTAGCCTACCCCAACTTGCTTGGGACTGAAAGGCTATGTTGTTGTTGTTGTATTTGTCTAAGCACCCTCTTATTGCTTTGGCTTGAAATGCAACACTTTTTTAAGGTATTAATCCAAGATGACAAACTAACTATGGCTCCTTTCTCAGTAAGTTCTCACCAGACTGTTGGGAAATGGGATGAGGCAGGCATCCAAGAATATGGATTGAGCAAAGTTGAAGAAACCACAGATTGATCTATTCTGTTCTGCATCGAGAAAATTTGAAGTTATGGAGGCCATGCTAAGACTCTGTCTCTCCTGGGTGAAGTGCTCTCCTGAGATAGGGTGATCGTGTGTGGTGAGTCTAATTCTGAAACAGAACTGACTAGCATATGCAACACCTGAGTTGATATTGCTTGCACGTTGAACATAGAGGATGTATTTGTACACCACGAAGCTTAATGTACAAAGTGTAACACATTCGATCCTTTTTCAAAGTAAGTCATGATAGGAAGCAATCTAAGCTGTTTGGTATACATCAAAAGGGTACTGCAGGAACATGGTAGACCTTTTGATCTGAATCTGAGGGATATGGATGATACCATGTAGCAAGCCATCCAAACTGTTGGGGGCATGGAAAAGAGAGGGTACAATATGAGGGCCAAACTTGCAGATTGGACTCTTGTCATGTTTTTTAACGGACGCAGTATATAGTTAACTACAGAGAGAAAAAACCGATGCTACTCCTGAATGCTGGCACTGATGGAATGATATGGCATAAAGTAAGTCCTCTGACCACTACATGGTTTGCTACCTTTCCTTACAAGTTTTGGGGAAATTTATTTGCCACATGTGTTGTTTGATATTTAGGTTGAGGCTACAGCAAGCCTAAATGGCATTGCACCTGTAGGCAGTTGATGGTCATGGGTGCTAAGGTGATAAATTGGTGTTGTAATCCTTGTGGCTACGGAACGAACTTGAATTCATGAAGTTTTACGAATCCTTTGGCTATTTGGTTTGTGTATAGTCGAATCTTTTGCCTCCTGTAGTAGCGGATCTGACAACTTCCGATCCATGGCGGGCATGATCTGGCAACGTTCGTACGGAGCTCGTCATCAGCTTCCAGAGCAATCGCGAGCTTCGTCATGGTCCTGGCTCCTGGGCCATTGAGCGTCGTCTCCGCTTCCGTTGGCCGTCTTTGGAGACGGTCCTCCAAAAAAGGAGAGAAAGTTACACTAGGTTGAATTTACGTTAATCAACAAGGGAGAAACAATAAAAGATGATTCAAGTAATTGTTAGGTCTCCTTCCATTGGTTGGCATGCGAAAGGGACAATGTTGGGTTTTTCATTTTTTTTACTTCGATAATACTTCTGTGAGGTCGCCGGTCCAGGCGTGTCCACGCCGGACACATCGCTCTGGGCCTGTGCGCTGATCGGCCCAACATCGATGTGCGGTCATCGTTGCTCAACTCGCCTCACTCGCTCACTCCCGCATCCATCCACTCAGTCCCTCACTTTCTCCCTTTCACGGCTTGCGCCCCTCGCGCTACCCCGACGCCAGGCCATGGCCGCCTCCCTGGAGCTTGGCCGCTGGCGGCGTAGTCCCCCACCCTGGCGTTCTCCTTCCCACCCTGGCGGACCCTTCCTCTACCTCGGCACTCGATGTGGAAGCGGTGGCCGCAGCACGGCAGCTTGCGGGCCGTCGCCATTTACCATCGCGGTGGTCCTCGTCGCCACCACCGGCGATGGCCAGGCTCTGGAGTAGACGCCGCCGACCTCCGGCAGCTCCTCCCCCACCCCGGCAACGCCTCTCCCCCCATACCGGCGTCCTCCCCCACCGGGAGCCCCCAATGCCCGCAGATCCAGCGGCCATGGCACTCCCCCCGCGCCAGGCTCTCTCTCTCCCTATGTTGCAATTGTATGTTTCAATTATTTTAGATGTTTTAGATGCATGTTGCTTTTATTTCATATGAATGTTGCAAAAGTAGATCAGGGGATGTTGCACATGTTGCATATGTTGCAATTGTTTCAGAGGCATGTTGCAAAACTATGTTTCGAGTGTTTCAGATGTTTCAGAGGAATGTTTCATCTGTGTTTTCCGGACGCATGTTGCAATTGTGTTTATCTGGATGTTGCATATGTTTCACACATATGTTGTATGTGTTTTATTCGGATATTGCGTATGGTTGCAATGGTTTTCAAGTGTGTTTCAGGTGTGTTTTTCAAATGTTTCAGAAGCATGTTTCAACTGCCTTTTAGACGTATGTTGCAACTGTTGTATTTGGATGTTTCAAAAGTAGATCGAGTGTTGCATCTCTCCTCCCACCTTTTACTGCATCGTCTCTCCCGGAGCCAGCAGGGCATCCATACGAACAAGAGATGGGCGATGGGCACGGGATGAGGGAGCTGCAGCGTCGAGCATAAGCAAGGGAGCTCCGTACAGACGGACGCTGCCTTCGGAGTGGGATAGGCGCTGCTCGGAGGGGGATACACACATCGCGGTTGGGAGCAGGGGCGTGGTGACGTGGGCGCGGCGGGTGCGTTCTCCTGTTACGCGGGCGTAGCGGACGCAATTCTGTTTTGATTTACGTGAGGGGGAGCGGCGGATGCGTCGAATAGGAGCCGTGTCTAGGCGCTAGGCTCCGTTTTTGCTTAGGCGGCGATCATTGCTGGATGGAAGGAGTGTGACTCTAAAGATTAACACCACCTTCTACCTTCTTGTTCTGGAGTTGTACTATGTATTGACAAATATAAACTAAGAAGGTTCTTACAGAAGTAAAAAAAACTATAGACTCATAAGACTATCTATGTGTCGCAAAAATAGAAAACAAACCGAAAAATGGAAGTTGTTCTGTGTATTGACAAATATATACTTAGAAGACACTGTTACAAAAAAAACCATAAACTCAGTAGACTGTTGCAAAAAATAGAAAAAAAATGAAGAATGGAAGAAGACACTGTGTTACAAAAATAGGAAAAAAACTAAAAATTCAGAAGACACTGTGTTGAAAAAAAAACTTAAAATTTTGGTAAGATACTGTAGCAATAAATATGTTGAGAGTGGAACTCCACGTCTTTACGTTATAAGCCGTAATTTTTCAGCTAATAAACTCTATTTTCTCCCGTTGTAAATCAGGCCAAGCGAACAGGTCATCGGTACACAGACCTATTTGGTAAGAACACCGAACTACTGAAGGACGCTATTTGAGGCCTTGTTTAGATTGAAAAAAATTTCAATTCGATGAATAGTAGCACTTTCGTCTTATTTGGTAAATATTGTCCAATCGTGGACCAACTAAGCTCAAAAGATTCATCTCGTGATTTCCAACTAAACTGTGCAATTAGTTATTTTTTTTATCTACATTTAATGCTTCATGCAAATGGCTAAAAATTGATGTGATGAAGAGAGAGTGAAAAAACTTGAAATTTTGAGGGTATCTAAACAAGGCCTGAGTTGGAGATTCCCCTCCTTGATTCGAGTGACACTCTTCTTCTGTTTTCGCGGCGCCGGCACCCGCCCCGGCAGGTTGCTGGACTGAGCACCAGTTTCTCGGTAGGGCTAGGATGGATTCCCAGAGTCGGAGGGAGCGGGCACGCCGCGCCTTCGAGACCATGAAGCCTCTGGGCTGCTCCAAGAAGGAGGTCATCCCCGTCCTCAAGAACCTCCTCCAGCTCTTCGACAACTCCTGGGAGCTCATCGAGGATGATGGCTACCGCGCCCTCGCCAACGCCATCCTCGAAGCCCGCGACCGCCCCCAGGTATTCCTCCTTCATCCACTCTTCATTCCCAAATGGAATAGAGAAGACATTTTTTTTTAAGATCGCCTTTTTTTGATTTCTTACTAATTATTATGACGATTCCATCGCATCACTTGCGGCTGGGGTTCAGGCTGATGGGGACCAGGAGCATTGCAGCAACAGTACAAGAGGGGTTCGGCTTCCGCCGGAGGGGGAGGACTGCCGGCCCCGGCCTTCTACTTCCCGTGCCATCCACGGCGGTCCTTGGGACTTGGATAGTGGGACCGAGGCCCTTCGCATCAAGAGGCCCAGGATCAGCGCTACTAGTGTCACAGCAGGTCGATCTATTGATCCCCAGTCTCCTGCCTCCGCTGCAGAAGTGCTAGATGGACCTATATGCGTTTCGTCTGAGCTGAACCATCCACAAATCGGGGCCTCAACCGGATATCATCGGCCCACTGCAGATGGTGTGCCTTCACCGGGGAATGCTGCACAAAAGAGGGCATTACAGATGATGGATGAAGATTTCCAACATGCCGTCTTCTTGAGAGAGCCTAAACCTGAACCTGATACTGATGATCTACAATGCAGTGCCCCTGCATCCAGCTGTCAGAATGCTCAACTTGGCCACATTACTTCCCATCCGTTCAATGCTAGCACCTCAGATACTCCACCTGTTCACGCTCCATTAAAGATTTCAGGTTGGTTCCGTACATCATGCTAATCTGTTATTACTCAAGTTTTTGTGCTGTGGAGGTTTTCATATTTCATATATTGTAGGCCATAAAACTCCAGTGTTTGTTATATTGACTTATTGTGTTGCAAGATCAGTTCGTTTATTTTTTTTATCAATCGGTCTGATTGTGGAACTACTGCTTTCTTGCTGTTTGGCTTCTACGTCCAACGTCATTATTCTGATTGGACTCTGCTGAACCTTATGTAGGTGCTAATGGCAGGACAGTCCAGCATTATAGAAGAAGTGCGGTGTCTACTTCCTTTGTTGAACCTATAAATAGCATGACGAAGCAACCTCAAAGTCTGGGAAATGGGTTGGACCATGCAACTGTGATGCACAAATCTGGGACAGGATCTGCAGGTGGAAAAACTCAGGAAGCACCTTGTTTACACACTGTTGTAGCTTCATCCGCTATGGGTGAGGTCGAGATGTCAATCAAATGCAGCATAGACCCATCAAAATTCCACATGCCTGATTTAGAAGCAGTTTTCAAGATGGTTGAGGAAAAATGCCTTCGCTCACACAAGAGCCTCCCACCTGATTTTTCCATAGCTGGTCTCATCAAGCAGATATGCCAGTGTGTCGCACAACTAGGCAGTGATCATGCTGCAGAACATAATAAACAATCAGATGCTTTTGGAAATGTCGGGAAGCTCGCAGAATAAGCCAACAACGAGTAGTGCCCCATCCTTGGAACCAATTGATTGCATGAACAACAGAAGCGAGAAATATAAAGATATAGAAGAATCATTGAATATGGAAGCTTCAGAGAATGGCCCACCAAATTCAACTACCGATCAGCAGGCCCATTGGGCACTTTCTCCCAATGGGTCTACCCATGATTTATCTGACATATCAAAGGGAAAAGAAAGATCAAGTATATCAGCAGTAAACGAATTTGGTAGTGAGAATTGTTTACCTTTCTTTTATTATATACCAAGAAATCTTGTTTCCCAAGAGTCCTATGTTAACTCTGTTGAAACAATTGGCGACAAGGACTGTTGTTCTGATTGCTTTGGCAACTGCTTATATGCCCCTGAACTATGTGCCTGTGCAAGAAAAACTGGTGGTGAATTTGCATATACACCAGATGGATTGGTTAGGACAGAGTTCCTTGATAAGTGTGTCTCTATGAACCGATTTCCAGAAAAACATAATATGTTCTTTTGTAAATCTTGTCCACTTGAGAGGATCAGGAACCAGCCTTCACCAGAGCTTTGCAGGGGCCATATTATTAGGAAATTTATCAAGGAATGCTGGAGTAAATGTGGTTGTAACAAGGAATGTGGTAACCGTGTCACTGTAGGTACAGTGTCGTTTTGTTTTTATTTGGTAATAATTGTCCAATCGTTGACTAATTAGGCTCAAAACGTTCGTCTCGCAAAGTACAACCAAACTGTGCAATTAGTTTTTTATTTCGTCAACATTTAGTACTCCATGCATGTACCGCAAGTTTGATGTGATGGGGAATCTTCTTTTTGCATAGTGTCAAAATTGGGAATTTGGTGGAACTAAACAGGGCCTTGGTATAACATGCAATCTGCAGGTAATATCTGATGCTGCCTTCTATTTTTTGTTTTCCCCCCTTTTTTTGGAGTGGGGTGGCATGTGCGCTTTATTGTCTTGTGCAGTGCATCCCCCATGTTATACTTGTGCTGGTTAGTTGAATTGTCATAACTTTCTTGTTCTTTTTACCAAGGTGTTTTCAACACGGGAAGGGAAGGGGTGGGGGCTTCACACACTTGATGAACTTCTAAAAGGAGCTTTTGTCTGTGAATATGTTGGGGAGTTGCTAACAAATACGAAGCTACATGAAATGACTACTCAAAACATGCACAGTGCTAGGTACTCAGTGCTCTTATATGCTGGTTGGGGTGCTGAAGGATGAAGAAGCTTTATGCCTGGATGCGACATTTTGTGGGAATGTTGGGAGATTCATCAACCACAGGTGTTGTCTGATTCTGATTATTCTCAACCTGTTCATTGTGATGTTATTCTAAATGTAATAAATGATAGCAAATATGAGCCATTGACCCCCCCTCATTTTTCTTTACGTTACCTAGATGCTATGATGCAAATTTAGTTGAGATCCCTGTTGAAGTGGAGACGCCAGATCATCACTATTATCATGTAAGTTATTCTAACTTCTAAATTTGATGAGTCTGTGTCAGCTATGAAAGAGTGCCATGTTGATGATTTTTCTTTATTTATTTTTGTAAGTACAGTTTGCATTTTTCACAACCAACAAGGTGGAGGCATTTGAGGAGCTCACATGGGTAAGCCTTGTGTGGTTTTGTAATAACCAAATACGATGATCAAAATCAATTACTGCAGCCACTTCAAGGATATTTTTAGTGCTTGCTGTTTTTTATTCGGGGCATCTTTAATTAATGTTTATCCTGTGGGCGATGGTTTTGTAGCCTGTAGGGTTGCTTCATGTGGTTGCAATGCTAAACCCCTAACCTTAAAAGCGAAATATATAATCCTTACTGCAGACCATTGCCAAATTTCTTCAAGTTGGTCATATTTTCTCTGTCATTGCTGAATTTTGTTTTTACGAATGGTAACTCTACTAAAATTTTCATGCATCACGTCCATTCTTCAATTACATAGGGTTCTTGTGTTGTAAAGTTTAGTTTTTTTGGGCTGATCTGTTAGTTTGTAATATACCCAGTACTCTTGATCAACGACTGCTGGTGGCATTTGGACATCGGTCCATTCCGCGATGAAATCAGCCAACACTTGGGACTTGATGGCCGTCCGAGAGGCATACACAATGCCCTGACCCATTAGCTCGAGTGCCCATTTCGTGGTTCTTCTTGTGGCATTCTGGTTTTGGATGACCTCGCCGAGGGGGAAGGACGTCACGACTGTCACCGGATGCGACTCGAAGTAGTGGCGTAGCTTTCTCCTGGTGAGGAGGACGACGTACAAAAGCTTCTAGATTTGGGGGTAGCGGGTCTTTGAGTCGGATAGGACCTCGCTAATGAAGTACATTGGGCACTGTACTTTGAGGGCGTGCCCCTCCTTCCCGCTCCACTACCAGGGCGGCGCTGACCACTTGTGTGGTGGCCGCAATGTAGAGCAAAAGAGATTCCTCATCGGTAGGAGGAACCAGGATCGGGGCCTTCGTTAGAAGCAGCTTGACCATGTCAAGTACCTCCTGGGCCTTGGATGTCCATTCGAAGTGGTCGGCCTTCTTCAGAAGTTAATAAAGGGGGAGACCTCATTCGCCGAGGCATGAGATGAAGCGGCTGAGCGCGGCGAGGCACCCTATAACTCTCCGTACTCCCTTCATCTGAATTGGGCCCATCCTTGTGATGGCTGAGATCTTCTCCGGGTTCACTTCGATGCCACGCTCGGAGACGATGAAACCAAGTAGCATGCCCCTCGGGACCCCAAAAACGCACTTCTCAGGATTGAGTTTGATGCCGTTTGGTCAGAGTTTTGCAAAGGTCTGCTCAAGATCGGCTATGAGGTGGTCCGCCCGTTTAGACTTGACCACGATGTCATCAACGTAGGCCTCAACGGTCCGCCCGATGAGGTCCCCAAAACACTTAAGCATACAATGCTAGTATGTAGTCCTAGCGCTCTTCAGATCGAATGGCTTGGTGACGTAGCAAAACAATCCGAAAGGGGTGATAAAAGATGTCGCGAGCTGGTCGGACTCTTTCATCGTGATTTCATGGTATCCGGAGTACGCGTCAAGGAAGCAGAGGGTTTCACATCCTGAGGTAGAGTCAACTATTTGGTCTATGCGTGGCAAAGGAAATGGATCGTTTGGGCACGCTTTGTTGAGACCCGTATAGTCAACACACATCCTCTATTTCCCACTATTCTTTTGTACAAGAATGGGATTGGCTAACCACTCCGCGTAGTACACTTCCTTGATGAATCCGACCGCCAAAAGCTTTGCGATCTCCTCGTCGATGGTCCTGCGTTTCCCCTCGTCGAAGCGACACAGGCGTTATTTCGTCGGCTTGGAGCCTGGGCGGATTTTCAAGGCGTGCTCGGCGACTTCCCTTAGAATGCCTAGCATGTTCGAGGGTTTCCATACAAAGATGTCTCTGTTGGTGCGGAGGAAGCCGACGAGTGCGCTTTCCTGTTCGGAGGAAAGCGTGGTACCAATGCACACCGTTTTGCCCTTGGCGCTCCTGGGGTCTATAAGGACCTCCTTGGAGCCCTCCACTGGCTCAAAGGACCCGGTCAACCGCTTGGGGTCGGGTGCTTCTTCGGCGACCTCCTTCCTGAGAGCCACGAGCTCTGTAGAGGCGACGATTGTTGCGGCATGATCGCAGCACTCGACTTCGTACTCGTAGGCGCGCTGAAAAGAGGTGCCGACGATGATGACCCTGCCTAGGCCCAGCATCTTTAGCTTGAGGTAGGTGTAGTTGGGGACGGCTATGAACGTCGCGTAGCATGGTCGTCCTAGGATGGCATGGTAGGTTCTGTGGAACCCAACCACTTCGAAGGTGAGGGTCTCTGTCCTATAGTTGGATGGACCCCCGAAGGTGACGGGCAGATTGACCTGCCCAAGTGGCAAGGCCTGCTTTCCAAGCACGATCCTGTGGAAAGGTGCCCTGGTCGGCCGGACGCGTGCTCGGTCGATGCCCATGGCGTCGAGCATCTCGGCGTACATGATGTTGAGGCCGCTGCCCCCATCCATTAGTACCTTGGTGAACCGCTTCGTACCAACAATTGGGTCGACCACGAGTGGATATCTCCCCGGTTGCGGGACGCTCTTCGGGTGGTTGGTACGGTCAAAGGTTATGGCGGACTCTGACCATCGGAGGAAGGCAGGCATGGCCAGTTCGGTCGTATAGACCTCACGGCGCGTGACCTTCTGGCGACGCTTGGAGTCGTAGGCCACTGACCTTCTGAAGATCATGAGGCAGCCATCCGGCATCGGAAAGCCACCGTCTTTCCCCTCGGCGTCGTCCGTGGTCGGGTTAGGATCCTTCCCGTGCTCCCCTTTGTTGGAGTCTCCGGACAAGAACCGCTTCATGAGGCCGCAATCCTTGTATAGATTCTTGACGGGGAAGGCATGGTTCAGGCATGGCCCCTCAAGTAGTTTTTCGAAGTGGTTTGGGGTACTCTCGGCGGGCTTCCGACCACACCTGCGGTCAGCGACGACCACGAGTGAGCCCTCGCGCCGTTGCTTTTTCTTCTTCTTAGTGGGACGTTTGGAGGCGCCTTCGTCGACGTCCTCGTCCCGTCCCGCCTTGCCTTTGAGGCAGTCGAAGACCGCTCCGACCGCTTCTTCGCCCGAGGCATGGCTGGTGGCGATGTCTAGGAGTTCCTTGGTGGTTCACGGGCCCTTGCATCCTAGTTTGTGGACAAGGGACTCGCAGGTGGGCCTAGACAGGAAAGCTCCTATAACGTCGGCGTCGGCGATGTTAGGTAGCTCATTGCACTGCCGAGAGAAACGCCGGATGTACCCACGGAGGGTTTCACCGGCCTTCTGTCGGCAGTTCTTGAGGTCTCATGGGTTCCCAGGGCGCTTGTATGTGCCCTGGAAGTTCCCCACGAAGATCTCCTTTAGATCCGCCCAACTCTAGATTTTGTTGGACGACAGGTGTTCCAACCATGTTCATGCCGAATCGGCCAAGAATAATGGAAGGTTGCGGATAATGAAAACGTCATTATCCGCACCACTGGCTTGGTAGACAAGCCGATAATCCTCGAGCCATAGTCCGAGGTTCGTCTTCCCAGAGTACTTCAGGATGTTGGTTGGTGGTCGGTACCTTGGCGGGAAGGCATCATTGAGGATGTGTCTGTCGAAGGCCTGAGGCCCCGGCAGGCCTGGGCTCGGGCTTTGGTCCTCACCGCTGTCGTAGCGTCCGCCATGGCAAGGGTGATAGCCGTGGCTAGCTCCATCTCCATGGTCGTCGTGGGTACGCCTGCGAGCATCGAGGGTGTCGTGTGCGTCATGGTTATGGCCAAGACGCTGATGCACCAGGACCACGGCGCGCTGCCTGCCGCCTTGTGGACCGACACGTCCCTGCCGGGGCGCTCAGAAAGCGTGCGTTGGCTGGCGTCGAGCTCACGTCGCCGAGACAACGAGCTCTCGGCGTGCTGTGCCACCGCACGCTCGAGCAGCGTGCGAATCTCGCGGTGGGCCTAATGATCCTCAGGCATCGCGACCTCTAGAAGGCCATGGAGCAAGGCCATCGTGGCGGCGATGTTCTGGCTTGCCCGAACGAAGTGAGGGAGAGTTTCATAGTCCGTGATGATACCTCGATTCACATCACGGTCCATGGCGCGTGCGTGCCCATCGTCTCCATGGCGCTCGATCTCCCGATCAAGCTCCGTGCGTTCCTGCTCGAGCTGGAGTCGCGCTTCCTCGAGCTCTTGGTGTTGGGCTTTCAGCTACTCCACCCGCATGCATGGTGGGGTTGCTGTCTCCCTCTCGGCCTCGTCGTTGAGGTCGTTTGTTGGGGTAGCCTCATCCTCATGGATGCTTTCGATGTGTCCCTTAGGGGTACCTATCATGAAGCATTCGTGAGAGGTGTGATGACTCCCCCTACTAGAGTTAGAGCCAGAGGGCGATTCTGGCTCCTCCGTGAGGATGTCATGGAAAGATTCCGCGACGTGCTCGATCACCCCCACGAATTCGTTGTTCGTGGGAGGTGGAATCCTGCGTTGCGCCACAAGGTGCCTAACAGTCTTCGCAGCGTTGCGGAGACCGAACAGGAGCACTGTCGGGGCGCTCCGGATGAGGTGTTCCTGAGAGAGGGGTTCCCCTCCGGCGAACCAAGCCATGTAGTTGGCGTAAGAGAAGGTGAGGTGGCGCAGGTCTTCCCGGGGTGGCTGGGGTCCCAAGAAGACGCCGAGCTAGCGCTTAAGCCTCTCGTGGTTGAGGAGTTGGTTGTTTCCGGGGGCGCGGGCCCTCGGTGCAAGCAGATGCAGCTCCTCAACCACCTCGTCGACCGTGTCGAGGCCGATGGAGGGGAGAGGTTGGATGGCGGCGTGAGCCAATGCCAACTCTCCTCCCACCGTGATGATGAAGTCTAGGTCCCCGAAGCACATGTGTGCGCCCAGGACCTAGCTGATGCCATGACTAGCCATCCGAGGCCCGATGTTAATGTCAGGACGCGCAAAGGCCCCTACCTAGTGCGCTAACTGTCGGTGTTTCGAGTAAACACCAACGAGTAAATTTGTTTTATTACGCGTCTGGCCCAGATGGTGTGCTAAAAAGACAAGGTTTATACTAGTTTGGGTAGAATATCCCTACGTCCAGTTCATGGCTACTGCTCGTGTTATTAGCATTAAAAAGTTTGTAGTAGGGGTTACAAACGGGCGAGAGAGGGACATGTCCCAAGTCTCTGATGGAAAGGTCGAATGGGTGCTGAGAGCTTGGTTGCTGCTCAGCTGTGTGTGATGTGATGCGTGATATATTTTTTTGATCCCCTTAGTGGGGTGCCCTGCTTTTCCTTTTATAGGCCAAGGGAGAGCAGGGATTAGATATGGGAGAAAAAGAAGAAAAACCAGAGGCAAATGAGGTCCTTCGAAGATGCCAGGTCTTTCTTTTCCTTTATGCGGGCCCCGCTGACATGGCAGGCGGTGCTAGGGATAGCTCCACGCTGGGTGCATGTCCGTTGATCCTGTTAAGGCCACGCTGGGCGTCTGTCCACTGATGATGCCATGTCCTGGCATTGTCAGCAAGTTGTCATGTCCCATCCCGCCCTGGCAGGTAGCGCGGTGGACCAGGGTGCTGATCTACGGCCATACAGGGAGCAGACGACGCAGTGACTGCACGTCCGTTACTGTAGGTGATGCGAGTTTCCTCCTGGACCGTAGTGGTTGTTGTGAGCTTCCGTCAGGATCCGTGCCCAAGGGCAAATGGCGGCGCCCACAACACTGTAAGACAAATGTCGGCGCCTACAACACTGTTTGGGCTCTGACATGCCTGGAAGGTCTCAAAGCGCCCTTCTTGTCATATCCTGATGGTTCTTTCCTACAGGCGTGTAGGGTATGGTCCTCGGTATTGCGGTTGACTTGAGTGCCCTGCCTTAACTACGCGCGGTGTTAGGAAGGAGTCACACGTAGACGTCGGACGAGGCGGAGCCACCCCTCAGGGGTCGAGCGAGGCGGAGCCAGCTCTCAGACGTCGAGCGAGGCGGAGCCATCCCTTAGGAGTCAGCCTGAGGCGTTCCCAACCCTCGGGGGTCGGACGAAACGGAGCCTGCGGCCTTGGTGGTTTGGACGAGGCGGGCCCCACTAGGAAATGTAGTCGTGTTCTTAATCGCTCTGATGAATTAGTGTTGATGGGTATCAACTTTTCTTCTTCGGGTACCCTAGTATTGGTCCCCGACAAGGAGACTAAGTGCACAAGACGAGGGTGGAGCAGCTGAAGACTACACTAGGTTTTGATTTTTCCTTTGACTAGCATTTGCCCGTGCATTGCTATGGGAGTCTCAAAGTTCTAAGTTGCCATTATATCATCGATGCTTAAATTCATGATGTAGACTAGACCCGATCTTTCAAAAGGTATGATAGCGTCGATTGGTGGAGACTCGACGTTCACGATCTAGGCTTCAAACCAAGATTGATTCGGACCCCCGCAACCATTACACCACTGCTCCGTTGGTTATCAACCACGCGAACGCGATTGACCTTGCCGAGAAGGCTTTCCTACAAGCGAATTGAGAACACAAGCAAGAACGGGATGAACGCAATTTGAAATTGCAAATAAATATGAGGCTTATGAAATCAAGGAGTTCAAGTCTTTATTTGAAAGGGCTAATCGCCATAGGTGAACAAGATCAAGAACTGGGGCCCTAGTTCACAGCAAGCGGCCTTGGCGGCGACAGTTGCAGCAAAACGATGTCTGTTTCATGAGGAAATCAAGAACTAAACAAAACACAAACCTTAAGGAGAGCGACGGCTGCTATTTATAGAGTCTTGGGCGTCACCCCCTGGACGCGCCCCCTAATGGGCCCAAACACGATACACGGTCCAACGGACCAAAAGACGATGTCGCAGCATCCTGGTAGATTCTGGACGCTGACTTGTTTTGACGATTCCCATTGATTCCGAAGGTCTTTTGACGTGAAACTACTTGGATTGACTTCCTTATCAAATTAGCTTTCCAACCATATATGGATCGTCGAAAACGGAGTCCGGATACGTCCTGGGTGACCAGTTTAAGGCAGACTGGTCCTGAAGCCCGAATTGGACTCGAACTTGAGTTGGATTGGGCTTCCACCATGAAATAGATGAATTGGACGCCCATGCTGGACCTCCTCCTCTATTTGGCTTGTATGCGATGAAGTAGTGATGTCCTCATCATCCTCCCTTTCTTGAATTGAAGTCCTCAACTGAAGTAGATCGTCTCCTCCATTGGATGACAGCAACGATGGTTCTAGAAGAAGACATTCATCTTGGCGCCTTATCCTTCGCAAAGGCGGCTGCCATGGTGGCTTCCCTGTTGGGAATTCATCCTCCTCCTGCAAAAGGTTAGTACCAACAAGAGGCATAGCACTAGGAGTAGGATCAAGTGGACATATAGGCGATGTACAAGTTAGAGCATAACATGGTTCATCATGATCAACAAGAACAAATTTAAGAGCAAATAAAACTTCTTTCATGTTACTTGATGGTTCATTTGTTGGTTTGCTAAAGTCTTTATCATGGTCTCTTTTTTTTCAGCAAGTTCCTTTTCATATTGCACAATTTCAGCAGGTGATAAAGGAAGTAAAGCAATGGTCTTTCCTTTAAACATAAAAGTATATCTATTTTGCCTACCATGATGTATAACATTATTATCATATTGCCAAGGGTGGCCTAACAAAAGTGAATAAGCTTGCATAGACACGACATTAAAATCAGCATAATCATGGTATGACCCGATAGAAAATTGCACATGAGCAGATCGTGTTACCTTTACCTTACCACTATTGTTGAACCACTGAACATGGTATGAATGTGGAAGAGCACGTGTAGATAAACCAAGAGTCTTGACAAGCTCAGAACTTATCAAGTTATTGCTGCTCCCTCCATCAATTATAGCACGGACATGGAAATTATTGACAATGAGGAACATTTGAAACAAATTATGGCGTTGTAGCTTGTCTACTGGCTCAACTTGTGTACTCAAAACACGCTGAACAAGGATTGATTTGTAGTCTGCAGTGCATGCCACACTATCAATTACCTCATCAGGATCTTCAGCACTATCCGTAAATTAATCTGCATAAAGATCAGTTGCAAGTGCAAATTCATTCTCTTCATCACTAGCACTAGCATACCCACCATCATCAGTAGCAATATATGCGCGTTTGCTGGGGCATTCTTTAGCAATATGTCCCATGCCCTTGCAGCGGTGGCACACAACTTTAGAAGAGCTGCTAGAGGAAGGTGTGATAGGAGAATTCTTCTTTACAGGCGCTGGTGGTGTCTGCACATTAGAAAATTTACTTATCTCGGTTGGACATGAAGGAATGGATGGAGTCGCGGATGGAGTCGTGGATCGCCTAGGTTGTCGTCCCTGTACTTCCCTTTCAGCTTTAATAGCATAATGATATAATTGAAAAAATCTAGTCCATTCTTTATAGTCAAGAACATCATGTATTTCACGACGTAAACCTCCAAAAAATCTAAAACACTTATCCATATTATCCTGATAATATTCCTCAATAGTTTTACTATCTTGATTTAAACGTTGCAGTTTTAATCGCAGATCACGCTGATAATATGGAGGAACAAATCTTGATTTCATTCGTCGTTTAAGTACAGTCTAGGTTTGAGGTGTTTGAGCATTAGCATTAGCATTATTGTAAATATCATTCCACCAGAAAAGAGCAAAACTAGTAAACTCACTAGTAGCAAGTCTAACTCTATTCTTTAGGTACTTGATGGGAGCTAAATTTTTTATGTACAGTCATCTCCCAATCTAAATATGCTTCAGGATCAGCAGAATCAGAAAAATGAGGTATCTTAAACTTGATTTTAGAGAAATGATCATTATTACCTTGGTTGTTACCTCCCATACCGCGTCGGTTAAAGTTCAACCGATTATGGTTACGTGCATCCTCAGCACGTCGTTGAGCTTCGGCTTCAGCCTCCGCGTCGCCATCGTCCTCCTCAGAGAGATCATCATCATCATCTTCAGGACATGGTTCAGGATGTCGTTGTTCAACATCTTCAATCCTCTTGGCCAAATTGGTGATTTGTTGAAGGATCTCATTGAACTTGTTATCAAGAACGGCACGGAGCTTATTCTTAGAAACACAGTCATTGAAATCTATAGGTGCGTACTCGTTTTCTTGGCCGCTGCCTCTGGTTTTTCCTGACATGGTTAGTAGAAAGAAAAAGACAACACAAATAGTATTATCCCTATCAACTACTTAGGTTGTGGATAAGGAAAAATAAGGCACTCAACTCTCAAGCGTCTTACCACGGTCTTACAAGTGTTCTTCCCAAAGCAACAGGCGGTGCAATCGGTCGATGACTGTGATACCGTTGTAGCTTAAGTATAACAGTTGCAAGGCGAACCTGTACTTGGTTAGAAGAAAGTGGAGCTTGGACAGGCACAATATAGTAGCAAGGAATAACAAAATTCGCAACTGAATAGCAAAGCTGAATAAGTATCCCAAGTACTTGTCTTAGTTGCTGGCCTACTCACGTTCCAAGTATCAGATGTATCAAGTGATGTGAACAGCAAGAATATGATTAGGAACAAGGTAGAAATCAGCACACGCAAACACAGCTCAAATGGCGCTCTCTATGTGCTCCTCTAGATATTATTCCACTTTTGCCCCTCTCTCTTTTCTCTATTTTTAGGCTGTCGTTGTTTTTTTGGATTTTTTGACTTTTTCTTTTTAATTTTTTGATATTTTTTCTTCACTTAGGAGCACAAAAGAAGTAACCACAGAAAATATGAGCTTAAAAGTGAAAGACGTGGCCTGTGAAATTTCCAGAAGACGTGCTCGAAATCGACAAAGACCTTGTGACCACAAAAAGAGAATCTTGTGACCACTTTTTGACCAAAATAAAAATCTCCGACCCCGACAAAGCGGGGGATGGACGGATCCGAAATTTTTTTCTGATCGATTTTGATATATGGAACGCCGAAATCCGAGTTCGTATGCGAAAACTAGACCAGTTTTAAGAACGGACTCCGAATTAGAGGACAAAACGGGAATAATGTGCGCAAAATTGGTCACTTGTAGGTAATACAAAGGATTTGATGAAAACAGTGAAGACAAGTGTAACAAATAAGATGGCGGGGACTAGGGTTTGATGAATACAAAGGAATCACAGCAATACTTGAAGGTGCTCACGGATTATGATGAAAAACAAAGGGAAAAACATAAATTGGACTAAAAACGATTTAAAACCAGCAACAAGAACTTGACCTAGGGCACAAACTCAACAACGCAAATCAGAGACGAACTTACACGGCACAATGAGGCTATAGGACAGGGAATATGTGACGATGTATATTTTTTTGGCTTTTTGTGGACTGTAGGTAATGTAAAAACAGTAACAATCTAAAGGGGGAAACAAAGTTATACCTAACGGGCAACAAGGTCTCTGATACCACTTGATGTAGACTAGGCCCGATTTTTCGAAAGGTATGATAGTGTCGATTGGTGGAGACTCGACGTTCACGATCTAGGCTTCGAACCAAGATTGATTCGGACCCCCGCAACCGTTACACCACTGCTCCATTGGTTATCAACCACGCGAACGCGATTGACCTTGCCGAAAAAGCTTTCCTGCAAGCGAATCGAGAAAACAAGCAAGAACGGGATGAACGTAATCTAAAATTGCAAATAAATATGAGGCTTATGAAATCAAGAAGGATTTCAAGTCTTTATTCTAAAAGACTAATCGCCACAGGTGAACAAGATCAAGAACTGGGGCCCTGGTTCACAGCAAGCGGCCTTAGCGGCGACAATTGCAGCAAAACGATGTCTGTTTCACGAGGAAATCAAGAACTAAACAAAACCCAAACCCTAAGGAGAGCGACGGCTGCTATTTATAGAGTCTTGGGCGTCACCCCTCTGGACGCGCCCCCTAATGGGCCCAAACACGATACACGGTCCAACGGACCAAAAGACAGTGTCGCAGCACCCTGGCAGATTTTGGACGATGACTTGTTTCGACGATTCCCGTTGATTCCGAAGGTCTTTTGACGTGTAACCACTTGGATTGGCTTCCTTATCAAATTAGCTTTCCAATCATATATGGATCGTCGAAAACGGAGTCCGGATACGTCCTGGGTAACCAGTTTAAGACAGACTGGTCCTGGAGCCCGAACCGGACTCGAACTTGAGTTGGACTGGGCTTCCACCATGAAAAAGATAAATTGGACGCCCATGCTGGACCTACTCCTCTACTTGGTTTGTATGCGATGAAGTAGTGATGTCCTCGTCAATTCACCTATGCATCTAAGTGATCATTCACAGAACAAACAGAAAATTCTAAACTGAGCATGAAGCAAGTTTGAAAGACTACTTAAATATAGAACCTCCAACCAATCAAAAGAATTAATTATCAGCTAGAACACCATTGTTTCACACCAAAGGTTAAAATGTTACACAAATAAGTACAGGGAAATGCTTGATACAACACCCTTCATCTGCTGAAAGTTCAGATTAGCACTCATGTTTGTGGCTTTCGAGTCCTGGCTTTAAAGTGGCACAAGAATTCCTGTTGGTGGCCAAACAAAAGAGAGAGAGAGATTGAATCACTGTAATTGGATGAAGACATATCTCCTATATAAGTTGTAGCCATGATTAAATCAGTGAACAAAGCATTTTTACTTTTCTGGTACTAATCAATACCAGCATGAGTGAGTGAGGGGTTGGGTTCTTTGGGACGACTGGTAGGAAAGAAGCCAGAGCTCAAAGGTCTTCGCAACACAGAAATTATCAGAAGTTTAGAGAAGTTAGTATGCTAAAACCATGCCCTTAATTAGATTGATGGGATACTGTATTATTTGGGGGCAAAATTGATCCTTGGAGAGAAAAAGGACCAACTATGTTGTTTTTCCTATCTCTATTCTTATCTTGTGAGGCAGGATAAATGAAATAAACATTTTCCGTTCTAATCTTCATGAATGACGGTTCAGACACAAAAGAAATAAATGCAGAGGGAACAACCTATCCAAAGTGTGAATTTTTTTTACCTACATGCTTGTGAACAGGGCTTCTAGAATAGAGAAGTGACATAAATTACAGGGGACTTCATCCTTTAGCACATTTCAGCCCTCTAGCAGCAGAAAAAACACATCAGCAGCAACCAAATTTTCCATTACACCCTCTAGCAGCAGAAAAAACACATCAGCAGCAACCTATTTTTTTTACCAACTATTGCAAAGTTTGAAGATTATTTGGGTGGGATGAGTTGTCAGAGCTATTTTAACCTCTTGCGGCAAAAGAAAAATGCTACATCAATTAAAAGCTCAATTGTTAATGCATTTTACTCTGAAGCAATGTAGAAGAGTACCTGCTTGTAGACATTGTCCTATAGTTCTTAAAATCTGAAGGGCAAACCGACACCAGTGCAATCCCACATAGCATTTTCGAGAGGTATAACCGTAAGGAAAGATAAACATGTCCCTGGAAGCACTTGCAGTAACTAATAGCAACTTGCTTTAGAAGAACCTATAGGATCACGGCAAACTGGATCAGTAAGAGTCCTGCTATAACTGCTGTAGACATTCAAAGTCACAAAGAACTATGAGCCAAGTGACAGAGCAGATTACCTCACATAAAGTGGCACTGGCACCGCAGCCCTCTGAACTAATCACGGCAACACCTGCAGTAAGGAGCGGACCTTGAAGCGAAGTATTATTCTTCAAAAATGCACGTACATCTAGTATTACCAAATTCTATTACACCTGGACACATTACCTCACATAAAATGGCACTGAGCCCTATGAACTAATTGAGGTGACACCTGAAATAAGGCGTGAACCAAGAAGCGTAAGTATTCGTCCAGAATACATGTATCTCTAATATTAACTAATCGCACTACATCTATCGCAGCAGAAATTCATACAACAACCTTTCAGTCCCAAACAAAAGTTGGGGTAGGCTAAAGAAATTCATACAAGAAAAGGAAAAAAAAGCAGCTGAAGGGATTAGAGTATAAACAAAGCAAACAAGAGCCATCCTTGTGTGGCATTTGTTCGAACATTATCCGGGCGGCGCTTCGCAGCCATGCCGTGACCGTGTGAGGCGTCACCCCTTCGCCCGTGAGCTGTGAGTATGACGTCCGGCAATCTGGTGGTGGTCGGCTTGTCTCCAATGCAATGTGAATCCGACGGAGGGGGCTGTGTTGTGGCGATGGTGAGGCAGGGCTACGCGGTGGCCGGGCGGATCGAAGTGGCGGAGAACTGAGCGCCGAGGTTGACGGGGCAGGGTCGGTCCGGCGGCGTCGGTGGCGCAGGTCGTGGAGGCTTGGCGGCCCCGGTAACTACCGTCGAGTAGGGCGGGGCCCACGCCGCTGTACCCGCCGCCGTCGCCGCCACAGGAATAGGAGGAGGAGGCGGAGAGGCGGGCCCCGTTTCCCGCGTCCGCGTCCGCGTCGGGGGCGAGGCGAAGGGAGCACCACACGGCGGCGTCGGGGACGCACGGCTGAGGGCGACGCACGCTCCGACCTCCGGGGCGCGGGGCGGCCTCCGGGGAGAGGGTGAGGGGCGCGGGTTTGGGAGACGTAGCCCCGTTAGCTTGCAGGAATTATGGATAAATTTGGAGAAATTAATTTACGAGAGGAAAACACCGTTTTAAATGAAAAAAAGAAGCCGATCAAAACAAGTTTAAGAGCACACGAACGGGGCCACGGGAAGTCGGATGAGAGTCGGAGGCCGTTGAAGTTGCTGTTGACGTCCCCCCTTTCATCATTTTATTAGGAAGGAGTATACAGAGACGTGAGCGGCACAAGCCGTAGTGACGGTCTGGGTAATTTTTTTTTTTGGAAAAAATACTAAGGATTTATAAAGGAGGGTGATCTTGAACCCTAGAGATTAACTTATGTAGATGGGGAAGCTCGGACTAGGACGTGGAATGTTTTAAAGTTCATCAAATCTTCGTCACCGCTTCCCTGGGCAGGCATGTGATTTTTAATGAGGTTTTGGACAGGCCATGAGCGAAGCATTGCAGGGATTTAGAGAGGCCATCGATGTGTGTGGCTTGGCGGATCTGGGCTTTGAAGGGAGGAGCTGGACGTATGGAAAGAAGGTTACTGTCAGTGTCGGGTTCGTTTGGATAGAGCTTTGGCCACGACGGACTGATCGGAGTGCTATCCTTTGGCCACAGTTCGGCACCTCTCCCGTGGCTGCGTCGGACCATGGTCTGATTCTTCTTTCTTGGCGACCAGACGAGTCTAGTAGCAATAAGAACTTCTTCAAGTATGAGGTGATTTGGGAAACTCATGATGAATTCTTGTCCATGCTGATGGAGACTTAGGAAGAGACGGAACCGACCAGCATGCATGATCTCCAGCGTAAGTTGAAGGACGTCAGTGTCCACTTGCAGCGCTGGGACATGATGACTTTTGGTAACGTTTGACTGGAGCTGCGCAAGCTAACAGCAGAAGAAGAGGTCTGGCAGTCGAACCCACTGCGAGTTGGACCACCACATGCCGAGCTGAAGATCAAGGAACGCATCGTGGAATTAAATCACAGGGAGGAGATTTTGTGGCGGCAAAGATCGAGGATTATGTGGCTCACCGAGGGGGGATAGAAATACCCGGTTCTTTCACCTACGTGCAAGCCGCCGAAAGAGGAGAAACAAGATTTCTAAGCTGAAGAAAGCCGATGGGGATTTTACTGTGAATGAACAGGAGATGAAGGAGGTGACTTGGGATTTATATGGAAATTTATTTCGCTCATAAGGAGTGCATAATATTGAAGCTGTCTTAGGTACAGTTCCAGTGGAGGTCACATCTGAGATGAACGATAAGCTGTTGATGCCTTTCACGGCTCTGAAGGTAAAGGAAGCTCTTTTTCAGATGTTCCCTACTAAGGCACCGGGACTAGATGGCTTCCCGACTCATTTTTTCCAAACATCATTGGGATTTGTGTGGACCTCAGGTGACTTCAGCAGTGTTGCCTGTCCTATGCAATGTGATGTATAAAATTGCTTCCAAAGCAGTTGCGAACAGACTGAAGATGATGTTGCTCGAGAGAATCTCTGAAGAACAATTAGCCTTTGTACCTGGATCACGGACAATATAATCACAGCTTAATAGTGTTTACACTTTACGAAGAAGCGTGCCAGGGAACTGTGGTGTTGTGCTCTCAAGTTGGACATGCGGAAAGCTTATGATCGGGTCGAATGGCCGTACTTGAGAGCGGTTATGATTTGTCTGGGCTTTCACTAGGTTTGGGTGGAAACGGTAATGAGGTTGGTTACATCAGTAACGTTTTCGATTTAGCTTAACGGTGATTGCTTATTGGAACCTTTTACTCCAACACGGGGAATTAGACAGGGTGACCCGATCTCCCATATCTTTTTTTTTTGTTAGCAGCAGAGGGCATTTCGTGCCTCTTGAAATCAAGAACTCAGTCATCAGTGCTCAATGGAATTAGGGTGGTGCCATCGGTCCCGATGGTGAGCCATCTACTCTTTGCAGATGATAGCCTGCTGTTTTCAGAGCGGAGAGCGGATGGGGACAGTGTCGGGAGGTGGAGGAGGTGTTGGATACTTACTGTCAAGCCTCGGGCCAACAAATAAATATGGACAAATCTTCAATCCATTTTGCCAAGGGTTGTGGCCGTTTGAGAGAGGAGATCAAGAATATTCTTGATGTGCACACTGAAGCTCTTAAGGAGAAATATTTGGGAATGCCCTCTGACGTGGGCTCAGCAATAAGTGGAGCTTTCAAATTTTTGAAGGATTGAGTTTGGAGTAGGGTGCAAGGATGAATGGAGCAGTGCTTGTCGGCTGGCGGGAAGGAGGTTCTTATCAAGGCGGTAGCACAAGCAATCCCAACCTTCTCCATGTCCTACTTCAAACTACCCCGCGGGCTGTGCCAACATATTGATGGCCTATTGCGCAAATTTTGGTGGGGTTGCAAAGATGGAAAGAGGAAGACATGCTGGGTGGCGTGGGAGGACATGACAAAGCCAAAGTTTTTTGTGGTCTTGGCTTTTGGGACATGGAGCTATTTAACCTTGCACTTCTAGCCAAACAAGCATGCCAACTGCTACATGATGATAGTTCTTTGAGTGCTCAGGTTCTAAAAGCTGTCTACTTCCCAGACACTGATTTCCTTGCTGCAGAGATTGGTCCATCTCCTTCATGGATTCGGCGGTCTATTGTGGAGGGCCAGGAAGTACTCAAAGGGGGCTTGATACGGTGGATCGGTACAGGCAGTTCAACAAATATATGGTCAATGGACTGGTTACCGATGTCAGGATTGAGGAGACCGGTGCCGTACAACTGGGCAAACCCTCCTCAGCTGGTTAGCAATTTTATCGACTCATCAACGGCAAGTTGGGATCGTTGGAAGTTGCAGGAGTTCTTCACGCCGGCAAATGTTGAACTGATCACAAGCATTCCCTTAAGCACTCGGCACTAAAAAGACTTCTAGGCTTGGCATTTTGAGAAGCATGGTGTTTTCTCTGTCCAATCGGCATATAGAATGCTTATAAATCAGAAATTCCTAGCTGGGAGCTTGGGCACCTCGGACAGACGTGCAACAAAGAAGGAATGGTCTACTCTTTGGGGATTAAGGTGCCATCTAAAGTACGTGTGTTCTTGTGGTGGCTAGCTCGATGCTCTCTTCCATCAAAGGATATTCTTCATCACAGAAACATGGCGGGTAATAGCGCTTGCCAGATATGTGGAGTTGGAGACTCTTGGAGGCACTCGCTGCTCGAATGCAATATATGGCACGCTGCTTTTGGGCTCTAGAGAAAGAAGAGATAACCGAACATCTTTGTCAGATTGAGGAACATGACGTGAGGGGCCGGTTAGCCGTGACGATGAAGTCCTTGCGACACGAGGACCTGGTCCGAGTGTCTGTTACCTTGTGGGCAATCTGGTATGCGAGGAGGAAAGCAGTGCATGAAAATATCTATCAAAGCCCGCTCTCCACGCATCAGTTCGTCGCCAACTTTGTGGCAAGTTTCTAGCTTATGAAACTGCAAGGGAGGGTGCGGCTTGAAGCACAGCAAAGCCTGGTTCGGTGGATCCCCCCACCAAGCGGACTAATGAAGATAAATGTTGACGCTGCTTTGGCTAAGAATTCAGCAAAGGTCGTTGCAGGAGCTTTTGCTCAAGATATCAATGGGAAATTTCTAGGTGCATCGACTATGATTCTGAAGGGCCGAATGGAATTAGACACGGTAGAGGCCATCACGTGTAAAGAAGGTCTCGCACTTGCCAGCAATTTGGTTCTGCGTGACTTCAGACTAGTGTGTGACAATGCTAGAGTTATCAGGAGCATCCGGGAAGGGAGCACGGCCTCATATGAACATGTAGTCCAGGAGATCAGAGCTAGATCACATGAGTTTAGTTTTGTTGATTTTGTCCATGAAGGAAGGTAATCAAATGTCGATGCCCATAATTGAGCGAGAAGTAGATTTATGCTGATTATGGTAGACATGTTTGGTTTATTTCTCCGCTTGATGGCGTTTTTACTTCTTATGAAGATCTATAAAGGTCTGTTTCTACTTTAATTTAGATATTTTGGGTTACTTTTTAGACTATTATTAATGAGAAAGGTAGCTATTGGTGGGGGAGCCCATAAGGTATATGGGTCGAGTCCCCATGGAGAGGCTTAACTAATAGTTAGGGTAGTGTCACGTAAAAGCTAACCCCATAAGGGACCTCATGCAAATAACCATTGCCTATATAAGTGCCCAAGAACATGAAAGCAATGGGAGACTCACTTGGACTTTCATTCTTTGCTCCAAAAGACTAAAACCCTAGAGGGCTCTCTCTCCCCCACTCATTGTCGCTTGCTCCCAAACCCTAGTTTGGATCTCTCTCTCCACCGTCTAACCTTCTCCACTCAACCTTCTAGTCTCCAACCTGCTCTGAACCCCCGTTCCAACAGCTATTTGTTTAAAAAATAGAAATACCACTATATTTTTGTCGATTAGAGTCTTCCAAATAGGTTGTCGGATATTTTGATTGCTACAAGAATTTCTAGAATTACTGTCGATAGAATATCATCGGCAGTCCTCCGAGGGGTATCCCACGAAGGTAGATTGATCGATAGAGGTGCGCGTAATCAAGAACAAGAAGGCAATAGAGACACAAGAGTTAGACAGGTTCGGGCCATCTGCACGACATAATACTCTACTCCTGTGGTCTGTTGGTTTGTATTGGCTATCGTATGATATTACGTGTGATCAGATGTCTTAGGCTAAGCCTAGGATCCATATGGGGATGTTGACTAGGGGACCCCTGCCTCTCCTTATATGCTCTGGAGGGGTAGGGTTACAAGAAAAGTATCATATTCGGTTATATGGTAAGTATTCTATTTGGATTATAATATCTATAGTATCAGATCAGATCTATCTTCAAGATGCCTTGAGGTGTACGCCGACCAGTGCCATGCACCGCAAGTCTTGAATCTTATGGGCTGGACCATCCCTGACCGTGCGGCACATATCCCTTGCTGTGGGTACCTAGGGTTATACCACCCATAGCTAGTCCCTGAGCGCCTTGTATCCTTTGAGCAGCGTCGTCTTGAAAAAGTCTGACCAGTTTGACGTGAAGCCGACCAGTTTAATTGGTGATCCGAGCAGTGAAAGTCGAAGCCGACCAGTTCAACTGGTGACCTGGGCGGTGGAAGTCAATGCCGACTAGTTTAACTGGTTAGGAGACCTCGGACTTAGCCAAGTAAGGCTTGCCAGAAGGATGTAAGGGGCTCAAGATAAAATTTGAAAATTCTTTCCCTTAGGAGAAGTGTAGCCACTTAGACTCCGTCAATAAGGAGGGTAAATCAAGAAATAAGCACTACATTCACCGCCAGGTGAAGTGTAGCCACTTAGTCCTCAAGCCTGGTAGTAGGTGAAGTAGTCACGTGGTGCCAGGGTCCAAAGTAGTAGTCTTCAGGTGCTAGCCCTGTCCCCAATGTCGCTAGAAACCAGTGTAGAAATAAATACAGTCATTGCGAGAAGACGTGTACACACATAGTCCCCAAGCCTGCTGGAAGATTTTGAAGATATCTTGTAGCAGGGTCAAATAATTTTTAATGAAAGCTTGCCAACGTCATCTGTCATGTACTTCACAAGACCTCGGACATGCTGCCCAAGATCAGCACCTTGATCCGAACAGCATAGAGCAACTTGATAGCACATCGATGAAACGTAGCAAAATCCGACCACCAAAGGAGTCCCCAGCTTAGCTGACGACGCTTGCACGAAGAATCCGAACACCGAGGAGTCTCTAGCGTAGCTGGCGAGCCCCCAGCGTAGCTGATGATGAAGCACATGCGATGAGCAGTCCAGCCAACTGGTCGGCGGTGAAGTGAACGCCGAGTAGGAGTGAGTGCTGAGCAGTCCGACCAGTTAGTTGGTGGTAAAGTCCGTCCGATAGGTGGTCCGACCACCTAGACGATGATCATCTTGTACAACCCCTAAACGTAAGCTCGTTGACCGAGCCATGTCCCTACGAAACAAATGTGTAGAATAGATAGTATATGATGAAAAAATAAAATATATGAACTCCAGAGAAGAATCAACAATGGTGATGAAATAGCGTATGCAACTCGGCGATCAGTCGGTGTGAACACTTAGTGTTATTCTAAAGATGTATTTATATTTAATGTAAATCATCCGTTCAGTTAGTGTGTAGCTGAGTCTCCAGCCCTAGCTAGCCTATTAACCATAGCGCGGAGCGCGGAGCCCCTGTGCGTGTAGGAAGAGCAGGGCATCGCTAAGGAGGCGCTGCCGACCACTCCAAACGTAGAGGGCATGCGCTCGTGCACGTGTAGGGAGAAGCCGAAGACAGGGCCGTCTCTAGGAACATCCGAACATCAACATGACTGTTTGGGGATGTAACACCTCTGGTGTTACGAGCTTGTTTACCACCGCGATTTAGGCCTAAGTAAAATTTTCAAAACGAGTTCCTAGGATTTTTGATTTAAAACGTATTTGATGTGATAAGTGAATCCGGTGTGACTTAGTTTTGTGGACGCCAATGAACGCCCAAGTTAAATTACTTAGTGCGGAGAAATATTTAGAAATGTCTGATAACTGTTCTAGCAAATAAATAGCGAACGACTTGTTTATTTGATTAGGCATGAAAAATAATTTCTATAAACAAAAATCTGTTGAAAGTAAATTTGCTAAATAATAAAACCTTAGAGCTTTAGTTATGCTTGTACATGCATAAAGTTGTTTTAGAAAATGAATTTTTAGAAGTTAAAATAATAGAAAATATAAACGGGAAAAATAAAATCATCAGCGGGACATGAACATCGTGAATATGTTGGTACGCTTGTTTAGGTGTCAACGTGATGTTGTGGGTTTAAAAATAATAACGAGAGTGCCGCTGGCCACTCACCTCACCTACCTCGCTGGTACGATGCGCGTGTTGATGGATGAGTTGGCCGGGCTGCTGCTGCCATGTACTGCTTTGCTTGTTTTCCCTTCCTCACTACCAGTTCCGTTGCTTCACCCTGTGCCTCTTGGCGTGCTCTCTGCTTTCTGCCTTACGTGTCTCTACTGCTTTGCTTGTTTCTATCGAGCGTCGTGCTGTTTCCCTCTCTCTCTATTTCTCTGCTGCCGAGGAGGAGACACCCAAGCTCCAGTCCATCGTCGCTCGTCCTACGTGCGCGAGCACGCCCACGCTCTCAGCCCTGCCTCCCTCCTCCTTGTTCTACTGCCGCCATGCCGAGCAACTCGTGCCGGGCTGGTTGCTCCTCGGCGCCCTCTCCTATTTCCTCTCTGTGAGCGCGTGCCGGGGCCATGTTGCCTCATGCCACTCCCCTTCTAGGATAGCCGCAGCACCGCTGCCCCTCCTGTGCGCCCACAGCCGCCCAAGCCTAGAGCACCGCCACGGTCCCACGCTGGACCGAGCCATAGCACCACACCGCTCCTATCGTGCCTACTATGTTGTTGCCGGGCTACCGTGACGCTGCGTCGTTCCTCCTTCCCCGCTCTGGACCGCTGCCTTGTAGCACCAGCCAGGGCTATGCCCGCGGTCGCCCTGTCTCCTCGCGAGCACGCCTGGGCTCAGGTTACCGCACGCCGAGCCGGCTCGCCTCATTTCTCCTCGCATCGGCACCCCTCCCCATCTTCCCTATCGCGCCGCCCTAGTCCACGCTAGACCACACACCTGGACGCTGCTCCTCCCGTGCGCCCGTGCCACAGTCACCGCTGCTCCTCTCGCAGCGCCTGCTGTGGCCACGTGCCGCCCTGTCCCTATCGCTGATGCCACCATAAGGCTCGCGTGGGGCCTAGCTAGGGCTGCGCTGGGTCTGCCCAGTGCCATGGAGCCCACCCTCGCCTGCCACCGCCTGCTGTCTGGCGCCGACGAGGTAGCAGCCGCCATCGTCCCGTGGCCATTCGTGTGCGCGCGTGGCGTGTGCTCCTCGGGTCCCGTCTGACCATGCTGTTTCCGTTCACGGGTGCGGACGGAGCCGCTGGCACTTCCTCGCGCCGCCTCACTTCACCTCCGTCGCCGGTAAGCCACCGATTGGGCCGACGGATTGATTCCCTGTCCGTGCTCTATTTTGAAGATGAAGAGAGGGACCCCAAGGTAAGGAATGAGTAATTCTAGGGTTCTTATTGCAAATTACGTGACCCATATGAACAGTAGCGTACTAAATAAGGAGAAGCGCAGGGTCGTTTTTGCATAATCGCTATGCCGATTGGGCAGGCCGCGCGCTGGGCCGACCTGTGGCCGCCGTGCCTAGGCCACGCGCACCGCGCGCTAGGCCGGCCTGCTCGGCGCCCCGCCTAGGCCGTGCGCCCCCCGCCTGCCTGGGCCGTTTGTTGATCTAGCCTGCTGCGAGCGCCTGGACCGCGTGTCCGCTGGGCTGAATAGGTAGCCGCTGGCCTATTTAGTTTTATAAAGCAAGTGTTAATTAGTTTTAGAAACAAACTTGTAAAATTCGTGGTAAATCATAGAAAAATCATAAAAATGCCAAACTAGTTTTGTTGAGTTCCTAAAATCATGATCTATCTAGTAGTGAAATTAGTTCATCTAGTTTTAAAATGTTTACAAGGTTGCTCTAATTATTTTAACATGCTTAATATCGTTAAAATGTAAACTTGTAGGAATTTCAGTGATAAATCGGTGATAGTGTTGACTCTAAAACCTTTACAGTAAATTACTAATATTATTAGCTGCTCAAAGTAATTTCTATAGCACCAGAATAATTAGTTTACTAGATAGATAATGGTGCCCTATGTCGAATAATGATTAAATCGATAGAATGGAATAAAGAAACAACTTGGGTTTGTATAACTAAAAACAATTGTTGGGAAATAACATCTTATTTGACAATATGGATATATAGCCTAAATACGGTCATCGTTAGAACTAGCTCGAGAGGCGTAAATCATATTTATATGAGTCACGATTATAGTTGATTAATTACTTCTTGCATTTGCATCGCATTGCATATCATAATAGGGACATCGATGGATCGCAGAGTCATCGGGAGTTGCTGGAGAAATGGTGCTTTTGGAGATTGGTCGCCATGATGAAATGCTAACTTTTGATTAAATCTTACCCAGGCAAGCCCCGGTGCACAACTCCCTACTTTTTTGCACTTTAAATTATATTTGTGCATTAAGTTTTCAGGAGTTGAATGAAACTCACTTACATATATAGATAAAGATATATATATATATATATATATATATATCCTATGAGTCTTACTAGTATTATAGGATCGTGTAGATTGCTATGCCACAGGACTCCGGTAGAAGTCGGGTGTTTACCTGTCACTCGTGAGAGGTAGGAAATATATTACTGTATTATTATCACTTGGAAAATATAAATGGTGGAAATGAAAAATGGTGACCGGGCAAGGATATGGTTTGGGTATTGGTGGGTGTAAGAGGTTGTGTCATCGTAGACGCGGGGCATAGCTTGGTTACACTGTTTTCCCTGTCTATGTCGGTTAAGGACCGGCCGTTGCATAAGACTCTAGGCAAGTTACAGACTTATTATCCCGAGCACATACTTGGGTATGGGTGCTTGAAAGACTAGTTGCTCTTTTGTCTTGGATTTGGCTCTTTTTGAACCGACTGTCAGGGTGGTTTTTGGGTTAGGAGGTCCTTGCACTGAAACATCCTCAATTTTCCACGAAGGGAAAATTCCACAGAATGAATTATAATATGATGAAACCAAGAACTGATTCCATCATATTATCATATTTCAGTCGATGTCACAGTCATACATCATAAGATTATAAGGATACAAGATATTACATCACTGGGGAACACACCTATTACAGAGTTAATCTAGCGGAAGACTATCGAGTGAAGGCTCCTCCTTCACGGGCATCATCAGAGTTGGCGTAGTGCAGCGTAGATTCCATCTCCGAACCAAACTTGAGCATAGGCACGAGACCTCCTAATCCTTCTAAAGTCAGCATCTCTGAGAAGCAGGAAATTTGCACACCGCCAGATGTGTGCAGGCCATGGTCAGCACCGATGAGCTTTAGTGGAAAAGATAAACAAGGGATCTAGCGATCCTAATATTTGGCTGTGGTTTGCATCCTTAGCGCATGAGAAGTAAATAACATTAGTAATGTAATAATATCCATTTTTTAACGCATTCACCACCACACCATCCATATCCATCCACCAACTATCCATCCCAAACCATCTCTACACCACCACACCATATCTCATCTCACACACTCAGGTCGATAGGCCAACTCCCTCTCGGCCTTGTCTCAACGGCCCATAGCCCCAAGGCTCACGACCGGAAAATACCCCATCCCTGGAGGGAGAAAAGAAGGACTCATCTCCTATCTAATTTAAGTGAAACCCAGGAAAGGTCAATAGCCGACAAATTGGCATATGTATCGATCGATCAACCATACACTCTGCAGAGGTTTCACATACCCACAAGATAGCCATCCTCGACGGTGCCCCGTCTAGGCAGATTCCGGCCGCTTGCTAGCCTAGAATAATGCCACCCTACCTCTTAGCCCTGGAATATCCCAAGTCTTAGTCTGGGATGGCTGATGCTGTGAGTCGTAGACAGAGCCGGGGCCCTCCGGATGTCAAGAGCTGGGTCCACAAGGCCTCCTGAAGTCTCAGAAGGGTGTGGGGGAAAAACCACGTGCCCCGTACCTCCTTGCACATGTTCGCCTAGCAGTAGTGGCATCGCTCTACCAAGTAGTCCGACCGTCCTGTACCATATAGGGCGAGTGGGATGTAAAGAATTCCCGGTGAGTCTGAGTACTAGTAAGTCCTTAGGGATGACCAAGCCAGAATGTCTTCATCAGGGTTTCCATTTTACGTGCCACCACAGCACCTCTACCCTGGGCTCCACCTCTCCGAGGTTCACACCTAAGGCCACCTCCAAATACCATTTTACCCACCACAGGTATTCCATATCCAAGTGTCCAGGTAGCACCACAAGGCAAGACTCGCCCCAGGCTCATCGTTATTCCAGCTTGGTTGACACAACCCTCACTCTCCACGCACCCAAGACACACGCAGCACACTCTCACACCACCAAGTCTGGCACCCATAGCCAAACCATTCCCAGGGGGTTCACCACCAGCATCACATCCCCGATATAATGCGAAGTGGAGTTAATAATAAGTATAGTGGTGTAATATGCAAGCAAACAGGCAAGTAAGCGTATATAAGCGAGCGAATGCATAAAGCAGGGTGACATGGTAGAGTGGGTTGCATCAGGGTAATAATGGCTTAGGTAGTAGCATGCATCAAAGTACTAGCAAAGGAATAATCATAAAGCGCTAGCAGTTCTAGATATTATGCAATGTCTAATAGGATTCTCTAAAGAGGGTGCTGCCATGACACCTACGATGTAGAGGTAGTAGCGGTACAATTCTCCATTCGTTGGTGTTCCATTAGCGGGGTCACCTCCTCCTATGTTGACTCCATTCTGTTGTCCTTGTCGTCGTCCATGTTCTCTTGGTCCGATCGTCAGCTACTTCGCGAAGCGACACGCAAGGCAAGAGAGCACTCAACACTCGAAAAGACGACAAGACGCAGAAAAATCCAATAACACCAGTGAGGCAATAAGAGATACACGGCTTAGCCCTCTTGGCGGTTGTCCGATTTCTCCAGGCCAAAGAATCACAAGTGGTGGTTTGCTAAGCACAAGGTTAAGTCATGGCCAAGCCGGTATGGCTTTATGATAAACGGTTTAAGCCAGAGCTTATCTAGAGCAAACACCACGGCTCACGATCTTTCGATCCGGTGTCATTGACTTGACGGGGATTGGAAGTTGGGCCCCAAGAAAGAAGAACGACGGGGTTCAGCTCTTATAGCCTTATCCCACAAGTCACATTTGGACACGAGTAGCAAACAAGAATGATAACACTATCATGACTTGGCTCCAATGTACTTTGGCTCACCCGCTATGGTAGAAAGCGGTAGCGCAAAGAGATTGGACAGCAACAGGTTCTCTCGATCCTCATGACATAAAAACGTTGAGAGCTGAGAAGAGAGTTGCTCAGCAAAACTAAAGAAGCGGGGGTTAGCTAGGCACATCCATGTCATGTTCTCAGACACATCTTCAGGAAAGATGGTTTTAGATGGCCGATCGGGTCGACACGCATGGGTCCGAGGTATGACATAGACTATAGCTTCGCTAGCTAAAAAGAGATAGTCCAGTCTTTGATCCAATCGCCATGGACAAGGCGGGATCAAACAGGGCGGCTAATAGGGCAATAACAGCAAGGAATGGAGGTCTGCTCCTTTCAGCACACACGCCACGACAGAAGACAGGGCATTGGAAGGAACGACTCACTAAAGAGTACAAGTGCGCAAACCACTCATAGGGTACCCGACTTAGGTGCACTGGCACTAAGACATCTCTCTTATTCATAGCGGTGTGGTTGTCACCGCGGGAATCAAGGAAATGCGATGGTCATACAAGGTACAAGCATATGGGGGTTTGAGCACGAAGAGGCAAGTAAAAGTAAAAGAGTGGCGTAGCTCCATGGTCATGGCGAGGCGAACTCACGGCCACAAGCTATACCAACGAGTTGGCACCCATCATTCCACGATTGTTATCTCTAGGTCATCTCCCACAGGACTTGGTCATGGAGGGCTCAAGGCGTGCGGGTGATATCCGCATCGATGTTAGTATCGACATCGAATCCATCATGACCATGTTCTAGGGCCGAAGGCAGGAGCTAACACTCATGGTACTATGACAACTAAAAAGTGACGGGTCAAGTTACACTCGGCATCATGGTCATGGCAAGATGGATCCCACGATCATAATGTCCGGACGAGGTATGATCCCTCAGCTGGCTCAAAGGCTCGGCACACAGGCAACAACCAGCGATAAGAACCAAATAGGACCGAAAGACGTAGCAACTCGACATGACTGCAGAGTAGCACATTCCATAGCTGGGTGATGGATAGATCCTGTAAGACAGTCATGGATAGATAGGTCATAAGATTAGGGCCCAACAAGGTAGATATGCGTAAACAGAAAGATGCGAGATGGGGCTTTCCATGGTCTCGATAAGACCTACGACTAGGGTTCATGGTCCAGGATTACGGCTTGTAGTAGATGGGGTCATGATATCTCCTCAACAGCACGCACTTGCAAGGCAAGGCAACCGAGATGTCGGAAAGACTCCACTTGTCATCGGTACGATGCTAGGGATCACACGGTTTTGCAACGGCTTGCCCTCGTTTAACGAGGCAGCCGGAATGTCGGGAACGGACCCAATATAACGACAGCACGGTGCTAGGCCATGCGGTGTATACCAGGGCTTTGTTTGTGTGTTGTGCAATGTGACTACCTCAACAGGCCTTTAGTGCGAGTTCCGGTAGATCTCAACGGCATGTTCTCGTGACTCAGGGTAGCCGGAACAGTGGTGAAACACGGACATAGGGTTCCATGGAACCGTCAGGGCATCCAAAGAAAGGAAACCTGCAGTCCATGATGCGGCGATCAATGCCACATGGTCCAATTACGGCTTCAGGGCTCACGATGAGGTTATGGTAACTCTTCGCCACGGCATGGCTAAGAGCGTCGAGTTAGTGGCTTGGTCATAGATCATGGCCGAGGGGTGCTTGGAACCATATGGTGGCATTCTAGGGCATCATACATGTCTTGCGCAAATAGTGTGAGCGCAAGTAAAGAGTGGGCTCTTCAATTTTGAGGGGTCAAAAGTACTTAAGGGTTGGTCCACATCGTAGGGCTTGATTTTAGAAAAATGTGGGAACTGGTTTCACATTTTTCTAAGGTCGTATGAATTTTTTTATGATTTTTCGAAGTTAAATCCATTTTCTGAAAAAGAAAAAGGATGGGGTGAACCAGGGCTTGACACGTGGCAGTGCGGGATTGGTCCAGCTGTAACAGTGGCTGACAAGTGGGCCCTCGGCACTGGTCACTGACAGGTGGGGCCCGGTCAACGGTCACGGGAATGGGCCTAGAATGGGTTTGGATGGGCCGGATCAGGGCTGGATTTGGGCCGACCCGGCCCGAACACGTGTCGCGTGGGGAGGCCATCCACGTGGTGGCGCTAGGCTCCTATTGGGCTCGGGTCTAGACTGTGCACATGGGAGCGGCTCACGGTGGTCTGGGTGGTGTGGGTCCATGGACCGCACATCGGGTCCATGGTGGACTGTGTCCGCCCTCCTTTTCCCCTCTTGGCTCACGGTGGACAGGCTCAGGGCGTGGCCGACATTCCTCTGCTCCTCTGTTTCTTGACGGAGTTCCCCGTCGGTGGCGAGCTGACGAGGTCCCTGCAGAAAATCCACGGCACGAAGGCCGGACACATGGAGGGGTCATCGGCCTAAATGGGACGGCGCCGTGAGTGGCTCCGGCCATGGCGACCGTGTGTGGGCAAGACATGGTGGCGGCTGCATTCCTGGGTGCCATCAGCCTGGCAAGGCAAGGCCTTGGCCATGTGCATAGGTGCGTGCGTGCGCGTGTTTAGGGGGTTTGCGGTCGTAGAGGTGGGCTGCCAGCGTCGGTGTAGCTCAGAGCAGAGCATGATGTCATGGACAGCATCGACGTGGAGAGGCTCATCATGGCTGAGACAGGGTCAGGGCTTGGCGTGGCTGCGGCCGAGGATGAGGCACGGAGCAGTGGCTCGAGGTGGATGTTGATGAGGTGGTGCCACTGTGTGGACGTTGCGGGGTTGCTACTTGGCGCAGAGGAGGGGCTCGTGGTGGCGAGGCCACTAGTGGCGCGGTGGTGACTCACCCTACGTAGCAGGTGATGCAGGGCCCGGCGTAGCGTAGCATGATAGCGAGGCTACGGTGTAGGCAAAGTAGTCGTACGGCGTGAGGACGCAATCCGGCGGTAGTAGCTCCCTCGACAATCTCCTTCTTGCTCTGGCAGCGAAGACGTGGCTCCGGCGAGGTAGGGATGGGCTCCTACCGGGCTCGGGGCGAGGTGGTCGTGGCTGCCAGCGTGGCGAGGCGCTGTGGACTTTAGCTCGGCATTGGCGACACCGTTCCTTGGTGCTGGCTCGGGCGGCGCGCTGGTGGCGAGGCTTGGAGCAGCGCACGCAGGCGATGGAGGTAGAGGCAGGCAGGGCAGCGGCTATAGGTAGTGGTCAAGGGTGATGGTTGTGGCGCTATTTAAGGGCGTGGACGACTAGGGTTCTTGAGGTGCTATCCATCCTCGACATCCGTGCCAGGGAGAGGAGCATGCGGTGTGAATCGCGGGCACCAAAGCCAAGGGGGTGCGGTCGGGCGTGGGTGCAGGGCGCTGGCGTGCGAGCGGCGGTGCACCTAGGAGCGTCTGCTCTCATCTAGGGTTGGCAAGGGGCACCTGGAGGCAAAGCTAGGCCAAGGCATCGGTGGGCCACGCGGCTTGCGAGCTGGACCTGTGGGGTGCGAGACGGGCCGGTGGGGCAAGGAGAGGGGGGCTTGGTTGGGCTTTTGCAGCTTGTTGGGGGCAGCTGGGCCTATTTGGCCATGCGCGCGCGAACGGGCCGAAGGGGAGGAGCCAGGCCAGGCTGGGCTGCTGCGCCGGTTGGGCCAAGAGGAGGAGTGAGCGGGCCGTGCAGTAGATAAAGAGGGAGAGGATGGCCTGGTTGGGCTGGTGCTTCGTCTTGGGCCGAATGGCTTTTCTATATCATTCTCTTATTTCCTGTCCTCTTCTATTTCTATTTCCAACCTATTTCCTTCCATAGTTCCTATATGGTATACATGTGTCGCCAACTTGTACACCTCCTAGTGGGGTCCGCTAGAGGTCAACTAGGGGTAGTGGGGTCCATGTCAAGGGTTGGCAATTTATGGGCATTGAGTTGATAAAGATAGTTGGTTGACTCTAGAAATTAGGTCAAGGGGTTCGAAACTAAGGAGATGAATTGAGAGAGAGGTAGAAGGATTCATGAGAGATTCTAGAAGGAGTCAAAAGGATTTGCTACGGACTTGTGCTCTCCAACACAAAACACTAAACCAACAAAAGAACTCTAGCAAACTCCTACAAGTAATTCTATATGCATGCAACAATTTATTTATAAATTGTTCTTTGTTTGACCTAGCATCTACATGCTTCACATATTGCAGGAAAATTTTTAAAAAGTTCATATTTTCGGCTTCTCCAAAAACCCGGGTTGTTACATGCACCGCACTGAGTCCGGGACTCAAGGGCGGGGGCTTAGAGTCCCAGTTTGGATGGGGACCTAGACACCTAGGACAGGAGGGTGATGGGTTGATCCTGCTTGTGCCTTGGGTATAAGCGAGACGTGTGTTTTTGGGGTACACAACTGGGAGCATTGATTCGTGAATCGCCGGGAAATCCGGTATGGCTTGTCGAAACTCTAGCACCATAGTAAGAACTAAAAGAGGAAAGATGGAATAGAAAAAGGAAATCTAATTGCTTACCACCTGCTTAAAAGGAGCACACGTGCTTACATAGAATGGTTGGTTAATGAACTAATGCGGCTGTTAATGAAAATTGAATATAAGGACGCACTCTTAGTAATGCTCCTATAGATGAAATGAACCCACAAGCCAGATAGCCTTGCATATCCTTGGAGTCTTTTCTTTTCTCCTGTCGGGTAAGTTTTGCTGAGTATAATTGAGTACTCAGGGTTTATTTCCCGCTATCATAGGTGATAGGTGGATGCTAGAGCTGACTCTTGTGTGTGGATTCCTCTTGGTGGGCTCAGAGAGGATTTCCTTTACGCTGCGATCATAGTCTCTATTTATAACTCTTATGAAATGTTTTTTATAAATGAAAGTTTTATAATCTATTGACATAGTTTATATATTAATGCTTCATCATGTCATGAATAGATATTTATTTCCGCTGCAATTCTGATCATTTGATTATATTCCACTGTTAACTTAAATTGTTCATAACTCTGATAATATGATTACTTTCCACTGTTATAACAATACATATTACTCTATGATGTTGTATTAAATGGTTAATAATGTTGTAAGCTTTATTCTCTCATTTGTGATCCTGATAAAAAAATGTGGATTTTCAGGTTCTCCCTTGGGGTGTGCCCGATAGAACCGAGTAATTTAGTGTTCTCCCTTGGGTACTTAGTATCTAATGAAAGATGAGTACTCCTAGGAGGCATTTGATTAGGCAGTTCTACCACTTGTGGTATCAAAGCCATGTTGAGGAAATAAAGCTTCAAAAACCTTTTCTAAACTAAAATTTGACAACCTATTTTCATAAAAAGAATAGGGCAATTATATGCGAAGTTATATAAGTAGCCCTATTATTATGTTTATTTATCCAGAATAGATGACACTCTGCTAACTTAGGTAGGCTTAATCAATTTTTCTATAGGTACACTGACCCGAGCATAGTTTGATAGTATCGACTAGTTTCAGGGAGAGAACGATGTACCAAAAATCTGAGAACGGTTGCCCTATATGTTGGCAATAGTGAAAGGACGTGTAGGACGTGCATTCATGCATATACTGTTTGTGCCTTATAGTGCCATATGGCTGGCAGGTACACCATCCATAGGTGTCACATGTGTCGTATTATGCATGACTGACTCGTTGCTGTTCCAGAGTTAGGTCTGCACTGTGGCTTCGTGCTTCGCGTTTGCCCATGGTTCACGCTGGTCGTGACCTATGTCTCACCGTACCCCTTTTCTGCACTCTTGTCAGACACCTGCCCTACAGTCGTACAGTTAGTAATGGCCTTGAACCTCGCTTGCCTCAAACGAGTGAAAAATTTGGTCAATTCATTCGTAGTGACCCCACATAGGAACCCCAGCGGACCACGTCAGAATGCTCCGCCTTTATAAGTAGAGCCTAGCTTTGCCATTGGTATCACCACTTGGCGCACTTTAGCTAGTCCAGCTTTTCCTTTGAGCAAGCTTTTCGCTCAGCCTTCCTCACCACCACCGCTAGAAATGACAGGAGCCTAGGTTAGTAGTTACTACCTGAACATCGGTTTTCCTAGAATCCTACATGCCACCCTGCAAAAGCTCGGAGTCAAAGATGGTCCCAAGTATGAGGGCCATGAGTATGAGGAGCGTGGCATCGAGCGGTGTGAGGTTACCGTCTACATCAGGAAGAGTAAAGAGTTCCCCGACCTCACTGAAGCCTAGAGTGTGACCGCAACTAGGTTTAGCTTCATCGACACCTACCAGGTTGTGGCCCGCAAAGCCTTGTGGTACCTCTGCACAATCTATGAAGAGCCCATTGCCCATACCCCCATGAGGTTCTTCCCACCCTTGGACAAGAATTGGCGAGCATGGAGGGCTCGCATGGAGGCTTTGCAAGGGCAGGATGCACAAGAGGACAGTCCAATCGTGGTGCACTTGACCATGTACCTGCTTGCTCTAGATGAGCAGTATGACTGGCAAGCCTTGGAACTGAGGATCTTCCTCTAGTGAGCCAAGGAAGTCGAGATCTTCACCCGGATGCTCTAGGTGCAGCTCGCCGAAGCGCATGCTAGTGCTGCAACTGCTGAGAGCTGGGAGACTGTCATGTCGGAAGCTCTGAAGGAGGCTGAAGATCGGCATGTCCATCAGTTGCGTGAGGCCTATCTTGTCACCAGAGCCAAGCGAAGGATGCTGGCTGCTGAAAGGCAGGATGCCCTGATCTTGGAAGGAATCCCTATCCACCCACCAGAAGAAAGGAGAACCGGTGTTGTAGTGCCACCAGCACCTCCACCCTCAGAAGTGTTAGAAGTTGAGCCCTTGGTTCCTCTCACTCAGCCATTGCCACAAGAAGATGCAGATCCATAGCCAGGACGGTAGAAGAATTCACCGAGCCCAGAAATTAAGATGCATGGTCCCAAGTAGATTAGTTGCCTTGGGATGCTATACCCGTAGTAGTAGTGTTCTTCATCACTGTTCTCTGGTATTGTACTCTTTTGTCGTTGTTCTCATCCATAGTTGTTGAGATTGCTCGCCAGTAGGGAAGGTGAGTGATGTGTCATGAATGGGAGCCTGGATGCATGTACGTTGTACCTGTATAAGACCGTTGGAATGTGCATTTTATTTATTTCGTTGTGTTTATTGAGTCCATCTACCCTTAAGTTTTGTTAGACGTGCTTAAAGTTTTCAAGGGCGATATTAAGCGGGTTACAAGAGAAGTTCCATTCAAACACCGGCAGACCAGCCGTGATTGGATAGCATAGGGCATTGTATCGACTAATTATGGATGTTCCAGTAGAACACTTGACTCTCTTTAAATCAAATCCACCGTTGGATTTGAGTTCCTTGTCCCTTGTTATGAAGAGAACCCTTGTTGTTTGAATCTTCCTTTGCAATACTCCTCTTACTCTGTGGTCTATGACCCCACTGCCTTCATGGCATGTAAATTGGTAATAGTTGCCTGGTTAATAGCTTATGGTGCCATGACAAACCAAGGGCTCCTTGTGGAACAACTGCCACATGGTGACGCTGCTCGGCACGCGCTAGTATCGAGGTTGTTGACCAAGTACCTTTACCATGTTACACCATCATACCATTTTTGCTACAAATAATTTCCTTGGAAATATTCAGGTGTTCAAATGGGAAATCCACAATAGGTTGATGACATAGTGTTCTCTCAAGGTAAGCAGGAGGAGGTGGTTTTTGGAGGAAGAAAGTATGACATGGTCTCAGTCTACATGAAAGCCGGATGTGGTCAAGTAAAGGAAAGAAAAGGAAGAGTAGTAAGGAAAGTTAGCCTCGGGTAGTCGAGAGTGATTGTAAAAGTCTGAGTGGATGTCATGTCCCAAGCCATGTGTTTAGTTGACCGTGCTGGGTCATTTCGCTGTGTGCCCTACGAACGCTGTCCGTATCAGGCCCTTAGCTCCTCGTTCTCGTGTGGCCACGACATCGTGCCGCACTTGCCGTCTTTGTGCACTGTGTGTTTCTCCTTTTCCCAGCATCCAGTCAGCTCTCGACTCTCATGCCTCGTCCCTCATACCAAAGCCCCCCTTCCCTCTCCTTTCTTTCTTCTTTTGGTGACATGACCGCCCGCACACATCCCTCATCAAGCGCATCCTCTTATCTCCTCTCCTTTATTTCCCATCCGCTCGCTTGTGTAGTGAGCGCACCATGGCCATGTTTATCCCCATAGCATGAATCGTCTGTGTATATCATCCCCGTCGTACCTGCTTCTGGTGTGTTGTGCCCCACCTCCGTTCGTTGCTATAAAATATCCTTGGTCCTTGCTCTTCTTCTCCACCCCCATTTCCCTCACATTCGGAGTAGAGCTACGAAATCCAGTCGATATTGTGAAGCTAGATTCGTTAGTCTGAGGTGGTGATGTAATATGAGGAGAAGAAAGGATCTGGTTTGTTGAAGAAGTTCAAGTTCCCTTAGGTAGTTTGGCCTTAGAGTTCACGATGTTTGACTTCTCAGTCGACTGTTTCTAGATCTGTTGGACCTACACCATGTTTTGGATACTCATTATCTTGTTTCTCCATTGCACTCGTCTATCTCAACTTCTAGATTAAGTCTCAGTTGTATTAGGTTGCTCTTAACCATGTATCCCTAAATCCCTGTGTGGTTTAGTATTTGAAGTCGTGTAATCTTTCATGTAATCCCTAATATACGTAATGTAATCGCGTTTCCCCACTTTTGGTTCTTGCTCGAATCTTCGGATGAGATTCTTTTTAAGGGGGGGGTGGTTGTAACACCTCTGGTGTTACGAGCTTATTTAGCACCGCGATTTAGGCCTAAATAAAATTTCTGAAATGAGTTTCTTGGATTTTTGATTTAAAACATACTTGATGTGATAAGTGAATCCGGTGTGACTTAGTTTTGTGGATGTCAATAAACGCCCAAGTTAAATTACTTAGTGCATGGAAATATTTAGGAATGTCCGATAACGGTTCTAGCAAATAAATAGTGAATGACTTGTTTATTTGATTAAGCATGAAAAATAATTTCTATAAACAAAAAATCCGTTGAAAGTAAATTTGCTAAATAATAAAACCTTAGAGCTTTAGTTATGCTTGTACATGCATAAAGTTGTTTTAGAAAATGAAAATTTGGAAGTTAAAATAATAGAAAATATAAATAGGAAAAATAAAATCATCAGCAGGACATGAACATCGTGAATATGTTGGTACGCTTGTTTAGGTGTCAACGTGATGTTGTTTTTTAAAAATAATAATGAGAGTGTCGCTGGCCACTCGCCTCACCTACCTCACCGGTACGATGCGCGTGTTGATGGATGAGTTGGTCGGACTGCTGCTGCCGTGTACTGCTTTGCTTGTTTTCCTTCCTCACTGCCAGTTCCGTCGCTTCACCTTGTGTCTCTTGGCGTGCTCTCTGCTCTTTGCCTTGCGTGTCTCTACTGCTTTGATTGTTTTTGTCGAGCCTCGCGTTGTTTCCCTCTCTCTCTATTTCTCTGCTGCCGAGGAGACGCCCAAGCTCCAGTCCATCGTCACTCGTCCTACACGCGTGAGCACGCCCGTGCTCTTAGCCTCGCCTCCCTCCTCCTTGTTCTGCTGCTGCCATGTCGAGCAACTCGTGCTGGGCCAGTTGCTCCTCGGCGCCCCTCCTATTTCCTCTCCGTGAGCGCACGCCTGGGCCATGTTGCCCTACGCCGCTCCCCTTCCGAGACGGCCGCAGCACCGCTGCCCCTCCTGTGCGCCCGTAGCCGCCCAAGCTTGGAGCACCGTCGTGGTCCCACGCTGGACCGAGCCACAGCACCACACCGCTCCTATCGCACCTACTGCACTATCGCTGGGCCACCGTGCCACAGCACCGTTCCCCCTTCCCCGCTCTAGACTGCTGCCCTACAGCACCAGCCAGGGCCACGCCCGTCGTCGCCCTGTCTCCACGAGAGCGCGCCTAGGCTCGGGTTACTGCGTGTCGAGCCACCTCGCCTCATTTCTCCTTGCACCAGCGCCCCTCCTCGTCTTCCCTGTCGTGCCGCCCTGGTCCACGCTGGACCACGCCCCTCAACGCTGCTCCTCCCGTGTGCCCACGCCACAGTCACCGTTGCTCCTCCCGTAGCGCCCGCTGTGGCCACACGCCGCCCCATCCCTATTGCTGATGCCGCCGTAAGGCTCACATAGGGCTTAGCTAGGGTTGCGTCGAGTCTGCCCAGTGCCATGGAGCCCACCCTCGCCTGCCGTCGCCTACTGTCTAGCGCCAGCGAGGCAGCAGCCGCTGTCATTCCGCGGTCGTCTGTGTGCGCGCGTGGCGGGTGCTCCTCGGGTCCCGCCCGGCCATGCGGTTTCCGTTCACGGGTGCAGCCGGAGCCGCTGGCACTTCCCCGTGCCACCTCGCTTCACCTCCATCGCCGGCGAGCCACCGATTGGGCCAACAGATTGATTCCCCGTCCGTGCTCTGTTTGAAGATGAAGAGAGGGACCCTAGGGTAAGGAATGAGTAATTCTAGGGTTCTTATTGCAAATTAGACGACCCATATGAACAGTAGTGTACTAAATAAGGAGAAGCGTAGGGTTGTTTTTGCATAATTGCTAGGACGGTTGGGTAGGCCGCGCGTGGGCCGGCTTGTTGGGCCGCTTGCGCCCGCGCGCTGGGCTGGCCTATGGCCGCCACGCGCTGGGCCGGCCTGCTCGGCGCCCCGCCTGGGCCGTGCGCCCAGCCTGCCTAGGTCGCTTGTTGGTCCGGCCTGCTGTGAGCGCCTGGGCCACGTGTCCGCTGGGCCGAATAGGTGGCCGCTGGCCCATTTAGTTTTATAAAGCAACTGTTAATTAGTTTTGGAAACAAACTTGTAAAATTCGTAGTAAATCATAGAAAAAATATAAAAATGCCAAACTAGTTTTGTTGAGTTCCTAAAATCATGATCTATCTAGTAGTGAAATTTGTTCATCTAGTTTTAAAATGTTTCCAAGGTTATTCTAATTATTTTAACATGCTTAATATCTCTAAAATGTAAACTTGTAGGAATTTCAGTGATAAATCGGTGATAGTGTTGACTCTAAAAACTTTGTAGTAAATTACTAATATTATTAGCTGCACAAGGTAATTTCTGTAGCACTAGAATAATTAGTTTACTAGATAGATAATGGTGCCCTATGTCGAATAATGATTAAATCGATAGAATAGAATAAAGAAACAACTTGGGTTTGTATAACTAAAAAAATTATTGGGAAATAACGTCTTATTCAACAACATGGATATGTAGCCTAAGTATGGTCGTCGTTAGAACTAGCTCGATAGGCGTAAATCGTATTTATACAAGTCACGATTATAGTTGATTAATTACTTCTTGCATTTGCATCGCATTGCATATCATAATAGGGACATCGATGGATCGCAGAGTCATCAGGAGTTGCTGGAGAAATGGTGCTTTTGGAGATCGATCGCCATGATGGAATGCTAACTTCTGATTAAATCTTACCCAGGCAAGCCCGGTGCATAACCCCTACTTTTCTGCACTTTAAATTATATTTGTGCATTAAGTTTTCAGGAGTTGAATAAAACTCACTTGCATATATATATATCTTTATCCTATGAGTCTTACTAGTATTACAGGATCATGTAGATTGCTATGCCACAGGACTCCGGTAGAAGTCGGGCGATTGCCTGTCACTCGCGAGAGGTAGAAAATATATTACTGTATTATTATCACTTGGAAAATATAAATGGTGGAAAGGAAAAATAGTGACCGGGCAAGGATATGGTTTGGGTATTGGTGGGTGTAAGAGGTTGTGTCGTCGCAGACGTGGGGCATAGCTTGGTTACACTGCTTTCCCTGTCTGTGACGGTTAAAGACTGGTCGTTGCATAAGACTCTAGGCAAGTCATAACTTATTATCCTGAGCACCTACTTGGGTATGGGTGCTTGGAAGACTGGTTGCTCTCTTGTCATGGATCTAGCTCTTTCTAGACCGACTGTCAGGGTGGTTTTGGGGTTAGGAGGTCCTTGCACCACACTGAGTCCGGGACTTAGGGGAGGGAGCTTGGAGTCCCAGTTTGGATGGGGACCTAGACACCTAGGATAGGAGTGTGATGGGTTGGTCCTACTTGTGCCTTGGGTATAAGCGGGGCGTGTGTTTTTGGGTACCTAGCTGGGGGCATTGATTCACGAATCGCCGAAAAATCCGGTACGGCTTGTCAAAACTCTAGCGCCGTAGTAAGAACTAAAAGAGGAAAGATGAAATGGAAAAAGGAAATCTGATTGCTTACCACCTGCTTGAAAGTAGCACTGGTGCTTACATAGAATGGTTGGTTAATGAACTAATGCGGCTGTTAATGAAAATCGAACATAAGGACGCACTTTTAGTAATGCTCATGCAGATGCAATGAACCCACAAGCCAGATAGCCTTGCATATCCTTGGAGTCTTTTCTTTCCTCCTATCTGGTAAGTCTTGCTGAGTACAATTGAGTACTCAGGGTTTTATTTCTCCCTGTTGTAGGTGACAGGTGGATGCTAGAGCTGACTCTTGTGTGTGGATTCCTCCTAGTGGGCTCAAAGAGGATTTCCTTTGCGCTGTGATCATAGTCTCTATTTATAACTCTTACAAAATGTTTTTATAAATGAAAGTTTTATAATCTATTGCCATAGTTTATATATTAATGCTTCATCATGTCATGAATAGATATTTATTTTTGCTGCAATTCTGATCATCTAATTATATTCCGCTGTTAACTTAAACTGTTCATAACTCTGATAATATGATTACTTTTCGTTGTTATAACAATACATATTACTCTCTGATGTTGTATTAAAAGTGATGTAAGAAATGGTTAATAATGTTGTAAGTTTTATTCTCTCATTTGTGATCCTGATGAAAAATATGGATTTTCGGGTTCTCCCTTGGGGTGTGCTCGACGGAATCGAGTAATTTAGTGTTCTCCCTTGGGTACTTAGTGTCTAATGGAAGACGAGTACTCCTGGGAGGCATTTGATTAGGCGGTTCTGCCACAGGGGATTTGCCTTAGACTTAGCTGTATGTGATCTTTAAGATGGTATACTTGAAAGAAAATCGTTTGGAGAACAAACATGGAGAAAATAGCTCGGAGAAACATCATGGCGATATATGAAGATTGGAGAATATTTAGAAGAATATTAAAGCATGACTTAGCTTTAGACAGAATGTCTGGTCGGCGAATTTATCCCTTAGGGCATCCTGATGGATGGTGGCCGTATCCCCTAGAGTTTTCCGATCGGCTTTCGATAGATCAGAACCGGAAGGTGGTCGGCGCCAAACCAGAGTGGTCAGAGCCGATTCTGTGAGGGAGAGGCAGTTGGCGAGCTTCTGGCTGACCTGATCAATGGATGCGATCAGATTGTCGTTGCCGACCTGCTTCCTCGAGTAGCGGGGCAGCAGGCGATGAGTTGTTGGTGAAGGCAACCTCGGAGGCGGTTCTGAGATCAGATCTGCTGTAGCAGGCGTTGGTGTGGTCGGCGCAGAATCGATCTGCACTGGCTTGATGATCTCTCCGTCTCCGTCAGCATTGATGACCCAGGAGATTGATCCAACCATAAAGACCTGGTCGGGCTTTGGAGAAGACGAAGAGCCTAAAAAGTGTACCATCTTGTTCGTTATGGAAACAGTACGCACACCCCTACCTGGCGCGCCAACTGTCGATAGAATATCATCGGTAGTCCTCCGAGAGGTATCCCACGAAGGTAGATTGATCGGTAGAGGTGCGTGTAATCAAGAACAAGAAGGCAACAGAGACACAAGAGTTAGACAGGTTCGAGCCATCTGTACGACGTAATACCTTACTCCTGTGGTCTGTTGGTTTGTATTGGCTATCGTATGATATTGCGTGTGATCAGATGCCTTAGGCTAAGCCTAGGATCCGTATGGGGATGTTGACTAGGGGACCCCTGCCTCTCCTTATATGCTCTGGAGGGGTAGGGTTACAAGGAAAGTATTATATTCGGTTACATGGTAAGTATTCTATTTGGATTACAATATCTATAGTATCCGATCAGATCTATCTTCAAGATGCCTTGCGGTGTACGCCGACCAGTGCCTTGCACCGCAAGTCTTGAATCTTGTGGGTTGGACCATCCTTGACCATGCGGCCCATGTCCCTTGCCGTGGGTACCTGGGGTTATACCCCCACAATTACTTAGGACACTCTTAATGGTATGAAATAGTTATCGGTTCTAAGACAACTTCTCCATCCTCTCCAACCTGCTCTGAAGCCCCGTCCCAACAACTATTTGTTTAAAAAATAGAAATACCCCTATATTTTTTGTCGATTAGAGTCTTCCAAATAGGTTGTCGGATATTTTGATTGCTACAAGAATTTCTAGAATTACTTAGGACATCCTTAATGGTATGAAATAGTTATCGGTTCTAAGACAACTTCTCTAATTTTGAAGATCTGGTTGAGATTGGTATCGATGGCAAGGGTATTCCAACAGTAACTAAGTGGTCAACTGGAGCATGAGTTGGAGATGGTAGTGAGAAGGGTAATATAGTCTTCTGTGAGACACTCGGGCTGAAATTGTTGTACCATGAGGTCCAAAGAAGCCTTCGAGGCGTCGAGTACTCAAGAGCTCTAACAACAGAGTTGTGGGTGCTTATCCGTACATGGGAAAACTATGCGAGGAAGTCCAGACCATGAGAAGACACCACAATACAAGACAAGTCTTAACCAAGTGGAATTTGGAAAGATTGGTCTTAACCAAGTGGAATTTGGAAAGATTGAAGTCAATGAGGCCATCACTGAAAACAAAATATAGAATCAGGAAGGGAACGTACAACTATCTACCTGCTAATCCAACGTTCCACGTTCCACCCAGCACAACTGATAGGGGAGGGTCAGGGGAGGGCATGATAGGGAGAGGGGCAAAGGAGGGTGTGGGCGAAGGAGAGGAAGAGGAGAAGAGGAAGAAGGGGAAGAGGCAGGGTTAGGTGCATTGTTTGTCGAGCATCAAAACAACTGAAACCGAACATAGATGAATGATAAAGCGAAACATATACCTTGCCATTGGCAAAATGAAAGTGAAACGGGCCCCTTATAGAAAATTGAAAGTGAAACAAGGTCCCTTATTATACAAAATTTGCAGACAAACCAAAGTTCGCACCACCAGGTATGGATCGGAGGAGTATTGGAATTCAGAAGCAACAAATAAATCAAGCATTCGACCTAAGCATTGGACCTTTGATTGAGAGGAGCTAGTACAATACGACGGCATTACAATAAGCTAGCTAGTCAAGCCACAATCACTCGTAGGAGGGCTATATCGCACGGGTCGCAAATGGACCGAGGTGGCAGGATTCGGCCAAAACCAGCCTAACTGATTTGGGGAATCAGCCTAGCTGGCCTTCACGGGTTGAGACCGAGAGAAGCCCTAGGGCAACGAGGATATCATGTGACGAAGAAAGGAGAGGTTTACGAGCAAACCACCAAAGGGTAACCAATCATGCTTGCGTAACGAAGAATAGCTAGTTTCTGGGCAAGCTAGCAAAGAAACCGTCGAAGCTCTCCCCCGAGAGAGACCCTGTCACGACTAAGGGTGTCGTTGGGTTGCCCTAGGTCAGCCAGCGAGCCTAGGGCACCATCCTCGGATCAAGCGATGAAAGCAACATGGGGGTTAGGAGAGATTTTAGGGCAAAAAGAGAGTAGATTGATTTTTCGATTGCATGTGTTGGGCACCTCAATCGGCCATGGCCCTTATATTTATAAGGTGGGGTGGCCTTATTCCTCATGGAGTCGAAGCCCCTTCCAAATCGCATCAAAACGCGTTTAAGATCCGTTCTAGAGCTGCCAAAGTTCGGCTAAGCCGACTTCTGTAGGTTCCAGTAAAAAGCTTTCGAAATTCATAATTAATTTATTCGGACTCCAAACGAGGCGATCCATACATGTTCTTCGATTAGCTCGCCGAGAGGATCACAGTGGTGCACTACATTCTTGCATTTGAGAAAGTTGAGAAAGTCGAGTTAAGCCAATTTTCAGCTGGGTTAGCCCCCGAAGTTGTTTTCTTCGTTCGTACTCCAGATGCGATAATCCAAATATGCTTTCTGCCCGTCTCGACCATATAAATACGATGAAGAGTTCGTTATCCACTTTTGACAATTTCAAAAATAGGCAAGGGAGTGGACGATGGCCGCCCAAGCTAGGCACGTTGGTTGCGCTGCTCCAAGATGGAGTAGTAAAGCCGTTTTCTAGAGTCGCAAAAATGTCTATGTAATAGCACCCAGTAAGTAGGTGGGTAATCATCATTGCCCCTTGTACTCTGTAATGAAAAACGTGACTAAGGCACGGTAGGGGAAAAAAAAGAATCTCTTGTATTACAGAAAATTTGCAGACAAAAAGTACATGCCTCTGGGCATGGATCATACCATAGGAGGAGCATTGGAATTGGGAAGCAGCAAATAAACAAGCATTCGACCTTTGATTCAGAGGAGCTGATACGATACGACGACGTTACAATAAGCTAGCTAGGCAAGCCAATTCATAGGCGGCAGTAATCAATCACTCGGAGGAGGGCGAGGGCGGCGGCGGCGGCGCCTGGTCGTCGTCGTCGGCCTGGGACTGGAGCGGCGGAAGGAGCTGGGACTTGCGGCGGGTGTCGCGGGGCGGGAGCGGGATGGCGAGGAAATGCTTGGTCTTGGAGATGGGGCGGGAGGGGCGGAGCTCGACGACGTCGCCGACCTTGAACTGGTTGTCTGGGTCGTGCGCCTGGTACTTCTTCTTGATGCGCTCCCGGCGCTTGTACTTGGGGTGCGGCGCCAGGCGCACCACCTCCACCCCCACCGTCTTGTCCGCCTTGGTCGTCACCACCCGCCCCGTCAGCTGCCTGGCCGCCTCGATCCGCAGCGCCGCGGGGCGAGCGCCATAGCAAGGCTGGGAGAACTGCGGCGGCGACACCGACACGGACACGAAAGGGGAGCTCAGCAGCATCCTGTCTTTCCTTGTCCTTCTCTCTCTCTGCTCGGAGTCGACGGGGTTCCGTGCTCAGGGTCAGGGGATTGAGAAGCCGATAAGGTTCTGTTTTTTTTTTGTTATTGTTGTTGGGTTTCGGGGGCGGGGAGTCCAGTGAGTCCAGACCTTTATCCCCGTTCCGTTCGTGTCATCGTGTCGCAGTGTCACCCACTGTCTCACTGAGTCACTGGCATTGCTTTGTGTCAAACTTAGACATGTGCATCTTTGTACAAAACTCAAAGCGATACATACGTACATGCCAACTGAGAAACAAGCAAACCTCATACTGAAGCATACCCCCTCTGCCCTCGTTCGCTTTGCTGAAAAACGAGCCGAAACACTGTTCCGACTGATTTGGGGTAAAAAAAAATATTGTTCCAACTAAAAAGACAAGCCGAAAAGTACGGATTATAACACAAACGAACAGGACCACGGCCACTTTTAACTTTATCGTGTACTCGCTCGTCGATTCCCAAGAAATCAAACGCTTTTAACTTTATATATATATATATATATATATATATATATATATATATATATATATAGGGAGAGACTATTCAGTAGCCGGCTACAAAATAAGTTATTATGTAGCCACCTCCATTTACTATAATTTTATATACTAATTTACCATAATATAAATATATATTTACGATAGTTGGGTTACTATAACACATGGGGATATTTACCATAACGTTATATTAAACCACTTAGTAAGGAGTTACTATAATCTCGTAAATTAACATAGTAATTATCATAACTCAAAGTGGCTACAGAATAAGTTATTCTGTAGCCAGCTACAGGATAGTAGTTCTATATATATATATATATATATATATATATATATATATATATATATATATATATATATATACACACACACACACACACACACACTAAAAATATATTAATATTTATAGTACACAATTAGTATTAATTAGTATTATTGGATAGATCTAATATATTTTCATAGCAAATTTATTTATAGATGCAAATGTTACTAATATTTTCTACAAACCTAGTTAAATTTAAAAATGTTTGACTCGCACAACTACCATAGCAACGCTTATTTTGAGACAAAGGGAGTACTAACCAAAACCAATGGGAGAAACGCAAAGTGCAGTCGCAAGAGAAACCAACCCCATCGATCTTTTATTATTGGGCAATGAATTGATTTCATACAAACCCTTCCTGTCAAACAAGACTCAAAAACAATCCTACACCTAGTAATAAACCAAAAAAAGAATTACACGCTACAAAACCTTCCCGTATTCTCAATGTTGCCGGGGCGAGGCGAGCAAGAGGGTGGGTTTGGTCAGTGGAATGACAAAAACAAAACCAAGTCCACTGACCCAACCTAACCAATACAAACTGACAGACATTCTCACCATCCCGTTGCGGCAGGCAATAACATTAACACCCCCTTTTACCACTATGTTTTGTCCATCTCACTCACTCCCGCTGGGGAAATGCTGTGCTGTGCTGTGCTGTGCTGTGCACCAACTAGTAGACCAGTATACAATGGACAATGGAGTATCAACCAACCACCCAACGAACCGAATCGATTCTCAAGTGCCACATATGTAAGATGCATCAGCAGCACGCGCTCTTGACGACCCCTCACAGACAGACACAGACATATATTCTCATAGCCCTTTCTGCTCCTCTGTCTCCACCATAAAGATGGTCTATTAGGTGAATAAACCACACGAGCTTGCTTCTCGATTGCCATCATACTCCATATCTAGCTAATTTCTGCACAACATCTGGTTGCAGGGTGGCCATGCATTGTTCCCACCCACCGTTTCCAAGCAGCTAGACAAAAAACAGTTTACCACCGTTATTTTATCATCCTTGTCATCACATAATGCAAATGCAACGGCGGGTAAAGAGGCCAGCTTTACCTGCTTGTAGCCATTCAGAATCTGGCACACTTCATTGTGAAGACCTTCACTTTTTATCTCCTGTACACAGATCAAAGAGCACACATTGAATTCAATAGGGCTATAGGTGAACCTAAAAAGGACTCCCGATCCAATAGGAATCGCAACTCACAGTCCAACTTGCACAGGCCTGGCAGATGTAAGCTAATGAACCAGCGGCTCCTGTAGGGTTTGCCGCCACCTGGTGTAACCAAATAAGATTTCAGAAGAAAATCACCCAGATAGGAAGAATGCAGCCATAACCAGGAGGTCTGGATATACCATTGCACACAGTCCATGAAAAGCATCCTCTTTCTCAAAATCGTCTCTGATGCTGGATCACACCAAAGAAACAAGTTCCATTCATCATGCAACAAACCATAGATAAAACACTTGAAAACCATCCTTCCTTCTCTAACCCTTTGGATGTGCTTAAAGACTCCAGAAAAGGGGCGCACTTACATGCACAAGGCATTGCACCATGCTTGCATGAAATGTTCCATATGAGGGGCCACAATGTCTGGACAGACCCAGCTAAGCCTCCCAAGAGTGATCGCACTATTTTCAATAAGTGACTTGTTCAAACCCTGTCAATGTGAAGGAAAAAAAAGAACTAGCCACTTAGTTAAAATCTTAAATGAAACGTGATTACACAAGAAACCTTAAAAATCACTCACCTCTGGGGATTTTAGAATGGGAACCAAGCAAGAAACAACAGTGATCACCACAGGTGCAATTTCTTTGCCAATCTGGAAACAAATAAAATCAGTCACATATATGCATACGGAACTTCATAAATACCAATCAGGTACTGATATGTCAAAGAAATAAGCTCTGTGGTGGGGCCGGTGCACTGCAACTTTATAAATGACATATACCAAGTGGAAACCCGTGCCAAACAGTTTGAACTTTAACAGCATCAAAACAAACAAAAAGGTATTTTATGGATTGCAAAAGAATTCAGCACTGGGTTAAACCAAATGGTATAAAAGTAGAAACTAACCTTGATTGCTAATTCTCCAATAGCCCAACAGGCATTGTTAGCTACTGATACCGCATCCTTCACAGACTGAGGATTCTGCAGCGAAGTTATGAGTGAGAAATGAATCAAGATAATTATGATAACAACATATAGACCACACAGAATATGCTTACCAGTTGCTTTGCTGCAACAGTAAGAAATTCTTGAAGGCGTGGATGCAAATGTATTGGGCAAACCTAGTGTAACAAAGAGTGTTAATTTTTTTGTAGTGTGAAAATTATCTCAAGATAATATGAACTATGGTGGTATGAGATCAACCCTAGAAAGGTCTCCAAGAAGGGCAAGGGCACTTTGTCGAACATCAGCTGCTTCATCCATGCAGCATTGCAAAAGTAGATCTCTCAAACTGCTCTGTGCAACCTACAACAAAATAAAGATGGCATATCAAACTTCTGCATATTTGGTACTAAAATTTTAAGTATATATAATCAGCAAACAAAGGAAAAGCAGTAATTGCCCTTCAAAAAAGTGTAGATGTCATGGCCATACTTTACTTGGCTCTAAACCCCAATAGTGTGACCATACCACAAGGACAGGGAGATAACTAGGAACTTCAATATATTTTTTGCTTGATGAGATGGGAAGACTTGACCTTTAATAAACCTCTCTTAGATTAAGGAAATAGAAAACAATGCAATCTGATCTAATCTAATCTCTAACCAACAAACGAGCAACATACCCATCCTGAGCCCCGTTGTGAACAGGAACACGCGTGCACTGTTCACCTGAACAGAATTGAGCATGGACACTATGCTGGCCCTAGGGAGGTTCAGCGCTCAACTTAAATGGGTGGCTATTGTGTGCACCTGCTCTGAGTTTAAGAAAGGTGAAAGGCGAACCACATGCCCATAGGTGTGCCACAACGCACACAGGCTCGGGCAGCCAGGCCATGAGATGAATGGTGTGCCGAAGGTTTTTGCAAGCCCAAACTCAAGGCTACAAAGGTAAAAGAGATGGCGGACCGAGGGACGGATAGACGTGTGTGTGTGTGTGTGTGTGTGTGTGTGTACTATACTAGGTATAGATAGATAGATGAAAAAAAACCATTTTACAACCTTGAACAATCCACTTTGTATGATTAACCCCCTAAACATAATTTTGGCTCAATTTACTCCCACAAACAATTGGTCTCATACTTGCGCTCTGGTTTTAATCCAATTACATTACCGCACAAAGCATCATGGCCAAGCATCAGCACTTAGTTTTAATAAACTCAAACTTTGCTATATGACAGTAATCAGTAAAGCCAACATAACAAGTGGAACTAACTCTTTCCAGATGGAAAAGAAAAACATATCCAGCCATCCTGGTGAGAAGTGAGATCTCAAACCTGAGGAGTCACCTAACATTCATCCAGGATACATGCTAAACAGACAAAATGCCTAAACTCAGCTACCCGGCAAAATTACCAACTGGACAATCTACTCAGCACACATGGTACAGCCCCATGTAATAGAACTGATAATTTCTGTAAACAATACAGTACATATTGGGACAATCAATGTATTGTCTGACATTAACAAGTTCAAATGGAATAAGAGATTTATGTGTATACAGCAAAAGCAACAGATACTACTGAAAGAGAACCAAGTGTGGTCAGTTGTTTAGGATCGAGCGCACTCAGATCTTAGGGCTCACCATTCCTCAGGACCCAGCGTGTGCATGTGGGTTCATTCTGGGTAGCCCTCCCTAGTTTAGATGTGCGCTAGGACAGACCCCAGGGGAGGAGCTACGTGCTTCCATCAGAGCCAGCTGGCCCCGATGGCTTTTGATTAATCCACTATAGTTCTGCTATAATAATAGTGAATTCCTCCTCTAAGTACATATTACAGCATGGCCCCAATATGATAGTATGATTGTCCCCAATGACTAAATAATTTAACTCCGCCCCTGACGCACCCATGTGGGTATGTGAGTGGTGTGTGTTCATGTGATCATGTCTAAAATGTACTTCGGAAGGAAAAACGATATCATATCCAAAGACAAGAACTTACAAGACTTTCAATACCAGCGCCAAGACCTTCTGCAAGTCCTGACAGTAGGTCCAACGAACAAACAATGAATTCTCTATCATACACCGCACCAGCTGCAGTAGGATCAATCTGCACATTGGAGGGAAATCATAAAGGAAAAGAAAATGTATGAGTCATATATGTGACTTGACCTTGTAGCTTATCATATTTATTGTTTTTTCAGATGACCAAGATCCAGGGTACTCAGAAAGCACATAACAATGTTGGAAGACGATTTCTGTGCTTACAAGTGACCAAAATACATAGAAACAGCTCACGGGCCACGTAACCACTAAGGTGAACATCTAATTCCTTCCATGAACCATGACACATTATATAATAAGTTTCACCAATTCTGTGAAACAGCTAGAATAATGTGTGTTTTGCACGATTGAACAGCTCCAATTTGATATGTATCTGACATGATAAGCAAGATTGAGCAGTCAATGTTAACCAACCATCTAGTCAGCAACTAGATGGTCTCATTTTTTATAGAAATTTGGTATTAGCAGTAAGTACATCATTGCGCTAGTATGGCTGTACAATAAAACTGTGGTTGAAATGAGAAGGAAAAAGAAAAAAATCACTGATCAGGTCTCACAAAAAACAAATAATTGTGACACTGGACTTTGCATGAAAAGGTAGCATACTTGGATGAGATGAGCGATTCACAGAGAACATGACTCAAATATGTTATAGAAGGCAAAGATTAGACAGACCTTTGCCAACTGTTGCGATTGGATAAGATTGATGCACCTTTGAAACACTGGTTCCGCAAACTGAGCAAATCCTGGTCCCAATGCCTGAAGATTAAACATAAGGCATTGAAGTCCCAATATTAGTACATGAGCATCTTAGGAACAGCTCAGGGAAAAAAAAATCCAAAACTGTAGAAAGTCTTCTAATTATTCACATTCTTCTAGTTTCGAACCACAATAGGCAACTAAAAGCAGCTCCTACTCCAAACTGTTGCAATAGATGATTTCCAGGTAAGATAAGAACTACATAGATGGTTTCCACAGATTAAAACCACAGTACCTGTGCAATAGATGTAAAGCATTCAAGGAGTGGAAATAGATCTTTGTCAGAGTTGGAAAGTTGCTGCCACTTCATGATTAAAGGTGGCATAAATATATCTAGATATTTCGCCTGCATAGCAACTTAGACGAATTAGTATCTTCACAAGGAATCGACATACAAGAGAACATGGCATCAAGAACCGAAATGATTTTTCACGATATACAGAAGAAACCAGTGAAAGTTTGTGAAAATTTTGCACCTGATTTAATTCTGCTCCAACAGCATCAGCCAGGGTACCAAGGGCGTCATAGAGTATCCGGAAATTTCGTCTCTGCTCAGAAGCAACACATAAAACTAGAAATAAGAATGTGAGAGCTGACATAGCAGTGCTTGATAACAATCAGTGCATGCACAAAATAAGATTATTTAAATTTCGAAGAACCTGGTATTTTCCATAGGCACACATGAGGTGCTGCAAAATTACTTCCAGGTGGGGTACTAATTCTTCGGAAGCTTCCTGAAAGCAGAAAACCAATATGTACAGATGAGGATCTGCTAAAGTTACTTGCATGCATAATATTAATTCTTACGCAATTCCCTGAAAACAGGAAAGCATGCTAAAATATGTCAATAACCTCTTCAAGAGTAGCAAACGCTGAACAAGCAGCCTCTTGCACTCTTTTGTTAGTATCCAATATCCTTCTGAGCAATCCCATGAGAATCTTATCAAATTGTTCACGTCCATTTGGATGATCAAGGCTCTGCATTTGGAGACAAGAATACAGTTCTATAAGAACCATAATGTACAAATTTAAAAATGCAAAAGTGACACTTCTCCAAAAGATGATGCATAAATGTCAACTCCACATTCCTAAAATATGATTTGAACATAATGAGCTTCTGCTGAAACCCTAGAATGGAAGGAATAAGAATAATATCAGGGAACAAATGTGCCATGTTACCTGAACAATGAATTTGCTGTATCGAGAGAGCGTCCAACATGTAATACTCCGTATAAGAGGAAATTTATCATCAAGAAGGGGGATTAGGAAGACAACAATCTGCATTTCAATGAAGATATCTTATAAAACGTACAACATATACAGCAAGATGCATTGTGGTACAGTATAGAGAATAAGAAAAATCACAATAACCCACAATTGCAGAGAGGGCAACAAATCTAATAAAAATAGTTGAGTAATAATAATAATGAATATTTTGAGTTTCGATTTATCCAGAAAATACTAAGATTGCAACAATAGAATGCCCCTGCAATAGGCATTTTAAAATCACCACATATTGTAGCAATCATAGCTATGTTCTCAAGGATTCATACCATAATCAAGCATTAAGTCTATAGAGCTGCCTTTAATAAATGTAATACTAGTGTTTATGGTGGTATAAAGAAGATTTAGCACGTCGTCATCTACCACAATGAGACATTTAATCATTTATAGAAAAGAAAAGATATTTGACTACTATCCTTGCAGCCCATATGAACATAGCCACAATTATCCATTACTCATTAAAATTACCTGAGGAAGGTGCGGGTATAGACCACTAATGCACCCCTCTGCTATAGCGCCTAGACACAAAACAGCAGTTTCCCTCTCCTTCCAAGAATCATCATCTGTTCGAGCCAAGTTTTGCTGCAAATTACAGAAAATGGTGTATATTTAACCAAAAGATGCAAGTTTAAGATCAGCACAGATCCAACCATCAAATAATCAGGAAATGTGTTCTGAAGAAACCTTGCAATAATAGTTTTACATTATGAATTACTTTTGCACTTTTGATGACTAGGAAACATTCAGGAATGGCTTTTAGGGCTTTCAAGCCATGCTATTTAGTGCTAATAATAATAACTTTCAGTGACTAATGAGGAGTTTCACATTGTCTTCAACTAAACACAGAGCCTGAACAATAGGGCTATAATAAGGAAATCATAAACCCACAATGCTTTTCCACGAGCCATGCAAAAGGCTCCAGTTCAGGCCATTTGAGTAATTGTTTCAACAAAAAGCACCACTACTAAACTATCAGAAGTACAGTTCCAAAAAAGAAATCAGAAGTACAAGTTACCTCAATCAATGGCATTAAAGTAGGAAGGATGCTGTCACCAAACACATTAGAGAGAACATCCAACCCAGCAGCACTACACTTCCGCAGGTTCCAGACATTTACAGCATCATCAGTCAGTCCTGTTCGAAACACCAGTATTTTTTTTAACACTTAAACATAGATGAGGTAGTAAAGTGATGGCGAAAGCCATCAAAACCAAATGGCTTAAAAAGAAACAAATTCTAAACTCACATCGTCATCTCCAGTTTCTGATCCATGCAATCGAGAGGCATGGAAGCGGGGCTTCAAATCCTGTTACATATTGTGTAAATAAATGTTGGAAGAGGCTCACATTATACTTTATAATTGATAGTGTTAACCGACTTCTAAAAGAATTAACTACAGACAAGTCTGCAATATGCTATGTGCGTTTACAATTCAGCAGTATATGGCTGCAAGGTTAAGCTTTCCTGTTGTTGTTAGATATTCTACTGCTCTCACATCTTTCTTTTGTCATAGGAGCATAGGAATAGTGACTGCTCCCTCCCTTTCCTCCTGTCAATAGGACAGCAGTAGTTGGGAGTATGGCTATAGTGACATATAGTGCGTAGTATGGCTACAGTAATAAGTAGTGGGCAGTATCAGTATGGCCCTTAGTTTGACTTCTGTAATCTTTGCTTCTATATGAAGGAAGTGGCTAGCTGCAGCCAGAGTAGTTCAGCAGCTCATTCACGTGTGTTCATGTGTGTGTGTGCTCTGATCTCCTCCTCTTCAACCTCCAGCATGTGTGTGTGAGTGAGAGGTGTGGTGATACACACCTGAGTGACAAAGCCAGCCAACAGTTATTAAGTAAAATACAGCAAACAACAACAACAACAAAGCCTTTAAGTCCCAAACAAGTTGGGGTAGGCTAGAGTTGAAACCCAACAGAAGCAATCAAGGTTCAGGCACGTGAATAGCTTCCAAGCACTCCTATCTAAGGCTAAGTCTTTGGGTATATTCCATCCTTTCAAGTCTCCTTTTATTGCCTCTACCCAAGTCAACTTCGGTCTTCCTCTGCCTCTCTTCACGTTACTATCCTGACTTAGGATTCCACTACGCACCAGTGCATCTGGAGGTCTCCGTTGCACATGTCCAAACCATCTCAACCGGTGTTGGACAAGCTTTTCTTCAATTGGCGCTACCCCTAATCTCTCACGTATATCATCGTTCCGAACTCGATCCCTTCTTGTATGACCGCAAATCCAACGCAACATACGCATTTCCGCGACACTTAGCTGTTGAATATGTCGTCTTTTCGTAGGCCAACATTCTGCACCATACAACATAGCAGGTCTAATCGCCGTCCTATAAAACTTGTCTTTTAGCTTCTGTGGTACCCTTTTGTCACATAGGACACCAGACGCTTGCCGCCACTTCATCCACCCTGCTTTGATTGTATGGCTAACATCTTCATCAATATCCCCGTCCCTCTGTAGCATTGATCCTAAATATCGAAAGGTATCCTTCCTAGGCACTACTTGACCTTCCAAACTAACATCTTCCTCCTCCCGAGTAGTAGTGCCGAAGTCACATCTCATATACTCAGTTTTAGTTCTACTAAGTCTAAAACCTTTGGACTCCAAAGTCCCGCCATAACTCCAGTTTCTGATTCACTCCTGTCCGGCTTTCATCAACTAGCACTACATCGTCCGCGAAAAACATACACCAAGGGATGTCCCCTTGTATGTCCCTTGTGACCTCATCCATCACTAAAGCAAACAAATAAGGGCTCAAAGCTGACCCTTGATGTAGTCCTATCCTAATCGGGAAGTCATCCGTGTCTCCATCATTTGTTCGAACTCTAGTCACAACATTGTTGTACATGTCCTTAATAAGCCCGACGTACTTCGTTGGGACTTTATGTTTGTCCAAAGCCCACCACATAACATTCCTTGGTATTTTATCATAAGCCTTCTCCAAGTCAAAAGTAAAATACAGCAAAACAAAAAAAAAGAAATCCTGAAATAGAATCAGCTTGGTCAATGCATTGCTGATACACCACTCCACCCCCGCCCAAAAATTAGATCTCACTGAGAGACCTGAAATGAGCTAAAGCTATAATGTGGTCACTTCATTCTGCCGACGCAGGTCTAACCACTACGATGGATGGCCACAGATGGAGCCATTCATAAAATTAGGCCATTATTGGTTATGAATATTGCTCAAAAAGAATAAAACCAACCTGGTCCCTGTCTGGAAAGGATTCATCTTCCTGAAATAAAATGTATATATATAATATTTATCAGAATAAGATATTGCCACTGATGATCCACTGGATCAAACATGAAAGATATTAAAAGTTTACCACACCTCAGCATCATCAAGAGACTCATCATCATCCGCATATACCATGTTCGACAACAAAGTCTAGGAAAAAAAAATGGAATGTAAGAAATTATATCCAGCACCAAGGGTACAGCTAAACTAATTTGAAGTACAAGAAAGACATATACCGGGATTAAGCGTGGCAAGAACTCCCGTAAACCTTCAGGTGGAATACTCACATCACAGTATGCAGACCTGAAAGATTTAACAGATTAAAAAATGAGAATAATAGGCTTCTAATTCCTAGCCATATAGTTAGTTATTCAGACTTTAGTTTTGGATTTGAACAAAAACAATTTGTGAACTTCAAAAGTTAGAACCAACAGTTAATTAAATTGTTGTAAAGTGTCCATCACAGTATGCGGCCCATTAGTACTACCAATATAACTCAGATTCAGATAGTCAATGTACATTACTAGGTGCATTCTATATTTTTTAAAGGATCGGTGCATTCGTTGTGCAGCCCTCATTACACTCACTTACTGAAAACATACCAGAACTCGCAAGCTTCTAGGGCGACTTCATCATCTGAATCTTTATTAGCTTGCAAGATCAATTCAGTAACATTTTTAAGATGTGGCTGCAGTTTCAATATCCAATGTTAGATCCAGTACATCAAGGGAATAAGCAAACTAATATGAGTCAAGACAAAAATTGTGTACATCATCAGAAAAATTGTGGGAAAATAGGAAAATGGAGAAGTTTGGAGCACTAGTTACATTACATCACTAATACATATTAGGTGAGAGCAGGAAAAAAGTCTAATAGACAGCAATCGTAACACACCTCCAGAATTGATGGGCGAACTTCAATGAGCTGAACCCAGGCTGAACAAACCTATCAAATAAACAAGGAGAATTAACAAGTTGATATGTTCCATTGAAAAATCATTATTGCCATTTTGCTTGCTGACAAATCAGCTATAAGCCTAGAAAATAAATCCTGCTTCAATTATGAAATAATTACATTTGTATGCATTTGAATCTTATTCTCTTGCAAATAAGTAGCACACCATAATGTGCAATTTCATTATAACAAATAAGTTAGTACGATAAGTAATTATCTACGGTGAATACCAGTTTCCGAACATCTGCTGAAGGGTCCTTTGCAAGGTTGAATAATCCCTGAATATACTGATCCATAGACATGTAGAGTGCCTGTGCAAATCTAACTGTGAGTCAAAAGCGTTGATAAAGATAAGCTGAAGATGGGGCTAGGACTCTTACCGATGGCATCACTACTATGTACTGATTTACGCAACCCAACGATAGTTTTCTCAAAGTAGCATGTGGTGACTGGAAAAACTGGAGGAAGAAAAAAAAAGCAGCATGTATCAGAATGAAACCCCATAAATATGTTAAACGAGACTGTTCAAGCATCTACATGTCCACCACAGATGCATGCTTAGCTGAATTATAGGCAACTGGTGTACGAAGACATAAATATGACCATTTACAGAGAGGAAGTCAAAGTGTCAATTGAGTAGGTATGTAATTGGCTATTTCTGGATGTTGGATATAGACCTGCAGTATTCTCGGCATAAACACATTGATCGGTCGTTCAGACAAACCAGGAACATCAACATCGAGCTCTTCAGGGACATCCTCACAGATCTGTCATCAGAAAGAAAGATTTTAAGAACGCAAATTGTAAGATACAGTACATCATGCTGGTTTAATGCATGGAACCCCTAGTATGACAGGAGTGCACATTACCTTGTATATCGCATCCATAGCACCTTCCATGTGATCCAGGTCATTACTATCCAAACACTTATGGAGTGCCTGAAACAACTCAATCCATCCAGCAACTCGTACAATTTGGAAAAGTACACTGATCACTGTTCCAACTGTGGATCTAATTGCCCTATTGGTTGCCCCTATACATGGTAACAGCTCAGACCTAACATAATGCTGGAACGGAGGTGGCATGGAACTGAAAGTCGTTCGCAAATTGTTTTTCAGTAGTAGACCAGCTGCCTGTCTAACTTCAATAGATTTCCCCTGGTACAAACACCAGATGTCAGATACGCCGAAGACAAAATAGCTGGACCTACAAGCATAGTCATATCAAAAGAGAATTTTGCTCCATAACAAGTTTGATAATTTATGAACTACATGCATGGCCACCTGTAAAAGACATCCCAATGTCGAAAAGGTTTTAGAACGAATAAGCGAGGAAAAGAACACAAGGGATTAAATGACAGAGTCGTTGATTCGATTCATTGTTTATCACTGTTTCTTATATTTGCCGATCACACGTGAAAATAAATTCGGTAATAACCAAAATACAAACAGTAGGCAGAAAGTTAAAGTGGCAGTCCTTTGAATGTGTTTTTTCCGTCATCATTCCAGAGTCTAGATCACGCCAACGCTACCATATGGTTTCTGCTGTGGTCTCCCTCCAACCCCTCAAAGCATAAAAGTATAGATACAACAACAACAACAACAGAGCCTTTAAGTCCCAAACAACATAAAAGTATAGATATTTCCTATTATCTGTATCTCTAAGTAAGTTACAAGGAAATGTTTTAGACAGTGGGAGCAAGCCGTCACTCACCTCCAGTGGTTACTTAAATCTCTGTGGGAGCATCACCAGTCGAAACTCAAATACTACTAGAACTCAAGTAGGCCAAATAACTAGCCATCTGAGCAAGATTTTGACGTGGACACATGACTGCCCGAGGATTCTAAAAATATCGCATGATTTGCAGTTTAAATATTCTGGGCAATTTGAGAAATCATTACCACAATAAGCAATGATGCAGCGGCAAGTAGGACAGACATAAAAGATTAGCATGGAAACAAGCTCTCATCTCTTACTGTGCATCGGCACATATCTGCGTAGGCTAAGCCCTACTTGAACCTCCGACGCCACAACACGACAATTCAAATTACCACCGAATGAAACTGAAATGCTACATAGAGAGCCTTAGGTCTGCACTGAAATTTTAGCTTGATTGCCAGCGCATCTTTTCCACCTTTGTGTGTACACAAATAGCACACACAACGTACGTTATCATTTCCACTAAAACACCAGGATGTCAATATCGATTTGGATTATAAGTTAGCACGTGCGATCCAAGCGCTAAACTCCAGTGGCGACCTAGGGGTCTATGGAGTCAAACAACTAGCTTCAAATCTCTAGTAGCATCGGAGAAAACCCTAGGCTCTGCTGACGGCGTGGCGATCGGAAGAAGCCAGCGAGCGATTGAGGTGAAGGTGACACTAGGAGGAAGGGAAGGCTCACCTCTCCGCGGGCCAGGATGAAGACTAGGTAGTTGTTGAAGTCCGGGAACTGGCTGTACTGCTGGAGCTGCTGCCAGATGCGGGCCTGGTCGGAGTTGGGGGAGATGTGCGCCTCCAGGAGGGTGCAGATCTCGTGGAGCCCCTGCTCCTGCGGCTGCCATATCGCCGGCGCCGCCATCGACAATCCCCGGGGGACGGAGCGGGGGGGTGGGCGATGGCGATGTCGATGAGATGAGGCGGCGGCGGCTGGGGGAGGAGGGGAGGTGAAGGAGGAAGGAATCGGAGGAGCTCAGGCCTCAGGGTGTCCGAAGCTACGAATCCAAACCCAAACTAGTGAAAAGCGCAGGGGTTCTATGTATATATGACTATAATTGATAGGATTTTTGCTGCTTCGCTCAGCAACTAGTTCAACTTCCTCTCGTGGTCGACTTGTTCTATCGCACTTAGATTTTTTTTTTCATCTTACTTAGGTATATACATTATTTTACATAACAAAAATTGAAGGATATGTTCAAAATATTATTTGTTACGTAATTATATAAACCAGATTACAAGGTCTCGTTCCCTCGTAATTGTCCTCTTGACTAAATAAACGAGGACCCTTAATCAACGTGCGAGCGTTAGGAAAAGTACTTCTGTTTTCCTCAGGGCAGTTCCAATAAAAAAAACTAGTAGTTTCTATAATATAGGATATCGTACTAAAAAAGTAGTGCTTTCCAACACATAGTTTCTATGAGTAATAATTATTTTCTCTTTCTCTTTCTCAACTCTATCTTTTTTCTCCAATGAGAGTGCGGCACGAGCCCCCTAGAAACTTGTGGTTTCTCCCTAATAGCGATTTTATGGTTTCTTGATGTATTGGGTCAAGAGAAGACCTGATTTCTTCATGAGAAAATCATTTCTATGATTTTTGCTCTCTTTCTTCATTAATTACGTTGTCATGTCAGCGTTTTACCTACGTGGCAAGTTATTTAATGAGGATAGAAACCATCATCAATACACCATTGGGACTGCCCTTATGCTCCTCCTCCACTGCCACCTAGGTTGCTAGCACTCTCGCAATCTTTCTCATCGAGCACCTATTATTGTTGTGTTGTAGCTTCGTTTTCTTTTTCCTTCTCTTTCCTTTCGCACTACGTTGCCCCATCACCACCACCTTAGTCGTTGTCTTTCCCGTCAACGACTTCACCACCCACGTCCCACCACCGTCACTATAGCGCCACCCTTCCCTAACGTTGTGGTCAATTGTCGCCGCTGTCTGCCCTGCCCACCAAATATCCAAACACTGCCCACTCGTGTGGTGCCCCGCCGCCTTGCTCATCACCCATCAAACCGCCTCCACCGTTGGGCCTCTCTCCCTTCTATGGAAATTGAAGGACTTCCCCTCCAGCCTGACTTAACGTATATTGAGCATCCTATCAAGATCTTAGATTAGAAAGAAAGAGTGACTAGAACCAATATGGTGAAGTTCTACAAAGTTTAGTGACAAAACCACTCGGAGGATGAAGCAACGTGGGAGCAAGAAAGTTATATCTTGAAGCATTACCCCCACCTTCTTTCTAGTTCATCAAGGTAGTTGTTTACATTGAAATATATTCCTTATCTCTTTTTCCACACTAGGCACATGAAATCTCGGGACGGAATTTTGTTTATGGGGGGTAGATTTGTAACACCCTCGGTGTTACACTGTAAACTTTTTGCTAAAATACTGTATGAGCATCATATTTATGTGTTAATATAGGTAATATCGGGTGTAGATCAATGTACGTAACTGCATAATGAAAGGTTGTTCGCTACTTATGAAATTATTAAGTAAGAATGTTAGCGAATTTTTATTGAACGAAAACACTATAGAACGTATATACAGAAATTTAATAAAGTTAGAAGTACAAACTTTGTAGGTGACGATGAAATACCCACGGTCAAAAAATGAATTCACTAGCTAGCATACCTAATGGCTTGGAAATCATATTTGACGCGAATCCGATCAAGACTTAGTCAAATTTCTTAAGTCGGAAAATAGTTTGACAAAGCTAAGTTTGGCAATTTTTGTAGAAGAATTGAGTTAAGGAGTGCTATGGTTTTATGGCTGGTTTTAGTAGCCTAATATGCCCTTTTAAGAATTGCATAGGTGGTTTGGCGTTGGAATCAACGATTTGGATTTTTAGGACGCTTTAAAAAGCGTGCGTGGCACGTTTTCGACCGGTTTTAGCAACTGGGCACGGTTACCATGCCTCGGCACTCGACGTCATAGCGTTGGCTCGTCCAACATGGGCCGACACGCGCATCACCGAGCAGGCTCCGCATCGCCACTGCCGCGCCCAGGCACATGTTGCACGAGCAGAGCACACACACGCCTGCGTCGCGCACCGCCATGTTTGGCGGGTTGTCGGGGCCGGTTGGCCTGGCCGCTCTGCCCCGCCGCTGTTGTTGCGGGCTCGATGCCCTAGCCAGTCTACTACCGCCTACCTCGCCGTGTCACTATCGCGGTCTCTGCGTCGCGTCGTGTCTACGCTGCATTGTTCCTCTCTTATCAAGTGGATGCCATCCGCCTATGCTGCTGCGCCACCATCCTATCACCATGCTGCACCACGCTATCACCACCGCGCCACAGCAAGTTGACGTCGCGTCCGCCTGTGCCTCTACATCATTGCTGACTCAACTTTGTGCACGTGGGCTTGCCGAGGCCACTAGCTTGTCATTCACCATTAATGGTGCCACGGTCGCCCTACCGCACTGTCACCACCTGTAGCGTGCATGCTCCTCTCCTAGCTGCGTTGACTCACAGTGAGTGCACGTGTGCGGTCGCCACATCTCACCAAAGCTTGGGCAAGCAGCTGGACCCCATCCCCTTCTTTTCTCCTCCGTCCTCTACTACCGGGTCAGCCAGGCCATGCCATCAATTCGGCATGGATAGGTCTTGTCCATTCAATTTGGTGCACCCCCAACTCCCATCTTCAAGCATGCTAGCTGACCTACCCCACACTGTGTCCAATCGCGCCTTGGCAAGCTCCAATTTAGAGCTGGACGTCCATCGTCGCGCCATTAAAGGCTAAGCCACCATTGCCGTGGGCATTACCCACCTGGTCCTCCCGAGTCAAATTGGTTGCACCCCCAGCCTCGCCTCGTAGTCCTTCTCGATGTGCGCACCCTACTTGCACTACTACTGCCTTACCGTCGCTGCTGACACGGTCACACCACCGCAGTCCATCGCGGAGCTTGCCGTGTGCACGTGGCCGGACTCACCCGGTCTGTCCCTGGTCAAGCCATCACCATAGGTAGCTTTGGGGTGAGTTGCTTGTGCCCATCCTAGGGTTCTTTCACCTTGATTGTGCCTTGGCTCATAGGAACACGGCTGCCGCCGCCGCAAGGTGTCCATTGCCGTGGAGGAAGCTCCTAGACGCGTCTCCGTTCATCGCTTCACCGCCCACCTCTTCACGTTTGCATCTAGGTGAGCATTGGCTCCTTAGAGGGGGCGAGGAGGGTCTTGGATGGCCAGCATGGCGGTCTAGTGCCAGCGCCGCCACGCCGGTGCGCACGGGTGTGGCCCGAGGACCCGCCCATGGTAACGAAGCGATTTGGAAAGGGTTTATTTGTATAAGCGCAGACTATAGGAATAGTGTTGCGGCCTCGGGGTGAATCATCCTTAGGGCAAGGAGGTTTGTGCGAAATTGCCAACATGCGTGGGCCTCCTCATTGCGGGCCGTTGCCGCGCGGATGGGCCGCGCCCCGCGTGGGCCGCACGGGTTGTTGGATCACGCGTGCTTGGGCCAAGCCATGATGGGCCGCACTGGGCGGTTTCACCCTTTTCTTTTCTAAGGAATTAGTTAATGCTTTTCTAATTTAAATTGTGAACTGATCTTTGATAATTAATATAAAATTATGTAAGTGTCCTAAAATTGTGAAGTAAATTTTGTTAGGTTCATAAATTCATGATCTAGCTTTTAGTGTATTTGGTTCATACAGTTCTGTGGTATCCTTAGGGTTACTTTATTTATTGTAATGTGCTTGTTGTTATTATGATTATTTAGAGAATGAATTTTCATGATAAAATGGTAGAAGTGCTAGCTCTAAAAATTTTATAGTAGACTCTGTCGATGCGGGACCCACGGGATACACCGCAAGAAAGAGAGGAGATCTAGTTTGATTAGGATTCCTCCTATGTAATTCTAGTAGTAATACTACCCTGTAATCCTACTATGACTCTACATTATAAACTAGCTAGGACTCTGGTCTCCTGACTATATAAAGGAGGGCAGGGCTCCTTAGATGGAGAGCAGGGACGGCACAACACAATGTAATGCAACACTTTACAATCAATCTAATGCAAAGACTAACGCCGACTGGACATAGGGCTATTACTCAATCACAGTCGAGGGCCTGAACTAGGATAAATCGACTGTCCCTTGCGTTTACTGTTGAGTTCTGCATACGCTGAAGCCCGAACATACTGCCCTGGGTACCCCTGTGACAGGCTATCGATGGTGAAACATCAACAGCTGGCACGCCAGGTAGGGGCTTTCGGTGAATCTACATCTGAGAGCTCGACAGACCTCGACAACATGATTTTCTCGATGGGATCAACCTTCATCTTCGGTTCATAGATCTACGAGGCGGACAACAACAGCAAGCTTCAAGGCTGTCTCCTTGAAGATTTGGATCACCATGAAAACCTTTCTATTTTGGTGACTACGACAGATCAAATCGCTGAAAGATTCGCGTAGCTCGTGATATCTGATCCAGCTCAGATTTCATAGATTTTCGCATCTAACTCAAACCCAGGCTTCGCATCCGAGATGGAATCTCTACCGAGTTCTTTCGAGAAACTGAGTTCTTTTTCGACAGGGCTCCGGTACACGGCCTCGGCCTATCAAGAAAACAACTCAGAATACACTCAGAGTCTCTCCAAGAAGTTGGGTCCTTTTTCGTTTGAACTCCACAACATGGCAAAATCTTATCGGGCACGACCCAAAGGATCCCTCGATCCAGTGCTTAGAATGCCACTAAAAGGAGCTCAAGAAGGCCTCGTACTGACTATAACATCTCAAGACTGCATCGTCCACTGGCTAGGTTCTGTTCCTAAAGACAGCGGTACCCAACTAGTCGGCACGACGACGACGGTAATTCTATCCTACCAAGAAGGAGACTCGATCTGCGACCTTGAAGCCTCTACTAGAATCATCAACAACTCCAACAGTGTGAAAACCAGCACCAATAACAAAACAATTCACACATGAGAAGTATTCATGGTTCATCGTCCTTGATCACCTCTGGTCCCCCCAGAAGCACCCGACATCAGGTCATCGGACGAATCTGAGTCCAACATATCACCCTTTATCTAGGGGCACGATGGTGAGACTAAGAGTCAGTGGCAAACCAGAGAAAGAAGAAACAAATTGAAACAAGGACGCCAACACCGTGCTAGGCAGCGCAAGGAAGCTTGGATCAAATATGAGTCAGATCTGGCTGAGTACGACAGGAAAAAATCAAAACAAGAAGTCAAAGAAAGACATGCGACGAATACACCCTACAATAAGATCTGAGAAGCACTAGAAGAACTCAGAGCGACATCACTTTCCAGTGAAAAATAGGAACAACTCTGAGACCTCCTCCATTCAGCAGCCCTAAGGACGCATGATGGAAGGGCCCACTCAAGACTACCCGCTAGGTCAACATCTCGTAGAAAGGAAGATCAAAATCAAAGGAAGTCCGCTTTCGAAAGACTAGGACCAAGCGAAAGTCACAACAGAGAAAGTAGAAGGGACCATAGTCCAAATTACCGAATCGAACAACCAAGGAAGATCAGAAGCGAAGTACCTATTCAAACATCCCCACAGAATTACTCTCACCAAAACGATAGGTGGCAGGAAGGAGGTGCCGAATCAGAATACAAAGAAGCCAGGACACACGATAGATTCCCCTATTTTGCAAACAGACTTGCTTCAATACGACTGCCTCACAAGTTCAAGCCATCCAACCACTCTAAATATGATGGCAAGATTGAACCAAGGCAGTGGCTCAGAATTTACTCACAGTCAATTGAATTAGCCGAAGCAGACGACGATATCAAGACCTTATTTTTCCCATGGCACTAGAAACCATGCCCATCCAATGGTTCGACAAATTAAGCCCAGGGTCAATTAGAAATTGGGAAGACTTGCAAAGAGTTTTCTATGGAAATTTCACTGGTATCATTACGCACCCCATCACCCACGTAGAATTAAAAGGACTCAAGCAGAAAGGGGGCGAAAGTCTCAGAGATTACTATCAACAATTTGGCGAACTATGTGCTCAAGTACATGATATCACCGAATGAGAAGTAATCAAAGCTTTCTCTCACGGAATCATGGCTAGGTGGCAATTTCAGGACTTCTGCAAAGAAAATCCGAGAAACAATGAAGAATTCAGACGCACAGTAGAAAAGATTATTACTGTAGAGGAGAAGACACGAGAAAGGTTTCCGGATAGAAACAACCGAGACAACCCGGACAAGCAAAATCATCGAAACATCGATAGCTGACATGTACAAGTTGATAACTGAAGATGGAAAAGAAGTCAACAATACATGGCACATCAGCCAACTAAGAAGATTCTACGCATGAAAACAACTCAAGGAAGAATATATATACAAGCCATAAGAGATCAACGTTCATGATCAATAAAGATGGTGTTCCTCGACAACATATGTCTTATTATGGCTTTCCCCCAGTTGTTTTCACTGAGCATACCGGCCAAGAGCAAAAGAGCTGAAAAGATGCTTGAGCCTACCGATGAGGGTAGCTAATAAGCTAACACCCAAACTAAAAAGCAAAATGGCTGAAATTATTCCTGAGCATACCGACCAAGAGCAAAAGAGCTGAAAAGATACTTGAGCCCGCCGATGAGGGTAGCTAATAAGCTAACACCCGAACCAAAAAGCAAAACGGCTAAAATTATGCCTGAGCATACCAACCAAGAGCAAAAGAGCTGAAAAGATACTTGAGCCCGTCGATGAGGGTAGCTAATAAGCTAACACCTGAACCAAAAAGCAAAATGGCTGAAATTATGCCTGAGCATACCGGTCGAGAGCAAAAGAGCTAAAAAGATGCTTGAGTCCGTCGATGAGGGTAGCTAATAAGCTAACACCCAAACCAAAAAGCAAAATGGCTAAAATTATACCTGAGCATACCGGCCGAGAGCAAAAGAGCTAAAAAGATGCTTGAGCCCGCCGATGAGGGTAGCTAATAAGCTAACGCCCGAACCAAAAAAGCAAAATGACTGAAATTATGCCTAAGCATACCGGCCGAGAGCAAAAGAGCTAAAAAGATGCTTGAGCCAATTGATGAGGGTAGCTAATAAGCTAACACTCGAACCAAAAAGCAAAATAGCTGAAACAAGCCAGTTGTCTGACTACTCGTCACAGTTTCCGACTACTTTGGCTGCGGTGACCAACTACTCGACAACTCATGTCCAAGTACTCGCAAGCTGATGCTCAGGGGCTACAACCACTGGGGTCTCCTAAGCGCAAAATGTCAGGATCGCGCGCTGATTCTACCACGCGGTCGTTAATCAAGCTAAGTCATGGTTTAATATTTTTTCAAATATTCTTTAATTATCATATATCTTTGGATATTATCCATATGCCTCTGTGGTTCTACTACAGTTGATTTACCTGGGTTGCTGAGGCCTTAATCCGTGAAGCCTACTCACCGGAAAGGGAACCATTTTCTGGACCACGTCATCAAATAAGGAGCTCGCCCACCGCTGGCTACCTTACTTGGCCACTACTTCGTTAGGTGAGACACACGCCCCATGCTGTCTTACTCGGTTACTGCTCTACAAGTCGCTAGGATGTCCGACTACTCGACCACGGTGATTGACTACTCAGTTGGGGTGATCAACTACTCGACAGCTAAGGTTGACCTTTTTGCGGTGATTTGGAAATTCTAAGGTGGGGGTGATATGGGGTCTCCAGTGAGGGGACTGCCCATCTGAAGCCTTTTGACGGATTATCTAGGTTGCCTTACTTGGATCGGATCATGGTCAAACGAGAAGATTTTGCATCAGCAAGATGAGCACGAATATGAGGATGCACATGCATATTTATATGTACTTTCATTACTCAAGCGAAACAAAGGAAGAGGCATGACATACAGCAGCATACAAGAAGGCATCAAGCACACAAGATAATTATGGAAAGTACTTGGTGGCGCAACTGTGTTGACTTGCAATGGTATATAGATAGCCTACTGTAGTTCGTGGGTTACTTGGATACACCCTTGAGAATGTCTACAAGAATAGGTTTTCAGTTCTTTGAACAACTCAGATTCAAGACGCTCTAACTTTTTGTTTCAAATAGCAAGAGGCTCGGGGGCTACACTCAGTGAGTGCACTTTTTCTTTTGAAAAGCGGACATCACTCAGAAGACTTCTTCAAGATAGGAGTTTTCAAACAATATAAGATTTAAGACCCTCCAACTTTTTGTTCCAAATAGCAAAAGGCTCAGGGGCTACACTCAGTGAGTGCACTTTTTTCTTTGAAAAAGCGCACGTCACCAAGAAGATTTCTTCAAGACAGACCACTTCAAGGCCTCACGATAAAAAGAACCCGGACCGAGCTATATCCGAGTTCTTTTTTATAAAGAACCCGGGTATATGCTCGGGAGCCCTTCGACGAAGAATCAGAGCAATTTTAAGACAAGACCCTCTAGCTCCTTATTCCAAATAGCAAGAGGCTCGTGGGCTACACCAAGATGGGAGTATTTTTTCTTCAAAAAAGCATACACCACTCGAAGATCCCAAGAAGCGCTACATGGTTTCACTCAAGAAAGCACTCGGACGACGCTTGTTTCTACTCGGCAAGACCTGAAGGAACAACACGAAGCTTCCAGAGCTCAACCATGAAGTGCTCGGGGGCTTGTCGATGCGGGACCCACGAGATACACCATAAGGAAGAGAGGAGATCTAGTTTGATTAGGATTCCTCCCATGTAATCCTAATAGTAATACTACCCTATAATCCTACTAGGACTCTACATTGTAAACCGACTAGGACTCTGACCTTCTGACTATATAAAGGAGGGCAGGGCTCCTTAGATGGAGAGCAGAGACGACACAACACAACATAACGCAACACTTTACAATCAATCCAACGCAAAGGCTAACGTCGACTGGACGTAGGGCTATTACTCGATCATAGTCGAGGGCCCGAACTAGGATAAATCGACTATTCCTTGCGTTTACCGTTGAGTTCTGCATACGCTGAAGCCCGAACATACTGCCCCGAGTACCCCCGTGACAGGCTATCGGTGGTGAAACATTGACAGACTCATAAACATTATTAGACACTCACTGTAATTTTTGTAGCCTTGAAATATATTGAGAAATATGGTAGCTAAGTATTCCTTGTTGTAGTATATATATTAAATCAATAATAAGAATAGGGATGCCGCTAGTTGCTAAGATAATACATGCAATGTTTCATACCTATTTAGTGGTAATAATAGGTAACTTAGAGTCTTAGTCGGTAGAACTAGCTTAGTAGCTTGATAGATGTATTCTTATTTTAAGAGTTACTGTTGCCGTATTATTAAGTGTTGCATCATCATTTTATGTATGTAGATAATGAGTTGGTAGAGTTCGTGCCTATGGATGGGCAGGAGTACAAGGAGATCATCGATGAGTATGATGAGGAGATTCTCATACAGGAGAGAGCCCCAGAGCCATTAGTTGCTGACTTTGTTGACACCCCGCCTACCCAAGGCAAGCCTTGGTGCATAACTCCTCTTTTTGAATGATCACTGTGTGTGTGTGTGTGTATATATATATATGTATATATATATATGTGTGTGTGTGTGATATGTATTTACGTTATAGGCATTTTATGGAAACTACTTGCATAGATATACCTACCTAAGAGTCCTACTAGCATACGTCGAGTAGCTGCTATGCTAAGGATTTCGGTAGCGTGAGTAACCTGCCGTTACTCACAATAGGTGATTATTATTATCACTCATGATAAAAACTGGTGAAAGGAAAATGAAGACCGGGCAGGGATATGGTAAGGGTATTCGTGGGTGTAAGAGGTTGTGTTCTATGGCCAATGGGGCATAGCTTGGTTACACTGTTTCTCTATCTATATCGGTTAAGGATCGGTCGTTGCATTGGGTTCTAGGCAAGTCATAGACTTGTTATCCTGAACACATACTTGTATATGGGCATAGGGAAGGCTTGTTGCTCTCTTGTCATGGGTTTTGGCTCTTTCTAGACCGACTAATTGGAGGTGGGGATGGTGGAGGTCTAAGCACCACACTGAGTCTAGAACTCAGGAGCGGGGGCTTAGAGTCCAAGTTTGGACAGGGACTTGGACCCCATGATAGAAGAGTGGTGGGTTGGTCCTACTTATGCCTGGGGTGCAAGCGGGGCATGTGTTTCGGGGTACCTAGCTAGGCACATTGATTCGTGAATCGCCGGCGATTCGGTATGGCTTGTCTATAGTCTAGCACCATAGTAAGAACTAAAAGATGAAATGTGGTGAAATGAAACTTCTTGCTCAATTCCTGCTTAAAAGTAGAACATGTGCTTACATAGAATGGCTAGATAATGAAATAATCATGACTGGTAATAATAAACATACATAAGGATGCACTATTAGTATTGCTTTCTACAAAAAGGAACCCATCAAACCATAAAGCTTATCATATCCCTTGGAGTTAGGAAATTATTCCCACTAGTCGGATAAGTCTTGCGAGTACATTGTGTACTCAGGGTTTATTTACCCCTATTGTAGGTGCAGCTTGAGGAGTAGCCATTATGTGAAGGATTCTTTTGGTGGGCATAGACGGATCCTTGTATATTATCGATAGATGTTTCTTTTCATTCCACTATTTAATTTTCGCACTCTGAATTAGTCCTGTAATAATGTATTTCTAAGAACTCTAGATGTATGAAATGGACTAAGTAATGTAAACACGTTCTCATTATTAGATCCTGAGGGGAAAATGTGGATTATTCGGGCTCTCCCTTGGGGTGTGCTTGATAGAATCCGCCCGATGTAGCTCGCTCTCGGGGTGCTTAGTGTCTCATGGAAGACAAGCGCCTCCATAAGTGCGTTATTCTAGGCGGTTCTGCCACAATGTCCTAGCCTTGAATGTGCCTTAGCCTGCATGATCTAGTTGTTACTATTTGTTATTTAGTCATGATCCTATTCATGGTCGTTGATGTGATCTCAGGGTGACTCCCCCATTCTAGGATCGTTGTGCGCCCTTTTCTATGCATGGTGGGGTTGTGGCCTTTTTTCTTAGGACATGTATTGCCTTTATGGAGGAAGGTGTCACCATGAAAAATTTGGCCATTTTGCTCCATTGACTTTTCTCTAGAGGGATCGGTTACCCCTAACGATTTGTAAGGTCATAGAGCGGGCCAGGGGTCATGGACCCAAGACACGAGGAGGAATCTTAGTCATGGCTTGGCCTCATCCTTTGGTGGGGTCATAGGGACCCTACTCTTTTTCCTTAGTGTTCTTTTGACCTTGAAGGGTCATGACGCCTTGTTACAGGTAGGTCTAGTTTTTGCCCCATGTGAGGAGAGGCTCGTCCATCATAACCACGTAGTCAGAGCGGTGCATCTCGTCGAGGTCAATGGGTAATTCGAGTGGGACCCTATATCCTCCATAATCGACATAGAGTTTGGATGTGCCTCATTGAGAGACGTCCCATAAATCAATGGCCGCCAAGCCCGTTGGTCCCCAAGCACCTCCCCAGCGGCTAGAGGCAAGATGCCTCCTATCGACCAATACTAGGGTACCTGAAGAGGAGGATATAATGGTGATCAACATTAATTCATCCAAACAGTCAAGAGCGCGACTACAGCTCTAACTGAACCCCAAGCACTCAAGCTCCACCTCGATCGACCTCTAGGAAGCCTCTAGGGAAGGACTCCGCCTCGCCCAACCTCAAGGCCATGGGCTCCGCCTCACCTAACCCATGGGTTTCCGCTCTGCCTCGCCCAACCCTTGGGTTTGTGCTCCGCCTCACCCAACCCTTGGGTTTGTACTCCACCTCACCCAGCCTCTAGGGGAGGGCTTTGCCTCGCCCGACCCCAAGGTCATGGGCTTTGCCTCTCCCGACCCCAAGGTCGTGGGCTCTGCCTCGCCCGACCCTTGGGTTTGTGCTCCATCTTGCCCAACCCTTGGGTTTGTGCTCTGCCTCACCCAACCCTTGTGTTTGCACTCCACCGCACCTAGCCTCTGAGGAGGGCTTCGCCTTGCCCAACCTAAGGCCATGAGCTCCGCCTCACCTAACCCTTGGGTTTACGCTCCACCTTGCCTGACCTCTAGGAGAGGGCACTGCCTCGCCCAACCCCAAGGCCATGGGCTCTGCCTCGCTTGACCCTTGGGTTTGTGCTCCACTTTGCCTAACCCTTGGATCTATGCTCCACCTCGCCCAACCCTTGGGTTTGCGCTCTGCCTGGCCTGACCTCTAGGGGAGGACTCTGCCTCACTTGACCCCAAGGCTTTGGACTCTGTCTCACCCAACGGGATCCATGCCGCCACCAACAACTCTAAGTCCAAGCGTACAGGCTTGGGTCAAAGCTCTAACACCAGGGAAGAGACTGGCATGCCCTAATGTAACCCATGGCCATGGGGGGCCATACCAGAGGGTTCACATCAAGAACAACATCAGGCATTCCAGTGCTATTCTGACTAACCCCTGTACGAACAATGGTAGGCGCGTTAGCTCACCATGACGTCCGCTGTGATGGAATGGAATGCCATGACTAGTAGATGATGCATGTGTGTGGCGCCAGTGGCAGATGGGGCCATGGCATGGAGCTGTCCCTATTGACATCTACAGGGTTAGTGGGACCCGCATGAAGGATAAGAAGGACCCGACGATCCTAAAGGTCATCCTCTCCCTCTTGTTTCTTCTCTTTTCCTCTGCTATAACCCATGCTTTTCCTGGGTCTATATAAGGGAATGCAGGGCATCCCATGGAGAAAAAACTTGAATCGATCGATTAAGGCTAGACCCGATCGAACCACCATGAACCCATCAAACCTCGAACCGACCAGAACACAACACAAGCACACGACTGAGCAGCAACCGAGCTCTCAGCACCTATTTACTCTTTCCACCAGAGACTTGGGACCTATCCCTCTCTTGCCCGTTTGTAACCCCTACAATAAACTTTTGGTGCTAGTAACATGAGCAGTAGTGACGAACTAGATATAGGGACATTCTGCCTAAACCAGTATAAACCTCATGTCCTCTAAGCACATAATTCAAGCTAGACGTGCAATACTAGAAATTTACTCATTGGTGGTAACTCAAAACACCGACTATTGGCGCGCTAGGCAGGCGCCTTTTGCGCGTCTCGACTTCCACTCCGGGCTTTGGATGGCTAGTCACAACGTCAGCTGGGTCCTGGGCGCGCATGTGCGCTTTAGGGACCTGGACTTTATCATCATGACAGAGGGAGAGTTAGCGCAGGCTTCCGTCGTCATCCAAACTCTTTGCTCCACCGGCCTCGACGCGATCGCTGAGGCGCTTCAGGAGCTGTAGCTACATGCACTGGAGGCCCGTGCCCCCAAGAGCGACTAGCTCCTTAGCTTCGACTACGAGAGGTTAGAGTACCAGCTCAGCGCCTTCCTAGGACCCTAATCATCCTGGGAGGACCTATGCCACCTCACCTTCTTGTTCACCAACATCATGGCATAGCTTACCGAAGGAGAGCTGCTCTCTCTAGAATACCTCATCCGGAGTGCCTCGACGATGCTCTCAGCTCAGTCTACGCATTGCTGCAGAGACCGTTGGCCACCTTGTGGCGCAACACACTCCTCCATTCCCTATGAATGATGAGTTCATGGGGATGACCAAATATGCCATGAAGTCTTTCCATGACCTCCTCACAGAAGAATCAGAGTCGCCCTCGAGCTCTGACTCTAGCAGGGGGAGCCATCACCCCTCTCATGAATGTTTAATGGCAGGTACCCCCGAGGGACAAGTCGAAAGCATCCACGAGGAAGAGGCTACCCCAATGAACGACCTCAACGATGAGGTCGAGGGGGATATAGGGGTCCCACCTCGCATACGGGTAGAGCAGCTGAAGGCCCGACACCAAGAGCTCGAGAAAGCGTGACTCTAGCTTGAGTGGGAACGCATGGAGCTCGATCAAGAGATTGAATGCCACAGAGATGGTGGGTGTGCATGCGCCATGGCCTGTGATGTAAACCGGAGGGTCATTGAGGAAGATGCAGCACTCCCACACTTTGCTCGGGCAAGCCAGAACATCGCTGCTATGGCGGCCTTGCTTTGGGGGCTTCCGGGGCCTACGATGCCCGAGGATCATCGGGCCCATCATGAGATTTTGTTTACACCAAAATTTGGAAGAAGATTCATAGGGACTCGAAAACTCCCAAGATCATGTCATGAAGGAATCAATTGTGTGCAGAGCGGAACTAGCTGATTCGAATGTAAAACTAGAATCGGCTTTCTTCAGACAGCGCCAGCGGATAACAACAAAGGCTATGATCGACGCCAGGATGAGACATGTTGAACTCTATAAAAAAGGGAAAGATTAGAGTCTAAGTTATCTTAAATTAGGAATGTTCCCTCTAGGGTCAAAAATTGTGATGAGTCGTGCTTAGACAGGAGTCATGCATAGGTCACGTGTATAATATCAAACCCTGGCTATTGTAAAGGACACACAATCAATCAAATATCAGTTATTTACTTTTTTGTCTCCAGCCACCCCTTAGGAGTTGGAGTAGAGTAGATCTCACCGAGTTCTTTAGCAAGTATGGCTGCATTGATCCGGTCGACCTCCACTACTTGTCTATAAGTACCATCATGGCTTATACCTCTGTTTATATGACTGCATCGATCCGATCGACCTCCACTATGACTCTGGTATAAGTTAGTTATCGACTCTTGTCTAGTTTAAGTATGGCTGCATCGATCCGGTTGACCTCCACTACTCGAACTAGATTGAGATCAAGTTATTGGCTCTATCTAAGGGTGGCGTTTCTTCGGATAGATTCATTAAGTTATCGATATTGTTTGTTGCTTCCATTATTTACTTAATTATAGCAATATCATTTCGCCCGATTGGGATTAATCTAGATCGGCCTTATATCTTTGTTAACCTATCGTTTGTTAATCTAAATTGATCTAATCTACACTTTAAATGATGAGTTGTGTTTTATCGGCTATTTTACGTCAATCTTGATCGTGCATAACGTGCGGTTAAGGCATGTTTGATCTTGAGTAGATCTATTGGCTAGCAAAAACTATTCCATGACCCATTATCATGGCCTGTGTGATTCTGTCTCACCCCACTATTAACACCATAGAGTGGGGATCGTTATTTGGTAGATCTATTTCTGAGAGGGCATGACCTTAACTATGCGTTATGCCTGAATCGACTGTTTTAGCCGATATCGAGCGCTTTCATGAATAGTTCGCATCACGAGATCGTTGAAGTAGCAATAGGTTGAAAGATGTGTTAGCCTCATGATCTTATTATTATATTACGACCTGTATGATTCTGCCTCATGCCCCACTGATATTAGTAATAAGTTAGGGTAGTCGAGTCTATTGTTGTTTCTACGGCCTGCATGATTCTGCCCCATGCCCCACTGGTTATAGCGATAGATGAGATCTAATATGTTCATTAGATTTACCTCTATTAAATGATGATGAACTATTTTTTTATAAAGGAGTTCAGTTACTTGCAGTCATTGGATTAGCATGAACTAATTATTGTTAATATCTTATTGCCATTGACCAATATTTGTTTAAACAATAATATTCATCTAGAGTGATAACCGATTCTTCTTACACAACCCCATGAGCTTTAACCGATTTATTCTTATGAATATGCTGAAATCGATTATTTAGTCGATCTCCTTTCATATCGGCTCTCAGAGCCGCACATTCGGGACTGTCTGGCAACACCAGCATGTTCCACCCTTAATTATTGATATACTTTCTCTCCTTGTTAATTACAAGGTCAAATTGACTGGCGTGTCTTTAGAGGAGTGCGCAAGATTGACCACCCCTACACTGAAGCTAGGCAGATCTCTAGCTCCATCGAGCGGACCCTTCTGGCTTGCTTGTGTGTCCTCGGCATGGGACAAAATTCTATGTCGACACGCATTTCTGGCACGCCTGGTGGGACCCCACAATCGTCATGGCGGCTCACAACAACAAAGACATCCTTATGCTACATTATGAAGATCTACCTGATGGAGATAAAGATGTCATCAATAAAGCTATAGAAGAGTTTTAGAGCAAATGTTTGTTATCCTACAACAAAACACGTGACAACATAATTGTTCAGAAATTTCTACTACCGAGAGTTCTATTACACGGGCAGACAGATACAACTGAAGCTGAAGACAGACGTTTCTTTATGGAAGTTGTAGACAAATCTGTCCGTGATGCCATATCAAGCCAAAATAGAGCTTTCTTGGACACATTCCACAACGCCATGAAAGAAGCGATTCATGGGTTTCTAGTTGGGCAAGTTGGGCTGGCTTATTACAATATTCCAAATCTGTCGACCCAAGGGACTAATCAAGTCAGTACCATCCATCAAGAAGCAGCACCAGCTAGTAATGCTGATGTCCAGGCAGTTTAGGGTTTATCTAAACAGGCTCAAGGAACTACTACGAATCAGATACAGTATAATCCTTGACCGCCAGTATAACATGTGCAACAGCTGGCGGGGCAAAGTTAGAATCAGGTGATCAATTTTGGCATATTAGGCCACATACCATCGTTGGCTCAAAAAATAGCACCATCAATTCAAAGGATCCGTAGAGATATAGATCCTTATGTCTATAATCAGAGACCTCAAGCAGCAGGCCAGTAAAGGACCCAACAGATAGAGGTTCCATAAGGATATCACTATGGATAAAACTATAACACCCTTCACATGATTCCAAATCCAGGGTATCAAGGCACACGAGATTTCAATCCATAGATGGGTCAACAAGTATAGAGAAATCCAAATTCAAATGTTGATGAGTTGCGGTTGAAGGTGACTGAGATGATGAAGAATTAGTTCAATCTAAAGCCAAAAGGGCTGACCTTCTCATACAAACGCCCATATCCAGAATGGTATGATTTGGTCCCAAGATGCTGGAATAGTCGATCCCAAAATGCAAATATCGGCTGACGAGTATAGAGAAATTAGAAGACGTCACGCTAAGCAAAAGAGCCGATATGAGCAAGAAGAAACATCAAAAGATGGGACGACAAAGCCGCAAGTTACATCTTGGATTCTATTGAATAAGTGGCAGCGGTAGAAGGAAAAGGATTATCAGCATTGGTTAAAGGATCAAGAATACCAACGTCAACTAGAGAAAGAGAGGTATGAAAAGAAACAAGCAGAATCACATTGGAATTGTTCTATCTTCAGACATTGTTGGAATGAAGGTTTGAAGTTGCCTACCAGACATGACTGTCCAGAATGCAGTAATCAATATTGGGAGTTTAGACAATCTTAAACCAACTGCCGATCTATCCATACTCAAGATGCATATCATCATAATAACATGGATCAGCACTTAAAAAATAAAAGTGTTCATGATCGGCTTAGAAAGTGAGTTGTTGACCAAGACTGGGCTAATTATGGAGAAGAAGGCAATGAAAGAGAATGTGTTTGGCAGGACGGCCAATGGTGTCCAGGAGGTTTAACAAGAAGCCAGAAGAGAAGGGTGCAATGCCTAAGGAATAAAGAGATGGAATAGGCTCAGGCATCCGGTAAACCTCAAGTATGGCGTACCAAGCAAATAGCTGATAGAAAGCAACCATTAGCTAATATTCAAATAGCTTTTCTATTGCCATCAAAATTCAGAGCTCCAGCAGATCAAGAAGTTTATTCAAATTTTGATGAATCGGAGTATGAGGAGATAGTTGTCAAGTTAACGGTTGTACAACAAGTAATATTTGATAAACCAGTCAAGCATAGTCACTTAAAAGCTTTATATATGAAAGGTCTTGTTGATGGGAAGCCAATGAACAAGATATTGGTGGACGAAGGTGTTTCTATCAGTCTTATGCCTTACACCACTTTTCATAAACTTGGCAAGGGACTAGAAGATCTGATGGAGACTGATATGATGCTTAAGGATTTTAGAGGTAATGTATCTAAGACCCAGGGGATAATAAACGTTGAACTAACAATCGAAAGTAAGACTCTGCTCACCACATTCTTCATCATCGATGGAAAAGGGTCGTATAGTTTGCTCCTCGACCATGATTGGATTCATGCAAACTATTGTGTATCATTGACCATGCATCAATGCTTGATTCAATAGCATGGGGATGATGTTGAGGTGGTTTGTGATGATGAATCTGTGAGCATCGCAACAACCAATCTAGTCTTTTGAGAACTAGGAGACTTTGAATGCTTTTCTAGCAAGTTATGGGAAGGAGGCTTCATTAAGGTCAGCAATGAAAGCCAACAGCTGATGTAAGCAATCGGCTCTGAGAGTTTGTTTTAGTAGAAAAAGTCATGGCTTCACGTCGTCCATTGGATTAAAGAAAAATAAGCATTAAGTCCTGGAGATGGGTTTGTGTCGACGTATGTGGATGCTGAGTCGAATTGTAAGTGCGATTTAGAGTTAATGGATATTAAAGGAGTTCTATTTCGCTTAATGGGATGCTTGACCTAGATTGATTAAACATCTAACCTTTGGTATGAAAAGTTCTGCAGCAAAATATTTAAAGGGATGTTATCCTGACATCTGATCAACATTTGATAGCCAATTCATTCTCGGCTCTAATAGCCGGTACCAGGAGGGTATCGCCTCTAGTTCAAAAAATGAAAATCTTTAAAGACAATAAAAGCTGATACGATATGTATTGACTATAGAGCAAAAACAAAAAGCAAAAATAGTCACACAAGGGCATTGCACTGAGACATTCATGAAAGAACATGGGTCTTTGTTCATCGGATTACCCTAATTATAAACTAATCAAAGACCTTGTTCACTACATCCTGAGCAGATGTAATGTCCACAACGGCCTCCGTGGCAATGATGAATTCTTTGAGCAGGTCCTCATGTCCCTCAGGACCATCGCCAACTAAGAAGCCAACCTCCATGGCATGGAGGTCATGCCTGGTCTAGACCTGCGCTGCGGTTAGCACCACCGACAATCATAGAAGACTATCAAGATAGAGATGGTGGAAACCAGAATAGAGGCACTCATGAAAATCATCTTACCTACCACCGCATTGTCGGACTTAGCCAGTCGTGCTCGAATGGCGCTGGCCTCCTCCTCAGCCGCATTGAGGGTCGCTTGGAAGACCCCTAGACGGATCTCAAGCTGGTCATTTTTTCAAATCGCTTCGAAATAGCGGTCCTCTGCTGCCCTCCATTCTAGGAAGAAGCGACGGGCAACATCGCCATCATATGAGTTGGAAGAGTCTGATGACGAAGCCAACATGGAAGATGCAGCATCAGAAGGCTTGTCGGCCCTGGGGAGGGGACGAAGACTGTCATTCATGGAGAACCTATAGGCGAGTCAGAAAAGATCATCATCATGAACAGAGGATGTCAATCTTACCTCATGCGTCGGGGATGCTGGCTCATTAGCATGTTCTCCTTTGAGACTTCCTCCGCCACGCACTTGCCATGATTATCCCCATCGGCCATGAAGGATGATTGGATCTATGGAAGGGAGAAAGAAAATGCTGTAGGGTTTTGGTAGGTGGAGGAGAACAAAGGAACATGTAACAGAACCAACCAATTATACGAGATTAAGTAAGAAAATCTTCCGCCGAAGCAGATAATTTGGCAAACTTAAACCCATATAACCCGGTAGTCCGTGAAACCACGAAGGATTTCAAACCAATCGACATACAAACCAAGATCGTACAAGTTTAGCAAATACCGTCACACGTTACATAAAGTTCACAACGACAGTGGATACATCAGAGTTTAGAACATAAAGTTATTACAAACCGAGTTCAACTGAAATAGCGGAAGTAAATAGTTTTAAAGCCACACACACACTTTTAGTTCAGATACAGTGCCAGTAGGTAGTCATCTCCAACAAAAGCATTAGGTAAGAGATACGGAGTGACCATTTGCCCTTGGTCCTAGTTGTTACCCATCGCCGGATATAGGCAGTTAATGCAATAGCCATAGTACATTTGACCATCTGCAACAACAATGGGAACAACGCCCTGAGTACGAGAAGGTACTTAGCTAGACTTACCCATCATAAACCACAATAAAATGACACCAAGGATTATGCAAGGCTTTCTTTAGTGGACTAGCTAACTTGTTTGCGAAAAGCATAAGCTAACCTGGAAACATCATTTTAGATACTTTGCATCATCTTTATTATAACCTATTCATCTAGGTAAGCACATGTACTATAGCAATCACATGATTAACCATTAACATCCAGTTACCAATTTAGCTTTAGCATGTCCATACCATCTAGATAACCATCATTGTTCCATAATAATTACTACGATGCCATAGCTCGAGTCAAGTGCTCACTATCCAGGAGCGATGGTGATTCGAATCGATTCCTAACCAGCTGGTGATTTATTCCTCACACAAACCACACCCACCGATCAAGTGAGCTACAGATCACCAATGACACTTTCCAGGTAGCCGCGGGATAATCTGGAGCCACAGTACCTAGGGACCGCCCGACTGCCTGGAATTAGGTCGCACCTGCCCTTGGGCTCACTCTTCGCGCCCCTGTCATACCCCCATCAGCACCAATACGCGCACTCGTGTAGATCCCGGCCCAAAATGTGCCACGAGCTTCACGGTCGAAAGGTACTTTATTCGGCCAGCTAAATGTGAGGCATGCGTTCAACATGACAAGAGGGACGAGCAACGATCGGTCCTTAATCAACACAGACGGAAACTAACAGCACCCCAGAACCCTGTCTGGTTGCCTCCAACTTTTCCGTCCGGTCTCCAGTTTTCCATCACATATGGTTATAATCCAGGATATCATTCTTTCCATAGCCAATTTCTTCCAGTAACCACCCATAATGTAGGTGATCGAGTATCATCGATCGCTACTGGTCTAAGCAAGGCTAAGCAGTTATTCAATCCTGACCTAACAGGGAAAAGGTAATAAGGTAGGCAAGGATAGTAATAAATGCATCAACGGTTTCAATCAACTCCTACAACTTAATGCAATAATATATAACTCATATGTATATATATAAAGAAATGCTTTTATAAAGTAGGAGACTTATAATGCTCCAGGGCTTGCCTTGTTCGAACGAACTAGGTTGGTGATCCACGCACTTCGGCAAGTCCTCTCCTTGCTCCTCTTCCTCTGGCACCTCCGGTGCCTGGACTTCTTGTGGATCGGTCCTGGTCTGCTCTTCCTGAACTGCTACTTGTAAATCCTCCTACGATCCTATATGATGCGGATGCATAAGTGCTAATGCAGAGGTGCATCAAAGAGATGACATGTAATGATTATGGTGCATGAAATGTAGAGGAGCATGTATAGGTTGTAGCAAAGCTCTTCTACAAGGTAGTCAACATCATCCAAGAACATGTACTATTATCTACTATGACAACCACGGTACTAACATGCCAAATCACCACAACAAATTAAGATGTTTCAAAGATACACCAAAGCGAACATTATCAACTAAACTCGCATTAAGGAAGATTATCTTATTTCATTTTAACTAGGGCTACATAGCAACATGTATTTCTAGTGCTCATAAAAATCTGAAAAAATTACAGTAGCATAGCACTACTCTAAGTAGACTATCATAAAATTTTTAGGGCATTTAGATAAGTAAAATGGCCTACACAAAAATGACAAGGCATAATTGCTTAAAAAGGCATAAATAGGAAACCTTAGTTAAAAGTGTCAAGCAATAGATTTCACATTTTTCCTAGTATCATTATAGCATAAGAATAGCACTCACCAAATTTTACCTTTACTGGATTTATAGAAAAATTATGAAAATTCACATAAGTATTACTCAATGATAAAAGGAAAATCTATAACTCAAAAACCATATATGCAATGACTCTCAAATTTTTACCCGAGCTTCTACTAAGCAAGACTAGCATACCCACAAAATTTCATAATTTTTTGACCACAGAAACTCAAGATAAAATTCAAACAAGTTTGCATGCATCTAAAAATATATTTCAAGTTCCTATTTAATTCATCCAAAAATTATACTATAAGTGCTGATGTTATATTTTTCTTAAATACTAGACTTTACTAGGAACTCAACAAAATTGGAACCATAACCTTTGGATCTACCAAACTGGGGTTACACATTTTTGGATCTATACACAAATCTGTGAAAAACAAATAAACAAAACAAAAAGGAAAACCTAAATCTACGGCTGGGCCGGCCCGAAGGTCACGACAACCCACAACTCAGCGCAGCCCAGGTCTGGCTCTCGCCTTCGGCTCGACGACTGACATGTGGGACCCGCGTGTCATCGACACAGAACAGAGGAGACAGCATGCAACGGCGCGGCGATGGTCGAGCTCGCCGACGGTGGCTTCCCCGACGAAACCAGTGGCACCAGCATGCTCTACGTGATGAACTGCGTCGATCTATGCCCTTCCCACAATCACTACCAAACCCTAGCTATGACGGCGTCGGCAATAGCAGACGGTGGTGAGGTTGTTGCAGCACTCCAGCGATGGTGAAGCTTGCATTGCCCCAACCTAGCTCGGTACGAGCTTCACTAGGCTACTACAGTGCTAACCAAGCAGAGAACGGATGACGAGAAGGGATAGGTGGTGGTTGGCCACGGTGAGCTCCGCTCTGGCGAGGCGCGGCCATGGAGGCAGCAGCGAAGAAACAACGAATACATGCTTACCCCGACTCAACTGACTCGATTGAACAGTGGAGGTGGTAGAGGGGATCACGGCGAGGCTCTAGGTGAACTGGGCAATGCGTTTTTGTAGAGACACGGGAGCTAGGCAAGGGCGAAGGTTGGCCAGCAATGGCAGAGCTGCAGCGGCTCTGTTGCTGCGCGAGGTGGGAGGTGAAGAAATGCAAATGAAGCAGGCGACTCGGTCGGGCAGGCGTGCGGGGTGCTCAAGACTCGGCCAGCAGTGTCAGGAAGCCCATGGCGCATGGCCAGCGCGATCAGGTGACCAGTGACACGTGGCATCCACGCGGCGGTGCTTCTCTGAACCAGTCGGCACTGTAGCTACTAATTCAGCTAACCAACGTGACTGACAGCGAGTTTTCACCGGCCATTAACTCCTAAACCGTTGGATGTCAGCGAAAACAGTATAAATGAAATTCATAGCTCTAAATACCAGCTACAAATCATGTTAAAGGACCAAGACCTAATTCTCATTGGATCACAAGTTATATCAAGCCAAAGTTGAGTATTTGAAACTGGAATTTGATTTCTGACTTAGAAAATTCTAAGTGTTGAGTCAGCACCACAAATCTGACTTGTGGGACCAATTAGAGCATGTTGTGCACATTTTCATGAGTTGGTCATAAAACAACTTTTGATCCTTATAAAATTTGCTACAACTTTGCTTTAGGTTGCTCAGACATGCATAGACTCTAAGTTATACTTTTTAAACAGTCAAACTAAAGAGTTTAGGAGTCAAAACAAGTCAAACCATTATTTGAAAACTTAATTAGGCAAAATGGTCAACATGAACATTGTTCCTAATGACTTTCTAAGCATAGCTAAGATGTTTAATAATATATTTAGCCATACCACATATTGGTCATACAAGAATCAAGCATAGAATGCACTGAAACGATGAAAAACAATTGACATGTTACATTTGTTTCATGGTCATGTTTCACATGTTTCATGTAAAATAAACTCATGAATGGATGAATGATGCTCATGATCATGGAATGCAAGTGAAATCATGCAAGCCTAACACCAGGGGTGTTACAGAACAGTTGCGAATGGAGATGTGTTTGAGGCTGAAGCCCTCGGCTAGTATTTGAAGACATGAAGCAAAGAGGCGGGCACCTTGGGATGCGCAAAAGGCAACCACAGTTAATAGAAGACAAAGCACCACTTCACCGATGCTGAAGAGAATACGGCACTGGGTGATTAAGGGCAAAAGATCAAGGGATTCGCTTAATGAAGGCCGTGTTTTCAAACTTAATTGGACTAAGATTGGAAGTCTAGGGTCGGCTGTATCAAATTGGCTCTTTAGCCAAAACAAGAAGCATAATTAAACAATGGAGAGTATGATTGATTCTACACAAGATACGCGTTGACATGCAGATTTCAAGTCTAGAACATCATGGATCGCTCTCAACATTTCTAGCCGAATAGCATCAGCTCCCACGATCTGTTGTTTGCCTTCTTTGGCTGATCTAGGAGTGCTCTTGAGGATGTACTTATGACGATCAATGGCAATAAGACTTCAGAGAAAGCTAGGGATGGATTACCCTTGATGGACAAGAGCAAGACAACTGGTATGGTCGCCTAATTGGGAGAGACCTTATCAGATCAAACGTTGTGTGCCTAGTAATACTTACATTTTGAAGACACTGAGAGGAGAAGAGGAATTTGGCAGAGCAACCAAATGAGAAATATTTAAAGGAATATTACCCTAACGTTTGGATTAATACTTAATAACCAATTTGCTCGGTTGTCAGCTCTAATAGCTGATACCAGAAGGGTATCGCTTCTAGTGCGAAGATAAACCTAGAGGGGTAAAAGCCAGTACAATGTGTATCACCCATAGGAGCAAAGCAAACACAGACAAAGTGATGCATATAGTATGAAGTACGAAACAAAAGGAAAAATCACTCAAGATGGAGAAATTACTTGCTAATATCACCTATTACAAAACTATGGGCCAGAAAACACTTTGGCTACTATATCATCGGCCTAAGAGCTAAAGGCTACGGAGTTAGCAGCACTGAAGAAATCCTTAATCAAGCGTTCAAAATCCCTAGAGTGCGTCGTGGCTGGAAAGCCATGGGGGAAGGAATCAAAGCTCATGGCTAGAATGGACTTGCACAGAAGCCAACGCCATGGCACCACCATGGCTAACACCATGCAAAGCGACCTCCCTAACATGGTTCGGGATGTTATGTAGATAAACCACCAGGACGGCGCCTCTGGCGTTGATGAATCTCGCCACGTGCTCCGTAGCCAATCCGAGGCTCTCTAGTTGGGTAGACAGATCTAAGAAGATTCAAAGGGGAGATGATCAAAGTCTTGAAGATGAAATTGAAAGGAAGCAAAGGTTATGACATATATCTCACCTGTAATTCTGGCCTCAGCTTTGGCCAACCTATCCTCCACTGAATCAACCTTGGGAGGTGATCGACATCGAACCATGGCCAGAGCCGATTCTACGAGGGAGAGACATTCAGCAAGACTCTGGCCATGCCGATCAATGGAGGCAAGCAGATCATCATTGTCAATCCACCTCCTTTGATAACAAGGAAGCTGGCGGTGAGCTATTAATGAAGAAGACCCTAAAGGTCGAACAAAGTCGGTCCTATCCCCCGAGGCAGTGAGGGCACCATGAGTTGTACCCTCCTGACAATGAAGGCGCTGACGCAATGATTCATGTCCGTTGAGGGCCTCCTCAGCAAACTTCTTGTTGTTCTCTATGATCTCAAACATATGGAAGAGCAGGAACTATACTAAGGACGTGGAAGGTTTGGGGTGAAGCGAGTTATTTTTTGATCCCTAGCCATGGCCCGTATATATAGCCCGGGAAGGCAAAGAGATAGATTTCACCAACAGTGTGAAATTGAAATTAGGTACGGAAAATAATCAACGCTCCGAGAATTCAGGAACAGATAACGAAGAGATAATAGATTTGGACTTATTGCTTTCCCAAGTTATAGAGTGTCATGGGATAGATACAAAAGATTTACATTGACTAGCAATCAGCCCACCAAGGTTTTTTTGGATTGGAGGGAGTCCGAATCCCCACAAGGCCGAAAGTCATCATAAACCGAGTCACATCGGCCTGTTGATAAAATTGCGATAGAGAAGGGGAAAAGTCGCCTGTCTAACAGATGCCCAACTAATTTCTCGGTGACTAGGAAGCCACTGGAAAGAAGCTTGTGGCTTTCTCGGGCATTTGATTAAGCAAACAAGGGGAAAGTGCCCATGCATTTTGGCCCTTATAAACACTAGAACAGCTATGCGAGCATGGAGAGAAGACCCAGACGATATCACAAGGATTTTTCTAACTGCAGTAGTTGATTCTCTTGCTTGACAAGGTGCTAAGATGGGACACACAATCACCCTATGCTTAAGAATTTTTCTAACCGCTCAAGATCTTCATAGCAAAAGGATAGACCATGGAGGGTCCAGCGGAGTCAGGAGAACTCAAGGAGGCATATATAGGAGAAACATGGCTGAATTGTTGAGTTGCTCTCACTAGGGTCAGATAAACATTTTATAGCTGGCCTAGAAGGATGAATCCAAGTACCTATGAAGCAATGATGCTCTCGTAAAAGTTTTGAAGCATGGGCTCATGAGTCGACATAGACAGTGACAAACGGTAGACCCCAGATCAAGATTCTTTACCCATGACTGTGAACCTATCGGGAGCACATACGTGGTAATTTTGGAATAAATTTACTTTTTATCCCAAAATTTGGGGGGCATGTGTTTACACCAAAATTTGGAAGAAGAATAACAGGGACTCAAAAACTCCCAAGATCATATCATGAAGGAATCAATTGTGTGCAGATTGAAACCAGCTGATTCGAATGCAAAACTAGAATCGGCTTTCTTCAGATAGCGCTAGTGGATAACAACAAAGGCTATGATTGGCGCCAGGACGAGACATGTTGGACTCTACAAAAAAGAGAAAGATTAGAGTCCAAGTTATCTTAAATTAGGAATGTTCTCTCTAGGGTCAAAAATTGTGATGAGTCATGCTTAGATAGGAGTCATGCACAAGTTCTGGATATAAATATCAAACCCTAACTATTGTAAAGGACACACAATCAATTAAATACCAGTTATTTACTTTTTTCGGCTCCAGCCACCCCTTAGGAGTAGGAGTAGAGTAGATCTCGGCGAGTTCTTCACCAAGTACGGCTACATCGATCCGATCGACCTCCACTGCTTGTTTGTAAGTACTGTCATGGCTTATACCTCTGTTCATATAGCTACATCGATTCGGTCGACTTCCACTGCGACTCTGGTATAAGTTAGTTATCGACTCTTGTCTAGTTCAAGTACGGCTGCATCGATCCGGTCAACCTCCACTGCTCAAACTAGATTAAGGTCAAGTTATCGGCTCTATCTAAGGGTGGCCTTCCTTTGGATAGATTCATTAAGTTACCGATATTGCTTGTTGCTTCCATTATTTACTAAATTATAGCAATATCACTTCGTCTGATTGGGATTGATCTAGATCGGCCTTATATCTTTGTTAACCCATCGTTTGTTAATCTAAACTAATTTAATCTGCACTTTAAATGATGAGTTATATTTTATCGACTATTTTATGTCAATCTTGATCGTGCATAGCATGTGGTTAAGACATGTTTGATCTTGAGTAGATCTATTGGCTAGCAAAAACTATTCCATGGCCCGTTATTAAGGCATGTGTGATTCTGCCTCACACCCCACTGTTAGCACCGTGGAGTGGGGATCATTATTTGGTAGATCTATTCCTAAGAGGGCATGACCTTAACTGTGCGTTATGCCTGAATCAGTTGTTTTAGCCGATATCGAGCGCTTTCACGAACAGTTCGCATCACGAGATCATTGAAGTATTGATAGGTTGAAAGATGTGTTAGCCCCATGATCTTATTATTGTATTATGGCCTACATGATTCTGCCTCATGCCCAACTGATATTAGTAATAAGTTAGGGTCGTCGAGTTTATTGTTGTTTCTATGGCTTGCATGATTTTGCCTCATGCCCCGCTGGTTATAGCGATAGATGGGATCTAATATGTTCATTAGATTTATCTCTATTAAATGATTGAATGGTGATGAACTATTTCTTTTATAAAGGAGTTCGGTTACTTGCAGTCATTGGCTTAGCATGAACTAATTATTGTTAATATCTTATTGTCATTGACCAATATTTGTTTAAACAATGATATTCATCTAGAGTGATAACCGATTCTTCTTATACAACCCCATGAGCTTTAACTGATTTATTCTTATGAATATACTGAAATCAACTATTTAGCCGATCTCCTTTCATATCGGCTCTCAGAGCCGCACATTCGAGACTATCTGGAGACACTGGCATGTTCCGCCCATAATTACTGATAAACTTTCTCTCATTGTCAATTGTAGGGTCAAATTGACTAGCATGTCTCGGGAGGAGTACGCAGGATTGACCACCCCTATGCTAAAGCTAGGCGGATGTCCAGCTCCATCAAGTAGACCCTTCTGGCTTGCTCGTGTGTCCTTGGCACAGGACGAAATTCTGTGTCGACAGATTCACATACTGCTCGAGCATGTGGTGACGCAGCAGACTGAGAGCTTGCTATCTTGACGACGCGAGCTCAACACCAACCAGCACATACCCTTAGAGTGACCTGGCAAGCATGTGTCAGTCCACTAGGCATCGCAAGGTGGCAGGCCATGCACCGCGGTCCCAGTGCATGAGCGTCTCGACCACCACCATGATGCGCGTGACACCCTCGACGCCAGCAGACATGCCCGCGGTGATGCGAGGGAGTGGGATAGCCATGGCTACCACCCTTGACATGGCGGATGCTATGACAGTGGCAAGGACCAAAGCCCGAGCCCCGACTTGCCAGCATCTTAGGTCTTCAGCCGACACATCCTCAACACCGTCTTCCCACCATGGTATTGACCACCGACCAACATCCCCAAAAACTCAGGGGAAATGAACCCCGAACTATGGCTAGATGATTATCGGCTTGCTTGCCAAGCCGATGGAGCGGATAATGATGATTTCATTATCCGCAACCTTCCATTGTTCCTGGCCAATTCGACGCGGACGTGGTTGGAACACCTTCCACCAACCCAAATCCAAAGTTGGGCGGACCTAAAAGAGATCTTCATGGGGAACTTCCAGGGCACATACGCGCATCTTGGGAACCCCTAGGATCTAAAAAACTATCGACAAAAGTCCGAGGAAACTCTTTGTGGGTATATCCGATGCTTCTCTCGGTAGTGCAACGAGCTACGCAATGCCACCGATGCCGACATCATAGGAGCCTTCCTATCTAGGACCACCTATGAGTCCTTGGTTCACTAACTAGGACATAAGGGCCCATGAATCACCAAGGAGCTCCTCAACATCGCCACCAGCCATGCCTCAGGTGAGGAGGTGGTAGGAGCAATCTTCGATCGTGTCAAAGGCAAGGCGAAGCGGGACGAGGATGCCGGTGAAGGCGCGTCCAACTGTCCTGGCAAGAAGAAGAATAGGTAGTGGCATAAGGGCTCCCTCGTAGCCACTGCCGACTGCAAAGGGGTCAGAAGCCTGCCGAGGGTACCCCAAACCACTTTGAGAAACTACTCGAAGGGCCATGCCTGAACCATTCTTTCCCCATCGAGCACCAATACAAGGACTATGAGCTCTTGAAGCGGTTCTTGTTCGGAGGCTCCAACAAGGGGCACAAGAAGGAGCCTAGCTAGATGAAGCATGCAACATCGCCCTCCTCTGCTTGACCAAGTACTAGCAAGCGTTGCACCGGTACCACAACCGTCGAGTGTGGGGTCGGGCCTTCAACGTCAGGGACCTACTGCTCCGCTTTGTCTAGAGCAACAAGAACCGCCACAAGCTCTCTCCGCCAAGGGAGGGACCATACATCATCGTAGAGGTGCTCCAACTAGGCGCCTACAAGCTCAAGGCCATCGATGGTGAAGTTTTCATTAATGCCTAGAACATCGAGCAGCTACGTCACTTTTACCTTTAATATACACACACTTTCTCTTATCAATTTCGCTATCAACTCCCTAATCTTTAGGTGACGCCCGATCCCAGCAACGGCAAAGGGTTGGGCCTTACTTGGTAGCTAATAAGAATATATCTATCTGGTAGACAGTCTCTATGTCTGACCCTTTCTCATGATTATGACCCAAAAGCAAAGTTTGTGGAATCAAATGCTAAGTAAAACTGGTTAGACTGTGAGAAACCTACGCCTCGATGGCTATGGCGTCATTGCTCACCAGCATGATCAGAGTTTTTTTCCACATCCCGGGCATTTTGGTCTTAGCCATGGAAAGAGTTGGTACACGTTTAAGAGTCTATTCGCCTGGCAAACATTCTCTATGCTCGACCCTCTCTCACGTTGAGACCTAGAAGCTAGGGTTGCAGAAATGAACATTGAGTAAAATTGGTCGAGCTACAAGAAACTTATGCCTCGGCAGCTACGGTGTTTTTGCTCACTAGCATGATTAGAGTTTGTTCACCCACACCCTGGGCTTTACGAACTTAACGACAGAAGGGGTCAGGACGCACTAACCTTTTTATACAAAAGGGGAGAACAGCCAAAAAGCTATTTGGTCATAACAAAATTAGAGAGCTTGTCCATTTATTACAAGTTCACCGCCTGGCTTATCTACCTAACTAATTTCTTGGGGGATGATCTCATCCTCTATCGTCGTAGGAAAGGCCTATGCCAGTGGGTCACCCAAGCCGATCGAATGGCTCGAGCCACTACCAAGAGATGGTTAGGGAGCAGTGGAATGCCACATGAGGGCTATACCGACCCCATTATGAACAACGGACCTAGGTTCCACTCAGACATATCTGTTAAGAGCTCCCCAAACCTATCACTCAAGCCATCTAGGTAAATCATGTGCTAATGGGTCACCCAAGTTGATCGAATGGCTCGAAACCACTACCGAGAGACGAGTCACCCCTAATTTATGCACGTTCTCTCTCATTAATTTCGCTATCGAGCCTCCGACCCCAGCAATGGCAGGGGGTCGAGCCTCACTTGAGGGATAGCAAGAGTGTCTATTTGGTAGACATTCTCAATGTCTGACCCCTTTCTCATGCAATAACCTAGAGGCAAGGTGTGTGGAAACAAACTCTAAGAAAAACTAGTCGGGCTACAAGAAACCTACGCCTCAGTGGCTATGACGTTTTTGCTCACCAACGTGACCAGAGTTTTTGTCCCTACAACCTGAGCTTTAGCCTTTGCCTTCCTAGGATGGGTTTGGAGGGGCCCACCTGTAGAATCTCCATCGAGGGGAGGCCAGCAGGTCACCCAAGTCAATCGGACAGCTTGGGCCACTACCGAAAGATGGGAAAGGAGTAGTGGGATGCCCCATACAGGTTACGCCAACTCCATCACAAATGATGGATCTAGACCCCACACGGACATATCCGGTAAGAGCTCCCCAAACCCATCATTGGAGCCATCAAGGAAACTTTGCCAACCCCCACTTTTCTTTTCTAGTGCATGATCACTCATTCATCCATTCTCATGCATGCATTCATACATTCATTCATACATTCATTCATGCATTCATCGATACATTCATCTCATACATCCAAGCATCGCATATGCAATTATTGCATCACAACGCTTTGCGTCGTGTCATAAAGCGATAGTCGTCTCATTCGATATGAGCGGCGACCGACTAAGGTTTGAAGGCCAGCCCATGAAGGGCTTGATGCCGTCTCACATCAAACAGAGCCAGGGGAGAAAAACATAGATGAGCCCCAGTGGCCCTTGCCTGACCCTGCTCAGAAGCGGATAGGGACATCTCAACCTTTCTCGTTCGATCCTAACATCAAGCCAAGCCCACAGAATCTCTATCGAGGAGAGGCCAGCAGGCCACCTAATTTGGTCTCTAGAATGACCTAGGCATCTGTCGGGAGGTGCATTAAGGAGCAATGGAATGCCACATGAGGGCTATGCCGACCAAGTCAATGAATGACAAACCCAGATTCCACTCGGACATGCTTCATTAGCGAGCTCGTCGAGTGCAACACTCGAGCCATCGAGGCAAGTGTCGTTAGCTTAGCCCCTCTAGTTGTGGAAACTGCAGACAGGGTGATGCATGAAATTCGGCCGACTCCTAACAACCTTAATGGGGCTCGGGGGCTAAAGCCGCCCGACCCTTACTCAGGAATCCAACTGATCGGGGTTCAAAGGCTAGCCCGCGAAGGGCTCAAGGCTACCTCGCGTCGAACAGAGCTAGGGGAGAAAATGTAGATGAGCCCCAGCAGCCTTCGCTCGACCCACTTAGAAGTGGACAGGGTCATCTCAACTTTCTCATTCAATCCTAACCTCGAGCCGATCCCACAAAATCTCCATCGAGGGCAAGCCAGCGGGCCACCTGAGTCGCTCTCTAGAGAGACACGAGCATCTGTCGGGAGGCGAGTTAAGGAGCGGTAGAATGACACATAAGTGCTATGCCGACCCCATCATGAACGAGAAAAGTTGCACTCACACAAAGGCCGAACGCTCAGTCGTAGAACGATAGACCCCCATAGGGGTTGAAATCAAGAGAGACCTTTTCCAACCTACTAGATCTCATGGCTATGCCCCTGAGGGGTCTGATCTCGACGAAAGGCAATCACCATCCCTAGGTCATGCCATGGGCGACAAAAGAAGGCAAAGGCCCTTAGAGTCCTCCTATTTGGAAAAGCCTTTAAAGGAGTATCCTACTCCTCCGTAGGCTCGGGGGCTACTGTCGGGGACCAATACTATGGTACCCAAAGAGAAGGGGCTAATGGTCATCAACATTAATTCATCCAAATAGTCAAGAGCATGACTATGGCTCCAACTAAGCCCTAGGCATGTGGGCTCTGCCTTGATTGACCTCTAGGAAGCCTCTGGGGAAGGACTCCACCTCGCTTGGCCCCAAGGTTGTGGGCTCCGCCTGACCCTTAGGTTTGCGCTCTGCCTCGCTCGACTCTTGGGTTAATGCTCTGCCTCGCTCGGCCCTTGGGGGAGGGCTTCGCCTCACTCGACCCCAAGGTCATGGGCTTTGCCCCACCTGACCTTTGGGTTTGTGCTCCGCCTCGCCCGGCCTCTAGGGGAGGGCTCTGCCTTGCCTGACCCCAAAGCCATGGGCTCTACCTCGCTCAACCCTTGGGTTTGCGGTCTACCTTGCCTGGCCTCTAGTGGAGGGCTCTACCTCACCTGACCCCAAGGCCACGGGCTCTACCTCGCCCAACTCTTAGGTTTGAGCTCTGCCTCGCTCGACCATTGGGTTTGTGCTCTGCCTCTCCTGGCCTCTAGGGGAGGACTCCACATCGCTTGACCCCAAGGCTACGGACTCTGTCTTGCCTAACAGCAACCCATACCGCCACCAACCACTCCAGGTCTAAGCATATGGGCCTAGGTTAAAGCTTTGACACCAGGGAAGAGACTAGCATGCCCTAATGTAACCCATGGCCATGGGGGCCATACCAGAGGGTTCACATCAAGAACAACATTGGGCGTACCGGTGTTGTTTTTCCTAACCCCCATACGAACATTGGTAGGCACGTCAACTCACCATGATGTCCGCTATGACAGAATGCAATGCCATGACCGGTAGACGATGCCTGCATGTGGTGCCAGTGGTGGATGGGGCCATGGCGTGGAGCTATCCCTAATGACATCTACATGGTCGGCGGGACCCACATGAAGGATAAGAAGGACCTAGTGATCCTGAAGGTCATCCTCTCCCTCTTGTTTCTTCTCTTTTCCTTTGCTATAACCCATGCTTTTCCTAAGTCTATAAAAGGGAAAGCAGGGCGTCCCATGAAGAAAAAACTTGAATCGATCGATTGAGGCCAGACCCGATCGAACCACCATGAACCCATCAAACCTTGAACTGACTAGAACACAACACAAGCACATAGTTGAGCAGCAACTGAGCTCTCGGCACCCGTTCACTCTTTCCACCAGAGACTTGGGACATGTCCCTCTCTCACCCGTTTGTAACCCCTACTACAAACTTTTGGTGCTAGTAACACAAGCGGTAGTGATGAACTAGACATAGGGACATTCTGCCCAAACCAGTATAAACTTCATGTTCTCTAAGCACACCATCCGAGCCAGATGCGCAATACTAGAAATTTACTCATTAGTGGTAACTCGAAACACCGACACCTCCCCCTAAAGGGGGTCAACCCAGGCAACTTCGAAGCGAATGACTCGAACACTGGAATAGAAGGTCATGAGGCTCCATACCACCGATTAGAGCCACTAGGCCCATCTCATCCCACCCCTATCTCTTGGTGGCCTCAAGCCCTTCTAACGGCCGAATGGAGAGAAATTTTCCTAGACATGATGCGGGGTTGTGAGTGCGGTGGTCACTCTGAGTGTGGATTCTCGGGATTGTTGCCTCCCTGGTCGCTGCATGACTTAAGTGGTGGCCACTTTACATGTGAACAGGTGCCATGCCGCCCAGTCATGATGACAGAGGGTCACTCAGTGCAAATCCTAGGGGCAGTAGATCTCCCTGGTTTTTATCATGACTTAATGGTGCCCTCACGTGCGATCGTAAGTTGTGGTGTGGCGCCTTGTTTCTCGAGGGCCTAGGGGGGCCTAGTGTAGACTCTGTGTGGGCGTGGTTTGCGTCTTGGGGCACCACCACTTATATAGTCCCTTTTTCCTAGGCCTGTCCCTTACCTTTTCCCTCGCTTTCCACTGCCATCTGTTGTAAATGAAAGAGCAAAAGAAAACTGGGAGGTCAAGCCTGAGAGTTTTACCTAGGTTGCACATCGACGCCCATCACCGTATGGTGTAGGTGCCGCCTCCTGCTAGTTTTGTTGTCGCCACCCTACTTTTCTCCCATGTGTCGGAATAGGTGAGTGGGTACCTTCAGAGGTGACGGAGGTGAGCCTGCAGCGGTTGGTGGAGAAGGGCCTCCTTCCATCGAAGGAGGTCACTAGGTGGAGGGCTACCATCGGAGAACTCCTCCTGTTCCCATAGCTTGGCGAGGTGGTGTCGTTCATCGACTTCCATGAGCGCAGGTTCGCGATCCTAGCGTCGGACTTCTTTCATGGCTTTCTCCATGAGTATGGTGTCTAGCTATAGCACCTTCCTCCCAACATGGTGCTACAACTGGCGGTCTTTGTGGTTGTCTACGAGGCATTCCTAGGGATTGAGCCTAACAAGGATCTATTTTGGGGGGGTGTTTGAGGTCAAGACTCGTAAGGCATTTGGCTTTGATAGTGGCATGCTCGCCCTAGTGGGTGGGATGAACATCCAGATGCACTATGGAATGTCCCATAGCTACCCATGTCTACCATTGAGGAGTTCAAACTCTAGCTAGCACTGGAATGGTTCTACATCCATGATGACACCACCGCCCCCTTCCTCAGTTCTCCATCGCCGCACCGGTGAGGCTAGAGTCGTGGAGTTGGGGTGCGACCAGAGCTGATCGAAGAAGGTGTTTGAGATCCTCAAAGGCCAAGTGTCGGTTGGCCTCAATGGCATTGCTGTCCTACACACCATGGTTGAGCGACTGGTTCAGCCACTGAAGCTGTGGGCATGCTTGCTGTGCGACTATGCTGGGGTTAGGGATCTAAGCTGAGAGACCATGGAGATGCTTAAGGCCAGCAAGGTCATGAAGTGGGTCACCAGGTTGGTCACCCCCACAACCATTGTCATGGTCGAGAATGTCATGGAGGCATTCTCAGCCACTTATCGGCCAAATCTGGTGAGTCTTTCTTTTCCCTTCATATCTTCCTTTCATTCAGGGCCCTTAATCTTGTTGGTTTTGTTCTCATAGCATGTGCCTTCATTCATCTCCTAGTTTCACCTTCCTTACCATGGGGTGCCGAGCGTGTTGCATGGGAGAAAGCAGTTGCTGAGGAGAAGAAATGGCTTCGTCATGTTTGAAGCGGATAGCGAGGGCCTCCGCCCTTCAGTGGGGTCTAGAAGGAAGTATGATGACCTTCTCTAGCTCCCCATTTTTTGCGTGGGAGCCAAGTGCCCTACTTCTTTGGTGCCCCGTTTAGAGGTGTTCGAGACGATGGAGGAGGAGGCCGCCATGGGGCATGATGTGGAAGATGTGGGTGCCACTGCTATGGCTAGGAGAGCCTTGTTGGCTTTTGGCCCTATGGTGTGGTCGGTGGTGCCCCCTGCTTTGGCCCCTCGTTTAGCACCATGTGAAGAAAAGTGCATTGCTCTGCCTTTTGTGGAATGCTCCACCAGGTACGTTGTGCTCTCGCTATTCCTTTTCTGTTGGGGTGTCGATGGTTTTTTGTTAATCCAATCTCAATGACCTCTTGGTGTAGTGAACCTCTCATGGGGCTCGCCGTCTTGAGGCCATCGTTGGGCACTGCATGCTCTTCTATGTGGTCAGAGCCATCATTGAGTGACTGCATGGTTTCTGGGCTATTGGTTAGACTTCCCCCTATTGCAGCCCTACGCTAGCCCCTTAGAGAGGGTCTCATTTTGGCGGGGGACGACCCTTGCACTGGCATAGAGGCAAGCAGGGCTAAGGGGAAGAGGCCGACCGTCGGAGGCCTTGAAGTGGCCACTAGTTAGGAGGGGGTTATGGTAGAATTGCCCAAATTATATGGCCCACTTGGATCCATCATTGTCTCACAGACTTCTGACTATAGCACACCTAAGCCACATAATCCTGGTAGTCTATTGGGTGTCCTCAGGAAACCTAAATCATCCACTTTTTCTTTCTGAGCAGGATACATCACAGAAGACATTACAGTATTACAACAATTTATACAAATATATTACATTGGAATAAACAGCGGAAGTCTTACTAACCATAAGTTTACAAATCATTCATTAAGTTATTACAATTCATAAGTTTTAGCCAACTAGGCAGTAGGGTAGCATGACAGGTACCCCTAGCAACACACAAGAGAGATTCACCCTACCTAAGGGTGCACAACAAACTTCTCTACTACTGGCTCTCCTCCTGCAACAAGGGTTAACAAACCCTACAAAGGTACTCAACAAGACTTAACCAACGAAAAGGAAAGACTCCAAGGATATGCAGGCTTTACGGGAATCAAGGTAAGTCTGTAGCAAGAATCAAGATTAACTTTTGTAGAAAAGCTTACTAATGATTGATCCTTACTTTCAATGTTTTAGCTCAGATTAAGTCATTATCAGTCTCTAGATTGCACCTGATCTAAAGGAACCACTTCTTTGATCATCACATCTCATGAACATATGAAACAATGTTACATTGATTAACTATGATGTATGGTCAGAGGATCAAGTCTCCTTCTTTGAGAAGCAACGATGATTCGAATCAATTTGGCCCAACTGAGGTTTCCTTACCATACGACAAACGCAAGTCCCGGACCTATGTATATCAACCCTCACTCAGATCCTCCAGAACATGAACCAGTCTGTGCTATCTGAGAATACAGTACTCCACCTCCCTACGCTGTCCCGGATGGATTCATAGGATGTGTACACGCTACCCTCGCCATCTCCCACTCCCAGTGTGTAGTTGTCTTTTCACATAATGGAATAGCAAGGTATTAGGCTTACCGAATTATGTGGCTAGTACTACAAAGTCTCGACCACACGGTGGCCTACAATGAACGGTCCTTAATCGACACAGACGGGGCACTATGTCAAGACTCAAACTTGATGCAAGCAAAGAGTCTGCCCGATCTCAAATTAAATTCATGATCATCATTAAACCACAGGGTATTCCCTAGGTAAGAACATTTGAAATCAACTTTGTTGCTGAACTCATATCCACTAAGCAAGACCAAGCATTATTAACTACTACTTCTATCAGGGTGATAAGGATGGTTAGAAATATCAAGGCAGGCATGCAACAGTTGGTAATTAACAACTCCTATTTTACCTAAATGCATCAAGAATAAGACTTAAGTGAATAATGTTTATAAAACACAAGGAAAGGGGTTATGTTTTGGGGCTTGCCTGCGGTGTTGGGGTTGTCAGGTACTTCAGAAAACCACAGATAAGATAACCAAATCCACTGATAAGAAATCCACTTCTTGGACTTGCTCAACAAGGGAATTCCACTCTTGATCACTAAACATAGGTAAATATGCATGCTTTCGAATGATGCAATACTTAACATGGTTTATGATGATCAAACATGACTAACTAACTTGAGTACAACTTTCCTTCACTCTATAGTTAGGTTAAATACTCACAAAGCAAGTTGTTTATTTATTAATAACAAGTTAATTATGATCAACAACCATGAAAAAATGTTGCCAAGGAATAGCAGGGGTTTAGTGTCCAAGGTCCACAATCAAGTATAAAACACCTCAAAGGTTTTCAAGTATTTCAACTAATTCATTTTAGTATTTATTTAAATATTAAAAGGTATTTAAATGCACCTAATATAAGTGGACAAATTATATTTATCAATACAGTACCATAATTTTTGTGAAGCCAGGACCAAGCATATAAAGCACACTCAAAAAGCTTCATGGTTAAAGGTTAATTATTTTAGCCTATAAAAATCATGGAAAGCACATTTATTAATTAAAAGAGGTAATTTTAACGCATGCAAAAACTATTGATTTTCACCATTTCATATTTTTCCTAGATAGAGCACATCACCAAGAGGTCACACAAAAATTTTCAAGATTTTATCACGTCCCTATATTTTTATATGAATTAAACAAGATCAGCACATATTTATATTTTTTGAAAAATCGAAAAAGATTAAAACCCCTTTTGTACCCAAGCGTAGCCAGCCACAGAGGCTGATAGGTGGGACCTAGGTTAGCAGAACAGTGTTCCTGCACTAACTGTGGTGGACACCATCGTTGACCGGTGAGATCTCGTCGACGGTGAGGTCTCCGATGACGGGGCTAACTCCTACGTGACCACGATTAGCAGGCACATCGTCCTAGGGCATCAGTGGAATCTCTATCACTCCTCAGCAAGCTCGCCATCAACGATGGTGGTTCGATGATAGTCTAGCATGGCAGAGGCGATTACCGGCACACTCATCGATGACGCGGAGGTTACCACCGTGCTCACGACACTCACAAACTCACCCACGCTATCAAAAGATTAAAACAGGACTTTGCAAGAGCCTACCCTCGACCATGGCGGGCGGCAGGATGGATCACATTAGTGAGCTAATGTTCCAGCTGCTAGGACTCGGTAGAGGTAAAACAGAGGGCGTGGTTAGCAATAGGACCTCACAGCGAGTGAGCTCGCCTTGCAGGTCAAAGCGAAGACACAACAAAGAGGGGTGGTCAGCGACGATGGCATGCACGATGGCGCGAACTATGTGGCAAGGCAGCGTTCTGACGTGTCCTGAGTTGGAACAAGGAAATGAGCGAGTCGATGAGCATCACCGCTACGTATGGAAGCTAAAACAAGAGGTAGAAAGGAGAGGTGCTCCGTTGTGGCCTGGCCACGGTAAGGGCATACGCGGCGACGAAGGTGGCTGTCGTGAGGAAGACGACGGCACATGGCTAGTTTTGTACCAATCAATGATACAATGGTTGAAGAAATTTTAGTTATGAAATCCATTTAAAAAATTCCCTCCAAATTGAACTCAATGTTGAAATACAACAAAGCCAAAAAAGATCAAGTGCTGATTTTCAACTTTTGATTTCAAAATTGGGGCTAAAATTTTAGTGGGTTGGTCTTGAATTCATACCCTACACTTGTCACTAGTGTAAAGTACATTCTTTACACCTCAAAGTTTATTAGGGCATAATTCAAGTGTTTAAGTGAAATTCAAAAATAGGAGGTCACAAAGTACCTCAAAATGATTTTTGGTTCTTGCTCAAAACACCACACCAATGCACTGCAAAGCTAATAATTAACACTAATTTTAGTGAATGCAATACATGTTTATCTAAAATGAATGCTTTTCTACGCATGATGATGACATGTCCAAATTTTAGTGATGCTTAACACCAAGGGTGTTACAGGGGAGCAGGCTCGTCACCCATAGCTAGTTCCTTGCTCACGGGAGTGGCTTCTAATGGCCTAGCCATGGCAACTCTCTCCCTCCGTGTGACATCTGGCCTAGTTTGGAATTTGGCCCATAGTGGCCCATATGCAAGTTAATGAGATATTGTGGAGAGTTTAGTCCTACCTTGGTTGTTAAAGGTGGGATAGACCAACATATAAGGCTTCTAGAGTCCATCCCACCATCCTCGGGTTAATCCTTTTACGTGAAGCGAGGATGAAAGCGTAAGTGGGATGGTGGTAGGTGTGGTTCGCTCAGCGTGTAGAGTGGATCTGAGCCGTTTAGACTCCGGGGCATTACAAATGGTATCAGAGACGACCTTCACGGCCACGGGCGCACGCAGGTCAGGTGTGCGAACATGGGGTTCATTGCACATGTAGGCCCTGCGGGGTGCATGGCATGGCACATGTGCCGGCACTGGACGTATGGTCATGTGTGCTAAGAGGGAATATTCCCGGTTATCGTTTGCCCGGTTGTGGGTGTGTTGGGACGACGAGGACATCAGTTCCTTTGAGGGAGGTGTATGTGACATCCGGCCCAGTTTGGAATTTGGCCCATAGTGGCCCATATGCAAGTTAATGAGATATTGTGGACAGTTTAGTGCCACCTTGGTTGTTAAAGGTGGGATAGACCAACATATAAGGCTTCTAGAGTCCATCCCACCATCTCTAGGTTAATCCTTTTACGCGAAGCAAGGATGAAAGCATAAGTGGGATGGTGGTAGGTGTGGTTCACTCAGCATGCAGAGTGGATCTGAGTTGTTTAGACTTTGGGGCGTTACACTCCACGAGGAGGATTTGAAGCTAGGTGAGGATTTCTTCATATGGCCACACCCCATGAACTCCGGCGAGGCTCTGTTTGTGGTGGATGATGCGGCTGAGCAAGCCACGAGGGAAATCGCTTCTTGGAGTCAAGAGGGTGTCTGAGCAGCCTTGTCCAAGATGAGCGGCGTGATCACCATGGTTGCCTAGCAAGGCACGGAGGACCAATGTTAGGTGATCGATGAGATGGTGGCCTAGGCGTAGGTGGGCCTTCTAGTCTTCTAACTTCATCATGCTTATTTTGTTCTTGTTGTAATCGTCTGATCGCCCCTTTTCATGTAGAGGCTAATGAGGACTTCGATGGAGAAGTCTCGATTATTGCACCTGGCCTATCAGACGCAAGCAAGGGGTGTCGCTGACTACAGCCATCTGGATGTAGCGGAGGCTGAGGTGCAGTGCTTGCACAGGGAGTTGGAAGCTTCCCAGAGGTCATGGGAGGAACTGACCCATCGGGAGGCATAGGCTCGGTCCTAGGTCGAGGCTCTAACGTCCTAGGTGGCTAGCCTCAAGGACATGATGGCTGCCCAAGAGACAAAGCTCGTCTCGGCTGGTGCTACTTGGGACATGGCCAAGCAGGGGCGTCAGCACCTTGAAGCTAAATGCCAGAAACTACGCTCCGCCTATAGCAGTGAGTCTTCGTTGACTCTACGTTGTGTCTCCAATCTATCATTGTATCTGGTCATGAACCAGTTATTTTTTTAGGACTACGCATGAGGGCATTGTCGGATCAGGAGGAGAAGGTGGCTATGAACTAGAGGATGCTAGAGATGGATAACCAGCTGGTAGCACTAACCGCCTCTAGATGAGCACTTTATGACATCATGCTCGGCGCCCGCTAGGGGAGTGCCTAGCTGGTGCCTCATCTTGATGAGGCCTGTCTCCAAGTGGATTTGCTTATTTCTGAGGGAGTTCGATGTGGCGCTCACGCTACCTTGACGTCGGTTGGCTCACACTATGGCGGTGTTGATTTTGATTCCATTGGGTGAGGGTATCCGTCGGGGAAATCTGAGAGCCATATCCTTACCATCGGTAGTGCTGTCGCTCGAGGTGTGGAGGTCCTCACGAGCAAGATGTCAGTTGCGAGCATCTGTCACCAGTTCTAGTCTTTCGGTGTGTGAGCGTTTTCAATGGGATGTACGGCATGCGATCGGCACATTCGCTTTGTCACTTTGCTGTTTCCTCATTCTTTTCTAGTTCGGGCTAGGAATGTACACCGTCCTCCTTAGTCTTGTGTGTGTGGGTGCACGTTTTAGCCTAGGGGCTGGCCCACAGGGCTAAAAGGTGCATGACTCGATTCGCGAGGCAAGACGTTGGAAAAAAAGGTCGTAGATCTAGTGCGATGCAAGAAAGTGAGTGAGCGGCTAGAGTTTTCCTTCCTTTCATTCCCTCCTTGTTGAGCGAATGAGTTCCCCATTTCCTTTCAAACTCATGCATAGGTGCCTAGCCCTGCCCGGGGCCTAGCCCATGAGGCTTGACCGGGGCGACCTCTTTAGTGCAAACAAGAAATCAAGGCTTAGGTCACCAATTCATCATGACTTGGGGTGCAATTGGAGAGAACTCAAAATGAGCCAGTCACTAGGATGATGACAAGCATTGCTAAGATGTGAGTCATGTGTATGTGCCTATGTGTGTAGCCCCCATGAGTGAGTCATGTCCAGCTGCGAGCGCGAGTCGGATCGAGTCACTCGGGAGTTAAACCATACTAGGATGAGATGTATGGGCATTAGATTCTGTGGTTCGCTCTATGGGTGGGCTCTAAGTTTCTTGGAACTACAGGTGAGCCTATACGTGTATGTGAATGTGCTTAGGTAGAGTGGCTAATGTCAAGGTGGATGTGACTACCGATGCACCAGAAGCTGTCGTGAACCTGACTGTCGTTGCTTGGGGTGCAGCAAGCCCCTGAGCACCTGCCCGTGGTGGTGTCATTGTAGTCCCTGGGCCACGAGCTAGCGAGGGCATTTCCTTATTGCTTGGAGGGGTTGTAGCAGATGCGGGTCGACCTCTCAAACTACCTTGGGTTGGCCCTTGCCGGCTCGATGTCCTCGATAGGCCCATGAGCCCCTAGGGATGGCTTCTTCGTATCCGATCTATCGTAGTTTCTAGCTAGGAAGGCTTATGCGTTTTGGTGCTTGAGCCCTTATGGTGCGACAATGTCATGCTCATTGCCTTTCTACTTCTGGGGGTGGTTGTCGCTCTTGACGAAGAGCTGGCATGACCTGTCGCTACAAAAGTAGGTTCTAAGGGTAACACGGGTTGGTCCGCTCGACATGACACGTGGTGCTCTCAGCTCAAGGAGCCTGTTTCTTTGAATGCATGTGCCTTCAAGTGAAAGCTAATAGTTCATTAAGGCATGATGGATGGTTTGTCCATCATGTAGGACTAGACCCTAGTTCCAAGCTTGGCCTTGCGTGGCGTGGCGTCGGGTAGCCATCTAATCATTAACGACGATGCCCCATGGTGGCGGGTGACTTTGTCACTCATGTGTGCCTTGACACGCTGCGTTTTGCTGGTGGCGGAGTCACCGCTCAGGGCATGGTTCTACCACTAGACCTAGGCTTCCCACGTGGTCGACCTAGATAGGGTAAAAGCTGGTGATGGGTGTTGACCCATTAGTGTGGATAATCTCGTGGTTCCCTAAAAGGATGTGGTCGGCTAAAGCCATTCCTTGGGTAAGTTCGCCATGAGCCGTGGGCCTCTGGCTTCCTAGGTGGAAGACTTGGCCATGGCTGGCGATGAGAGAGGGTACTAGCCCCCTATGTAGGTGAACTATGGGATGCTGCCACTAAGGACAATTCTGAGAGTATGTCTACCGTAGACCATAGGGTCTAGATCTCTAGAGCGGAGGTCTAGGCCATGGCTAAAGGCGAACATGAGCGCTGGTCCTCCGGTGCTAATGAACTTATGGTTTTCATGATGGATGTGGCCACCATGGGCCATTCTATGAGCGAGTCTACCGACAGTGCGAGGAGCTATCGCTTCCTTCTCAACAATCAAGAGTGCGCGACTGTCCCCTACCTAGCACGCCAACTGTCGGTGTTTTGTAAACCAGACTGTAAATTTATATGATTGTCACGCTGCTCTAGGAAGACGATGGTAGCATCTAAAAGACATGAGAATTTATACTGGTTTAGGCTAGATCCCTATGTCTAGTCTCAGAGATGATTGAGTGCATGTTCCTCACTTGAATGCTTTGAAGTTCTTATAATTGGGTTGCAAGAATAGTGGAAGAGGTAGGAGAGCTAGAGCTAGGAGATGAACTGAATGAAGAGAAGCTTCAGGAGTTCCGAGGTGGTGAAGAATAAGAGAATGAATCTAAGATGGTGGGAAGGATGCCATGGCCGCCCTTATATAGAGTTCGGGGCTAGAGCATGTTGTTTACACCAAAATTTGGAAGAAGAATTATAGAAACTCGAAAGCTCCCAAGATTGTGTCATTGAGGAATCGATCACGTAAAGGTCGATATCAGCTGGTTTGAATACAGTACCAGAATCAGCTCTCTTCAGATAGCGCCAGTAGATAACGATGAAAACTATGGTTGGCGTCAGGAAAAACATGTTGGACTCTACAAAAAGGGAAAGATTAGGGTCCAAATTATCTTAAATTAGCAATGTTTTCTCTTATGCTAAAGATGATAATGAGTCGTGCTTAAGTAGGATTCATGCGTAGGTTCCAGGTATAAATATTGGACCCTGGCTATTGTAAAGGACATAATCAATCAAATATAAGTTACTTACTTTTTTGGCCTCGACCACCCCTTAGGAGTAGGAGTAGAGTAGATCTCGGCGAGTTCTTCAATGAGCAGGGCTGCATCGGTCCGACCGACCTTCGACTTGTCTGTAAGTACCATCATGGCTTATACTTCTGTTTGTACGGCTCAATCGATCTGATCGACCTCCACTGCGACTCTAGTATAAGCTAGTTATCGACTTTTGTCTAGTTCAAGTACGGCTACATCGATTCGGTCGACCTCCACTGCTCGAACTAGATTAAGGTCAAGTTATCGACTCTATCTAAGGGTGGCGTCCTTCGGGTAGATTCATTAAGTTACCGATCTTACTAATGTTTTCATTGTTATTAGTTTACAGCAACATCAATTCGCCTGGTCGAGATCGAATTAGATCGGCCTCATATCCTTTAGATCCATTGTTCGTTTGTTGCAACATGATATTATCTACCTTGAACGATGGCTTATGTTTCATTGGTTGTTTTACTTCGATCTTGATCGTGCATAGTACGTGGTTAAGGTCTGCTAGCTAGATGAATCTAGTTTATGGTTCACCATTATGGCTGTAATGATCCAGTCGATCCCCACTGAGGATGCTAGTTAGTCGATTTGTTCCTAGTTAGGCGTGACCTTAGCTGTTTGCTATGCCTGCATCGGCTAAATAGCCGATCGCATGTGCGTTAACGCCTACAGCATGTTTACATGATTTCGTTAAGCGTGAGTAGATCTGTGTACTTTAAGGGTTTGATTTGCTGTCTTTTTCATGGCTGCATTGATCCGGTCGAACCCCACTGTTAGAGATAGCGGGTTGAGTCTGAGGAGTCCATATGTTTGCTCATGTGAAACAGTCGATTGTTCACACGCTATAGTTCTCTTCACCTGAATCCACTATTTTAGTTGATTCATCCGAGCCTTCACGTATAACATGTCTTTCGAAAAGTCTGTCGAAGTGTAGATGGTTTTATGGATTCTTCGGTTTTAGTTTGTTATTATCATCATAGCTGCCATCGATCCAGTTGAACCTCACTATTGATGGTAACAGATTGGATTTAGAGCATCTGTAGACCCGTTCATATTAGATAGTTGATTTATTCGTGTGCTATATCATTTATCATCAGATTCATCGGCTCAATACTTCATACTGATAATATTCACCTAGCTGATGATCTTATTTACATATATATACTGTACCTGTCAACATAAAATTAATCGCTACCCACGAGCTTTACAGTCCGTAACAGCTGATTTCTATGCGGATCGGCTATCCAGTCACTTTTTCCCGTATGGCTGCTCCCGAAGCGGCACACTTAGAACTGTCTGAGCACAGACCGGCATGTTCCACCTTAAATTACTGATAAACTTTCTCTCTTTATTAATTGTAGGGTCAAATTGACTGGCACGTCTCGGGAGGAGTACGCATGACCGATCATCCCTGCGTTGAAGCCAGGTGGATCTCCAGCTCCATCAAGCAGACCCTTTCAGCTTGCTCGTGTGCCCAGCACGATTGACACATTTTCGTGCCAACACATGTATAAAGAAGTAGGTTCTCCCGACCGAGAGGTTGTGAGCCTGAGAGAGGGGCCTAGCTAACTTGGCTTACAAGCTATGCTGTCTTATAGTGCATGTTCGGACGTGGTTGTCGTCATGGTCTTGTGTCCACATCATGGTAAGGTATGGCGTGGTGCTACTATGCCGGTTGTGGCGGCACTATAGACACGGTGGTGGTTCACTAGCAATCCTATACGACATGGCCTCCGTTGTGGCCTTCGTCATCACTCCCTGATCTCCTAGGGCCGTCATACCGGAGTTGGTAGCCACCCCCAGGTTGTCGGTCGCTTGGTTAGCTTGTGAAGTTGGTGGCCATGATCCGGAGCTTTGGGTCGTGGTTCCTGTTAATTTGGACGGCCTCTAGCCCTCTAGGTCAAGGCCTCCATCGTAGATCCTATCTCGTAGTGGACAGGATCGTACATGTGTCTTGTTCGACCGTATTTGGACGACGGGTCACCATACTGTCAGTCACCGCCATGCGGTGTTGTCTTGTCTGTGCTGCGTGACGCAGGCGCAGGGATGGTGTCTGACTGGACCGAGGTGACCGCTGTCCCCTCGGTCCTTGCAGGGTTAGTGCGGCATGTCTACTCTTGTCAGAGCAGGCGCGCTTGGCTGGGCTTGACCTCTCCCCATTCCTCCCCGGGGTCGGGACGATGGAGAAGTCGTGAGTTTCTTGTACGTTGTGCCGCTAAGGCAGAAGGGAGAGGTCGTGGCCAACCTCGGCCTTAGCATCTATCCTGGTCTGCTTGGCTTAGCTAGGCCTCGATCGTTTGGGCTTTTGCTAGCTGATGTATCGTGGGCTGCCTGGCCCGCTATCTAATCGATGCCTTGAGATATTCGGAGATTATAACCCCTACAGGGCTCCTATGTACTTCGATCAAAATTTGGTGTCAACACTTATGGTGGTGTGTGTGTTGGGTTGGGAGAGGGACCAACACATTAGAGGTGAGCATGACTCTTCGAAAGACTCAATCCATCCATCCATCCCGCGTGACCTCCGATTGATAGACATAGATATAGATGGTATGACACGTATTTTGCATATCATCACTGCATCTGCAGTAATAATAAAAATATAAGATGGATCCAAACCCATCCACTTACTACCGGGCACGGAAGTCATGTATGCAATTAGGGATGAAAACAGTAAAAAACGGTCGAAAAACCTCTCAACCGTTTTCTACTTCTACATTTGAATACGAAAACGAAAACGAAAGCGGTAAAGTCGGACACGAAAACGAACACGAACTTACGGAATATCAAAAATTTCGAAAACGAACTAATTCAAGCGGAATTATGTCGAACACGGTCGGTATACGAAAAATCAATACGAAATATTGACCCGTACGACCAAGTGCATAACAATTAACAAGTACATAATAATTAATAAATCTTACAACTTTTTAAAAAGTATCTCGACGTAAGGAAGATATGGTTTTTTAAGGCAACAAGCGCTTGTACGCGATTAATATATCGCTGACTTTGTTTAATTTTTTTTGAACATCTTCAAGACATCAAATGAAAAAACTAAGAACTAGAAAGTTGTAGATCTCGTCGAGAGCTATAATTTTCATATAAAAATCATCTTCATTCGAGATCGTATGAAAAAGATATAATTTTTCTAAGGTTGGACTTGTAGTGGGCCAAATTTGGTTTAAACCGAATTTCGAAACCGAATTTTGAATTCGGGATATTCCGAATTAAAAGTAGAAAAGTAGAAAATGGTCGAAAAAATGTCTAAACCGTGTTCGTTCCGATTTCGAATTTGATGTTCCGAATTTCGAACCGAATTCGAATTTGTCCGAAAATACGAATTCGATTGGATTAAATGTAGAAAACGATACAGGTTGGGTACGGGATATTTCCGTACCGTTTTCATCCTTATATGCAATGCACTACGATCACGTTGTCGACTGCATTTAATTTGTTTCAGGCAGGCAGTTGCCGCGATTAGTAGTTCATTGCAGTAGCGATCATTAGTTTTGTCAGATTGGGGTACAGTACTCATATAGTTTGATCAAACTGACGTCTGAATGATTAAGAATCAGTTACATTTGTCAGGTGCCCACATGTATTCATCGGTGCTTCTCAAAGTACTACTCCACCCAGAGTAGTGTACGTGTGTACCGGTGGGACAGGCTTAGGCCAGCCTTCTCAAAGTGTCATCTCTGTTCCAAAAGAATAGAAATGTCGTTTACTTATGAGTTAAACAATATTAAATTTTAATTATAATTTTTTTTAAAAAAAATAATGTCAGTATTTATGCTTTTGAATAGATTTGCTACATAAGTGATTATTACATATTAGAAATATTTGTAGTCTGTATGTAGTATATTGTGCTCTAACTTATGATTGTTTTGACTCGTGGAAAGCGATGATTTGTTCTTGGAACCGAGTGAGTAGCATAGTGCTACCTACGTCAAGTAAAGAATTTACCTGCCACGAAAAGCATTTCATATCTGACTAATTTTTTTATGAATAGTATTTATATTTATAGCTTTAAATTAATTTATTATGAAAATATATTTCATAATTAATCTAATAATATTTATTTGGTATCATAAACATAGATACTTTTTTTTATCTATAATTGGTCAAACTTAAGGTCTATACTAAAACATAAAATCATGCTAGAATTACATTCGGTTAGGAACGGAGTTAGTACCAGCTTGGAGCAGCCATAAGGCAACAACCACAGTACTACAGTAGCATCAGTACGCACAGTATCGATCCACGGATCGGTATTGGCATCAGCGTTAGTCAGTAGATGCAGTAGTAGAAGTGCTGGAGGCGATCGAGCAAGTGACACAACAGCAGCAACGTATCAATTCTAGCGTAGTTACATGATTTAGTATCAAACTTAAATAAATCTGTAACTTAATTATATATGATCCAATGGGTATAATTTTTTTACTACAGTGCAAGCATACAATAATTATTGCACCATAAAAATTTCACCATAATTGGACCATAGAAGTTGCAGCTATGAATTATTCTAATTAATTAAATAAAAGCATAGATCTAAAACTACATAAAAAACTTTGTACTAAAGCATACCATATTATACATTCACTGTGTAGATCTACTAATGTGGAGTCCAACAAAATTGAATTTTCTATTTTATGATTTTTCTTTGATTTACTATGATTTTTCAATGATTCAGCAGAAATAAATAAAAAAAGACAAAACCACCGTCACCGTAGCAAAACCATCGTCCAAAACCGTCTGGGGGGTTATTTGACCGGTTTTGAAAAGCTCAGATGGTAGAAAATCCGGTTTTATAATTTGAGGGTAAAGTGGTCCAACCTGAATAGTTGAGGGGGTTACCTAGACTTTTTTCTAATTTATTATTAAAATATATCATATAGCTTATCTAATGATACTCCCTCCGTTCATGAAAAAATGCAATTCTAGTATAGTGTTATGGTCTAATATCTTAAGTTTAATCAGTTATAGATAAAACATATCAATATTTATGGTATTAAATAATTATCATTAGATTAATTACGAAACTTATTTTTATTATAAATTATTTTGGAGCTGTAAACGTGAATATTCGCCCTGTTCGTTTGGCTTATAAGCTGTACTTTTTCAGTCAACGAACAATATTTTCTCTCACAATAAATCAGCCAACAATACTTTCAGTCATGACTTATCAGTGAAGCGAACAGGACAATTATTCATTAGAAATTTAGTCAACGGAACTACTTTTGCAGGCACGTAACTTGTAATTGCATTCTTTTCTGGATGAATGTAGTACTTATTTTTGTATTATAAATATTAGTAGTTTTTTATATAAATTTAATCAAAATTTGAACTGTTTGACTTTTCGAGAAGGTAGAACCGTATTTTTTATGGTGCTGACGCACGAGTACAATGCAACCCATCGTGATGGTTCGTCCCGTCCGTGGGGATGAGGTGAGATCACTGAAAAAGAAAAACTGGTGGTGACTGTGACTTGGATTCCTGATTCTCTTGTCCGATGCATGGCGCAGCAGCAACTCAAACACCTAACCACTCTGCTTGGTGGGGGCTTCTGAAGTCAATGCAATGCAAGTCTGAAAAGAGTCTGTACTAAACAGTGTCTGTCTAAAGGGATGGCATGGGTATGGTTAATTTAGGTCCGTGTCAGTAAGAGTTTTATTTGCATTAAATAGGTTACCACATAAGTATTTTTATGATATAGCAGTGTATTTAAAAAGAGAGATAAATGAAATTCTCTTAGCACCATTACCAACTCTTATGAGTCATGGAATTAAATGTCTATGAAACTCTAGAATAAAATTTTACATCGAGGAAGAATGTTTCATCCAAGTTTTATTTCATTCTACATGATATGACACTCTCAGCGGCGGATCCAAAGAGGGGGCTGGGTGGGCTCCAGCCCCCCCTAATGGCTTGATTTCACCACTAATCACTGTAGCAAAAGCTTGATTTCACTATTAAATCTTTATGCAAATCAACATCTCCATTGTTTTAGCCCTCCCTTATCCCGCATCGTGCATCCGCCACTGGACACTCTTAAAAATAACGCCCTGGAACTATCCAATGAACACTGCCCTTGCAGACATGCAGACGAACAGGACAGGCTCTCTCTTCTGCATGGCGCATTTCCATGCACAAGGATCCCAGGCATTGACACGCCATGATATGATTTGATTTGAGTTCTGATAAGGTAGGTAACTAATGTTCTGTGACACTGAATTAACTGATGTTCTTTATGACATACAGTAGGAGTACTCCGTAGTCCGTACTATACTACTACAGATAAGAATGATGGACAACTTCATTTGATAGTGAACAACATCAGAGTGGTTCTTTGAGCTGCCGGATACTCCCCCCAGGATGGATGGAGTGGTGGTATGAACTTATCCTGGGTCCTGGCATGTTTGGAAAGAAACAAGAACGCCTTCTTTAACCTTGATTCCTTTGGCCGGCGCGCATAGCATGGCATAGAAAGGCCGAATTGGGATGATGAGAAATGAGAGCACACGCATGGGCCTGTGCGGCGATGCCGCCTCACCTTTTTCCTCTGCTGCGGTGCAACGAGACGAGAGAAAGCCAAAAGAGACGAGAGGGACCAAAAAGGACCTAGACCTCTCTCTGTCTCTATAGGCTGGTAGTAGTACTGGACTGTGTGTGTAGTAGTACCCTACCAACAAACAGGGAAAAAGAAAGCAGGCTCTCTTTTGCCAAAAGTCCAAAACAGGCTTGCTCAAGAACATGATCGATCAGCAATGATGAGTTCACCTCCCCCCATTCACCCCCTGTCTTCTTGCATGCATTTGCATTGGCATCAGCCATCTCACAAGTCAAGGGCGGCAGCCTGCCCATCGCCCGACCAAATCAAACAAACCAAACTAATTCACCCTACAACCTTCCATTCCATATGAACAAACAAATATATTATTCCCTCATGTTACTTGTCATATGCACGCAACGCAAGCACAAAAGACATAGTAGTACCGCTCAGAAACAAGAACAAAGCCTATGTGCTATGTTCTATTGCTATGCATGTTTCTCTCCACAACCAATGTAATGTTATGTCACACTCCTCACTGTATGCACAAATCAAATCGCGCCACATCTTTTGTACACACACATCCGGAGCCAGACCCCTCCCTCAGCACCCCGGCAACGACTGGGCTGACGTCATGTCAGACAAACTGGCATCTGAATCGCCACATTGTCTCAGGTAGGACTGCCGCAGGGACTTTGCTGATGATGCACCTGCCGCTACATTCGCCTCACACTGCGACTGCTGCGGCGATCAAGGGACCATGGTACATAGGCTTGGCCCCGATTCTCCGCATCGCCTTAGGTACGTCCCATGCTGGCTGGAGCCTCCCAGATAGCAGTAGCCTGAAGAACCATACTCAGAATTGGAGATGTAGGATGAACTCACATGTGGACTGGGTGATCCATACCCTGAATGGGCCACATGGGGCGACAGATACCTTATACTGATTGGTGGAGACAAGTGGCTGCCAACCAGGGAGTGCGTCGACGACGACAGATGTGAGATGCGAGGATGGGGAGATGACATATTTGGAAGGTCAGAGATGCTTCTGCTTGTACGGATGCCAGGTGAGCTTATGTGAGATCTAAATGGGTTTGGAGACTGGAGGGTACTAGAAACAGAGTAAGCATGAGAGACTGAGTTCGATGAAGGATGCCGGCTTATTGGCCTTGGAGGGGATGCTGCCACACTCGACCGGAATGAAGATGGCCGAGAAGGTAACTGAGCAGCAGAAGAAAGTAAGGGGGTAGCCTCTGTGGCAGGAAGTTCTGATGCTCCACTCCTTGCATCTCTCTTGTATATAGGACAGAATGTTCTCCAAGAAGTCAGCCACAAGTCCACACAAGCTGCATGGAACTCTGCAAGGCAATAGACAGAAGTTATCAGTTTGCTACTTTACACATCTCACTCTTTGGATTGCTGATTTTATACAAGGGTTCGCATCATTCAGTGCAATGACTTGTCTTTCCCCTCATCAATTAAATCTGCAGTACTCTCGATGCCTAAGGATTAAAAAAACAACTACTACAAGTAAACACTTGCCTTCCATTCAGTAATAAATAAGTAAAATCTGAAATGTTCTCTATACCTAATGATTATAATCCGGATGTGTCGCGCTCCCACACCAGACACCAGTAAGATTACGGCGTCTAAATGAATTTGCTATATATACTTTTGTTACATTTTAGCTTTCTGTTTTGGTTTGTCTAGTTCTTGTTGGGTTTCACAAAGATCTTGCACCCAAACCCAAACACTGAAAGATACAGTACAGCAGATCTATTTGACGAGGTAGAGTTCTAAACAATCATGATACTGTAGTAGCATGTATGCCAAAAAAAGCAGGGTGTTAGAAGTGGAGCAAACATACTATGACGGCAAGGCAGCACTCTTAGCTTTTCTCCGACATTGTAGTCTTCCAAGCAAATGGTACACATTGACGATGTACAGTTATCTTCTTGCACTTTTGTAAAAACAAGACTTGGAATAGCCTTAACTAACTGACTGCTCATTCCAAGGAATTCTCGATCTTCTGGGATTCTAGGGTGGTCCCTCCTTATTCGGTGCCTTCTCACAAAGAAACACGTAGCTAGTACAGCAAACATAGCAAGTAGCGATATGAATGAGATTGCCATGATCGACCAGGCCGAGTTTTCGAATGTAGGTAGTATCCACACCTCTACATCCGCATGCCCTGAAAATTTCTTAAACACCTCTCCCGAGGCCTTCGAAACGAACACGGCATATATATGAATGCCACTTGAGCTTCCAGCCACTGTAACATTTTTATCTAGTTAGATAGAGAAGGTAATACAGGATCAATTGCCAATAGAATTTAGTGGAATGAAATTGAATCCAGTTATCAGTTAATTTTTGTTGTATTGTTTGAACATTATCAGCAAAAATATCAATGTCCAACTCATTTTGCAGAGAGCATTTGCTTGTGCACCAATCTTGTCTCTAATTAGTGCATAGCTATCTACAGGTACACATGGAGAGGTGATAGGCATCTATTCTACTTCATAATGCTATAGATAAAGGACATCATGCAGCTACGCAAGTGGCAATAAGAAAAAAAAATGGATATGGAGCAAGAGCGAGTGAAAAGGTAAATTACTTGAAACCAGGACCCCACTATTTTCATTGTCATAGACGATTGCAGCTTTGAATCCAGCATCCTGTGCATTTTTTTACTTTCTCATCAAATGCGCACCCACCTCTTATAATTAACGCAAAGGAAGATGGAGGGCCATTGACTGCTTTGATTTTTAATGGGCTGCAGGCATTCAAAGGTTCAGAAGCATAAACTACTCCACTGACTCCAGACCCTTCCACTCCTGGAGCTGCAATCCAATCGAAAAGGCATGTTTAAATCCTTCAGTAAAAAAATCATGAAAGTGAAAAGGAATAAGCGAGAGCCTAAGAGACAAATGAAGCATACACAATCATCAGAAGCTTAAAACCAAGCTTAATGTTAGTCAGAGAACTGATATAAAATAGCCACGAGAGCATGATAGTAGGCAGCGCAATGCACTCACACATCACCATACATCAGCAGGTATATAGTGTAACCAATAATAAGGCCAAACATAACACCTAAATTGATCACATACGCAAGCCATGCAAACAAAATGTTTTAAATCAAGTGGCATCCGATGGTAGCAGTTGGTGATCTGACAAGATTAAATGGTTGCAAGGAGTGCAGGACTTACAAAAGCTCGCCTCAATGTCGTCGAAGGACTGGGTCAGATTATTCCCCATTAGCGCGACATTGGCAGCTCCCATCCGAGCCATAAGACAGACCATCGCACAAAGGAACAGAAATCTACTCTTCATCTGGCCAGTATCAAAGCACTTGAAGAAAATGCAGCTCTTTTCTTTGAAGTAGAAGCACAGAACACAAAACGGAGAGCCGGCTCAATACTCCAAATCTGTGTCTCCGGGTGCAGCTATTGGCTTAGGCCTGCTCGGTACCTGCAGATCACAAAGCAACAAATCAGGTACCATTCGTGGCAACTGAAACCGACATTGTGTGATCCTTTTGGAGCATTATTCCTTAACAGTATGTGAAAACAGGAAGGAATTGTGAGTAGAAGCTGGAGATGTCTAACATTTACGATTTAGTAGAAGGAACTAAAACTATTGCTTCTGTTTGTAATTTCCACAATTGGCATGGCAAAGAGCCAATCTTCCAAAAGTAAGTTCCAGAGAGAAGCTTCCACGGCTTGGGGTTATGAAACAAGACAAGCACACATCCGCTCAATGGTCTTCCCTAGACCCTAGGAAATTGAATTATGACGAAAGAAGCAATTCACATGGTAGGTCATGAGCTAGAAAATCTCTAATCGCCAAGAATGTCCCAATGTTAGGACTGAACAAGGATGTCGTTAATAAGCAACACATCGCTAGATGATGACGAGCAGGGGCGGCGGTGCCCAATCATGACAGGATCATCCTACCTTGTTCTTTCTCTATCAATCGAGCACTGTTTGTCCGTTCAAAAAAAAAAAAAAAAAAAAAAGAGGACCTAGACGGTACTCCTACTGAAGGACAACTAGTAGTAGCTGCAAGGAAAGAACGGATCTTTGACAGATTTTGAGCAGGGAGGTGACGGTGGAGAGGAGGAAGAGAGGGAGCGGGAGAGGTGGGATTGGTGCGGATGCGGACCTGGGGTAGCAGCTGCAATGGGGACGTCGGCTTCCATGTGACGAGGGGTGCTGTGGTGGTGGATGAACCAGGCGGGAGGAGGGGACGCAGCGCGATTCGTCGTCGAGGCCTCGACCTGAACCACTGCCCACTGCCCACTGCCCACTGCCGACCTGAACCTGGACTGATGCCGACAGGGGCAGGGCAACTGGGCACAAGGGGAGAAGAGAGTTGTTGAGAGGGGGGTGCCCGCGAGGTCGGCTTGGCGAGGGCGAGGATGGATACCTATGGTTGCAAGTGTCCGTCCGGATGTGCTCTTAGTTTCAGTCGAAGTTTTTTTTTTTACAACAGTTCAGTCGAAGTTGAATTGTGTGTAACCGTCTTAACATCCATGTACAGATGTACTAGTGCTATCATCCAGGATGATCCTGATCTTCTGACGACTTGTTAACATCTAAAATACTTTTATGTCGAGTAGTAGCAGCGATGGATGGGATCATGGGAGTATAAAAGTTTCCCTGCGGCGGATCAAATTATTTGATGCCAAACCAGCCCGCAGCTGTGCCTTGCCTTGCCAAGCCATCTAATCTCATCTGACACATGAAATTTGCATAATATTTTTCTCTCACAATATTTCAGCCACAACAGTGTTTTTCAATCAAGTTTCAGCAAGTCAAACGGTTGCTTATTAGCCATCTGGTTGGATCGGAGTATGTATAACAACCACCCACCGCACACAGCCTGGTGGAATTCAATTCAATTCAATCCATTAAATCATACATCTTATTAATTATGTATATACATTGCATCCATCTAGATGACACCAATCATTCATCCATTATAGCCTGGCCTAGAAAAACAATCCAACCCATACATACATTGGAATAATCAGTCATCACATCCACCAAGCTGCTACAACACCTCTTCCAAACTTAAATTTGAATTTGACTAGGGTCCATTTTTGCCCCGACAACTGAGTTTGCTTTTGTTTTACAACAACCGGTAGTACTAAAAATAAACAACAACAGGAAATGGGCTGCATCTGCCTTTCGTTCATCTGTACTGTTACTGTACTTGAAGCATTAGCAGGAGTACTGTATTTCCCAAGTGTGGAGGTGGATGAGCACAAGCGACGCCTACTGCTGCTGCTACCGCTGTCTGTAATTGGACTTGTGCTTGTAGACGTGGGAGCGCGCGAAGTAGAGGAAGAGCGCGAGCTCCACGGTGCTGAGCCCCGCCAGCAGCCAGTAGAAGTAGTCGAGGTGCGCGCGGTTGAGGTTGTCGGCGAACCAGCTGTCCCCGCCGCCGCTGCCGGTGACGCCGTCGATGACGGAGATGAGCAGGCTGCTGATGAATCCCCCGATGCCCATGACGCTGAGGTAGAGCGCCAGCCCCAGGCTGCGGAGCCCGTCGGGCATCTGGTCGTAGAAGAGCTCCTGCAGGCCCACCACGGCCAGCACGTCCGCCACCCCCATCATGGCGTACTGCGGCACGATCCACGCCCAGCTCATGGGCACCGTCGCCGACGGGTCGTCCACCAGCCCGTGCTCCCGCGCCGTCGCCAGCCGCCGCGCCTCCACCAGCGCCGCCACCGCCACGCCCGCCAGCGACGTCGCCATGCCCGCGCCCACGCGCTGCAGCATGCTCAGCCCCGACGGGTTGCCCGTCGCCCACCGCAGCGCCGGCACCACCGCGCGGTCGTACACCGGCACGAACAGCAGGATGCTCGCGGGGCCCAGCGCCTGCAGCACCGCCGGAGGCAGCTCAGGGCCGTTCTGTCCGATGCGCCGGTCCAGGGTGCGCCCCTGCTTGTTGAACAGCGTCATGATCTGCGCGTACACCACGCCGTACGCCAGGCTCGACGCCCAGATGGGAAGCAGCCGCAGCACGCACCGCGCGTCTGCCTCTTCTTGCTCAGAGTCAGCCTGGGGCTGCGAGGAGGCAAAGGAGGGGAGGAGGCCTCCTGCTTTGGCTTTGCCGGCCACGACGGCGGCCAGGCCGCGCGCGAGGCGGCGGAACGGGGACTTGGCTTCCGGCGTGGACGCGTAGAGGCGGTACGTCGGGGTGCCCAGCAGGAAGACGAGGAAGGCGCAGAGCACGATGGCGCAGGGGACGCCGAAGCCGAGCCCCCACCCGACGTACTCCTGGATGTAGCCCACCACGGAGACCGACACGGAGATGCCGATGGCCATGCAGAAGAACCACCAGTTGAAGAGGGAGCCGCGGGAGGCGCGCTCCCCCTGGTGCTCCGCGTCGAACTGGTCCGCCGCGAACGCCAGCCCGCACGGCTTGTCGGCGCCCTGCGCGATGGCGATCAGGTAGAGGGACACGTAGAAGAAGGCCACCTGCGGCCACCCGGGCTGGCATGAGTATGCCGACGACGAGACTTCCCAGACGGACGAAGAGAAGGAACCACCATCCTCCCTGCAGGGCATGTGCGACGGCCGCAGCGCCGGCACCGTCGCCGACAGCGTCAGCATGCCATACCCCTGCCACCATTAACGATCGATTACTCTTACTATTCTTTCGAAAAAAAAGATTACTCTTATTATTAGTGCTATTATTGGTCCCGTTCAGCTGGCTGAATTTGACTGAAAAACGCTGAAATATCGTTAGAAAAAAACATTGTTCAAGTGTCGTTTTTTTTAAGCCGAACGGGGGCATTATGCACATATACAGTACTCGCACGCACGGTAATAATCAGTGTTATTATCTCCAGACAAGGATATTATTGCCCAACCCAGACAAGGACAAGGTAGTGACGAATGAATGAACACTGATGAGGTGGCCGAGTTTGATGAAGAAATGTCCTGGCTGGCTCGTTCTGGGACTGGGACTGCCTGGCTCTTCCTTTGGTCCCGGTTATCCACTCCACTAGCAGTAGCAGTCTATTGTACTGTATGTAACAGGAGGCAGCAGGGCAGACTAGACACACAGGACCGACCAATAGAGAGACGTCGAAGAGGCAAGGCAGGCAGGCAGTCCATCGCAAGCAACTGGTCAATGTGGTTTGGTGGATGGATGAGGATGGCAGGAAAACAAGGCCTGTTTAGATACCATCAAAGTTCCAAGTTTTTTCACTCTCTTTTCGTCACATTAATTTTTAACCGCTTATATAGAGTATTAAATATAGATAAAAAAAATAACTAATTACATAGTTTAGTTGGAAATCATGAAATAAATCTTTTGAGCCTAGTTGATTATTCATCAGATTGAAAAAAATTTCAATCTAAACGAGGCCCAAACGTGGCAACAACGACGGCGGCAGCCCACACAGACCATCGTGGACTGGAACATGTAGAGATTTATTTATTTACTCAAAAAGTTGCAATCCGTAGCATGTGGACACGCAGTAGTAGTACTTGTTCTGTGGTAATAAAATAAAGTACTCTGTTCTTAGCAGCATATTACGCGCAGATACGCTACGCTAGCAGTACAAGTCAGCGACTGTTGTGGTTGTGGCGGCATGGCAGGGCGATTTTCCTTCTCTTTATTTTTTAATAATAAAAAAATTGATTGATGAGATGAAGAAATAGATAGACGGTGGACAATACTACTGATGACCTTTTCTTCTCGGTGAAAGGACCAGAGAAAAAGGAAAAACAAAGGATGATATTGAGTGAGGCCAAGTTCGTTTCTCTTATAATTTATATTTTTCAGTTTATTTTTATTTAGTCAAAATAATGTTTTTCTCTCATAATAAATCAGTCAAAACATTATTTTAGTTTATTTTTTTAGCGAAGCGATCCCCTTTTCTTTATTTATATACCTTTTTTTCTCTCTCTTTTTTTAGTGGATGGTGATTGCTTGAAGTAGATAGACGGTGGATAATACTGATGACCTTTCTTGGTAAAACCCCTCGGATTTAAAGGAAAAAACAAAGAAGGATATGGACCGAGCCCCTTTCTTTGTTTATAGCAAGCACGTGCGTTGCGTGCTTAGCTATCTCTATCTCCGAAAGAGAAGAAGAAGAAGAAGAAGAAGAAGAGAGATACCAAGCAGAGCAGAAAGAGTTGGCTGCTGATTCATGGATCGGATGCACGATCATCATTGCTTAATTGGGTTGGGGGCAGTAGTATAGGAGTATAGTAGAAACAAAACAAAACAAAAAACAATGGGCAGGAAGGCAACAAGACCCGAGATTAATTACCAGGACGTAGAGGGTGCAGGCGACGATGACGGATCGGTATCGGCCCAGGTAGGCGTCGGCGAGGAAGGCGCCGACCAAGGGCATGAGGCATGCCGTGCCCGACCAGGCGTTGACGGAGGCGGCGGCGGAGGCGTTGGACTGCCCCAGCGGGCCCGTCAGGTACGTGATCAGGTTCGCCGAGATGCCGAAGTAGGCGAAGCTCCCGGCGATCTCAACGCCTGTGCCGGTGGCGGATTAGATTATTGGAGGATTGGCCGTTTCGATTGGGGATTGGAACGGTACGTACCCACGACGAAGAGCGCGGATCTCCATCCCCCGGAGCTTCCGCGCTGCACGGGCCGCCCAAGGTAGTCCGAGACGCCGGAGAGAGCGGAGGAGTTCTCCTCCTGCTGCTGCTTGTTGGACTTGGACTGCGGGAGGGGAAGGAGGAGGGGATCGGCGAGGATGGTGCTGGCGTCGCCGCCGCCGGTGGGGTCCATGGCCACCCCGACCCGTCTGCCACTCTACTAGCAGCTGCTATCTGCTCGGCCTCGGCGCGCCGCCTCGCCTGAAGGCAAACGCCCTTCCCTTCCCTTCCCTTCCCTTCCCGATGAGATACTTGTGATGATGAGGGTCGGTTTGATTGCTGTCTTGGCTTTCTCCTTTCTGTCAATTTGTTTGTTGTGCTGGTGGTCGTCGTCGTCTACCTCCGACTCCCTCCTCCATACATACGACGGATACACAGATACAGTAGACCGTCCGTAGGCCCGCCTGCTCCAAGTTGCTTGGTGATGGTGTTGCCCCTCCCCGTTTCAATTTTATTATATTATTATTACTCCAATTTTTGTAGCCACCCAGTCAAATCAATCAGTGGTGATCGAATCGAACCTCAGCAAATCTTTTTTTTTAACAAATAAGGTGATATTTAAAACAGGGGTCAAAGTTTAAGCGCGTGTCACGTAAAATCGCGAGACGAATTTATCGGGCCTAATTAATCCGTCATTAGCACATATTTACTGTAGCACCAAGTTGTCAAATCATGAACTAATTATGTTTAAAAATTTCGTTTCGCAAATTGGTCGTAATCTTTGTAATTGATTATTAGTCTATATTTAATAGACTATACATGTATCAACCATCTGATGAGATAAGGATTAAATTTTAAAGAGAGGAAGGCCTAGGAGTGCACACTGTATAAGAAGCTGTAGCCCGACACGACAGGATCAGCTGACTTTTCCGTCCAAAGATCTTTTTGGGAATTTGGTGCTCCTGCATATACAGCTATATTCTAGAAGACTGTGATCGGGAATTTGGACCGTGGCCGGTGAGCTTGTACGAGCGAGGATGGGTTTTCTTCATGCATTTGTAAACACTCGCCGGCCCATCAGTATCGTATCTGCTCCTATATTGGCATGAATGGCATGTCAATGTTTAGGCCCACCTACCAAGTTAATTACTTCATGCATTTGTAAGCCTCAGGCTTGCATTGGTGTGGGAATTTGTCTAGACTTTGTCCAGTTCTACGTCTTTGCTTCTTCTGAATATATATAGGCAATTAATTGCATATTCGATGAATTGCATAAGAATACTCTCTAACTTGTACTGCTCTTGTATCACTGATCTGCCTATTTTTTATATATATAAAGATCAGTTCAATTACATTCTTTGCTCTAGTCATGAGTTTAATAAAAGGTATCTCTTTTTCGCGCGTAGAGTAATTAGGCCGAAGACATTTTTGAAAATTTGCTTACACCTCTCTGTTGTAGGCGCCTCTCCCTGAAAGATTAGATTGCTTCTTGTCGTCCAGATGCTCCAACAGAGAATGATGATGACCTTCATGAAGAAGAGGACACAAGTTGAGTTCTGAAGTGAGCCGAGACTTGCAAAGGTTCCAGACGCTGGGGGACGTTTAACCCAACCAGGCTCCAACATGCAGCCTGTTCGGCTGGGGCTGAAACGATCGTATACGAGGTTGATTTGGTATGAGAGAAAAATACTGTTCTAGCTAAAAATTTACGATCGTTTACGACCAAGCGAACAGGCCGATGATCTCGCAAACTCACAGTGCAAGAAGAGGTGGTCAAGTGTCTCCTCGACTATCTCATCACACAGAACACAGTCATAAGATTGCAGGTGCATGGTCTTTCTTCTGAGAATGTTACGGGTACTTACACTCTGTTCGCTTGGCTTATAAGTCGTATTTTTTTAGCCAACGAACAGTATTTTTCTCTCACAATAAATCAGTCAACAGTCCTTTCAGCCATAGATTATCAGCCAAGCGAATAGGGCATTAATCTGCCATGTGCAAGCAACCAAAAAAAAGACCTTGTATTTATGCTAGCATGAAGATTTCCAGATCCAACTCAAAACTGGGTGTGTCTGCCTTGAACCAGCAAGGTTGAAAGGTCCTAATATGGCTAGAGGGGTGATAGCCTATTTAAAAATCTACAAAATTACTAGAGCAATTTGATTAGTATGACAAATAGCGAAATGCAAACTTGTTGTAGCTCTACAAGGATTGCAAGCCACATATCCAGTAATTCTAGTTACTAGAATCACTAGGCACATAATTGACTAAGTCACTACTTATTAAGAGCTCTCACACTTACTACACTAAAGAGCTTCACTAGATGATCTTAAGCTACAAAACAATCTCTCAATTCTACCTACACTAAAGAGCTTGCTATAACTAGTTTGCGGGAATGTAAATGAATGAGTAGGTTGATTATACCGCCGCGTAGAGTAGTGAACCAATCACAAGATAAATACCGATTCAATCACTCGAAGAATACCAAAGGGCAAGAGACAACTAATTTTTCTCCCAAAGTTCAGGTGCTTGCTGGCACGCTAGTCCCTGGTGTGTTGACCAACACTTTGTGGTTCGACGACTAAGAGGTGTTGCACAAACCTTGTCCACACAATTGGACACCGCAAGAACCTACCCATAAGTGAGGTAACTCAATGACACGAGCAATTTATTAGAGCTACCTTGTGGCGCTTCACCGAGGAAGGTGCAAGACCCCTCACAATCACCGGAGTCGGCCACGAACAATCACCAACTCATGCCGAAGCTCATCCGCTGCTCCAAGCCATCTAGGTGGCGACAACCACCAAGAGTAACAAGAAATCCACAGCCACAACGATCTCAAAGTGCCACTAGATGCAATCACTCAAGCAAATACACTTAGAATCACTCAATCTCACATTGAATTAGTAATCAAGCAAGAGAGATGAGTGGAAGGGAGTATGTTCAGCTCACAAGGATGTCAAAGATGTCAAATGGCTAAGAGAGTTGTCTTAGAGCCAGCCAAACACTATTTATAGACGTCCCCAAATAAATAGAGCTGTTTGAACCGAGGGGTGCCCTGCGTACTGATCGGACGCACCGGTCGAGTTGACCGGATGCACCACGCCAGCATCTAGTCGCTCGGATGCAGCCACGTGTCCCCTGCGTTCAAACCTCAACAACCCGATCTCAATGGTCAATTCATAGTCACTCGCGCGTTAAGTGACGACCGGACTCGCTACTCGAACGATCTAATGTCGTGGGCCAGAGTCCGATCTGTTCTAGTAAGCCCTCAGAGCGTGAAATTTGTGACCAGACGCATCACGTCTGGCATCGCTTCTCTTTACTACGCGCGCCTGCGAAGCCAACGTTGGCATACGTCACAGCCGACCTGACATGCGCCCTACGCGGTCGATCGTGCTCAACAGCCATCAACTAACAAGTGACAGGATGTGCCGGTCAAGCCAGGGCAGTATCCGGTCGATCCTCCTCACTCTCGTCCAGCCGCACTGCCTCGCTATAATTGACTGGACACATCGGGGTGAGTCCGGTCACCCTGTGGCCAGCATTCGGTCATGGACCTTCTCCTCTTTCTTTTTCTAAGCCCACAACCGCTTCACCCTTGCTTCCAGCTTGCTAACCACAAAGTGTAGAACTTGTGTGCATGTATGTTAGCATTTTTCAAAGCATTTTACAAGGGTCAAAGCTAGCACACTAGATTCTTAAATGCATATGCAAAAGTCATGTCACCTAGTGGCACTCGATAAACTGTTTAGCCAAAGATTTACCCTCTTTATAGTACGTCTATCGATCATAAGCCACTCACATCCTATATGATGTCTGTCGAAGACCAATGCTAGGGTACTCGAAGAGGAGGAGCTAATGACCATCAACATTGATTCATCCGAGCAGTCAAGATCGTGACTATAGCTCCAACCGACCCCAGGCGTGAAGGCTCCGACTTGCTCGACCTCTGGGGGCGGGCTCCGCCTCGTCCGACCCTAAGGCCGTGGGCTTCGCTTCGCCTAACCCCAAGGCCGCAGGCTCCACCTCGCCCGACCTCTAGGGGTGGGCTCTGCCTTGCCTGACCCTAAGGCCATGGGCTCCGCCTCACCCGACGGGGACCCATACCACCGCCAACCACTCTAGGTCCAAGCGTATGAGCCTGGGTCAAAACTCTAACACCAAGAAAGATATCAGCACGCCCCGATGTAACCCAGGGCCATGACAGGCCAAACTAAGGATTCACATCAAGAACAGCGTCGGGCGTACCGGTGTTGTTCTGCCTAAGCCCTGTATGAACGTTGACAAGCGCGTCAGCTCACCACAACGTCTGCTGCGATGGAATAGAACGTCATGATCGGCAGATGACACCTGCACATGGCGCTAGTAACGGACAGGGCCGCGATGTGGAGCTATCCCTGTTGACATCTATAGGGTCGGCGAGACCCGCATGAAGGATAAGAAAGACCCGGCGATCCTCAAGGACTGCTTCTCTCTAGTTCTTCTCTTTTCTTCCACTGTAACACGTGCTTTCCCTTGGTCTATAAAAGGGAAAGCAGGGCGTTCTATGAAGGGAGCCCAATTCGATTAAAAACCGATCAATCGAGATCGACACAAGAAGCACAACACGAGCACTCGAATGAGCTGCAATAAACCTCTCAGCACCTGTTCACTCCTTTTACCAGAGACTTGGGATCCTTTCCCTCTCTCGCCCGTTTGTACCCCCTACTACAAACTTTTCAGTGCTAGTAACACGAGCAGCAATGACGAACTAGACGTAGGGACTTTCTGCCCAAACTAGTATAAACCTCGTGTGGGGGTATGGGGCTTTCTACCCCTTCTTGTTCTTGATCTCACGCACCTCTATTGATCAATCTACTTTCGTGGGATACCCCTTGGAGGACTACCGATGATATTCTATTGATAGTTGGCGCGCCAGGTAGGGGCTTACGTGCTGTTTCCTTGTCGAACAAGATGGCTTTTTTTGTAGGCTCTTTGTCCCTCCCGCGGCCCGGCCAGATCTTCGCGGTCGGATCGATCTCCTGGATCATCAATGCTAACGAAGTCGGAGAGCTCCTCGAGTCGGCATAGGTCAATTCTGTGTCAATCATCCCCGCACATGTGACTGTAGATCCAATCTCAGAACCACCCCCAAGGTCACCTTCATCAGCAACTCGCCGCCCGCTTCCTCGCTACCAGAGGAGGTAGGTCAACAACGACGATCTAACCGTATCCATCGATCGGGTCGGTCTGAAGCTCACTGATTGCCTCTCTATCGCCGAATTAGCTCTGGACACTCTGATTCAGCGCCGACCACCCTCTGATCTAGATTTATTGGAGGCTGCTCGGGAAACTCCAGGGTTATGGCCCTACCCTTCGGGTTCACCAATGTCGCCGTCGCTTACCAACATGCCCTGAGGGGCAGATTCGCTAACCATGTTGAAGACGTCCATCCTCTCGCCGACCAAATAGCGCCATACGCCGCCGACCAAACGTTCTGTCTAAAGCTAAGTCACGCTTTAATATTTTTCTAAATATTCTCCAATATTTGTTAATCGCCATGATGTTTCTCCGAGCTATTTTCTCCATGTTTGCTCTCCAAACAATTTTCTGAACCCCCGAACAGTCCTGTTGATGCTCAGACACCTCCAGAGATGGCCCTATCTTCGGCTCCTCCCTACACGTGCATAAGCATCTGCCCTCTGCGTTGTGGGTGGTCGGTAGCGGCTCCTTAGCGACGCTTGTTTCTCCTACATGTGCACGGGCTCCACGCTCCGCGTTATGGTTAACAGTCTAGCTAGGGCTGGAGACTCAGTTACACACTAACTGTTCGGGTGGTTTATATTAAATACATCTTCACACCAACTAATCGCCAAGCTACTTACGCTATTTCATCGCTATTGCTGATTTTTCTCTGGAGTTCACATATTTTGTATATTATGTACTACCCGTTCTACATATTTATATTGTAGGATCATCGTCTAGGTGATCAGATCACCTAGTGCTCGGACTTCACCACCGATCAACTGGTCGGACCACTAGGATCATTGACTTCATCGCTGAGCAGTTGATCGGATAGTTCGTCGGTCGCTTCTACTCAATGCTCACTTCGTCGTCGATCAGTTGACCAAACTGTTCGTTGCTCGTGCTTCATCGCCAGATATGTTGGTTACTCCTTGTCGCTCGGATTCTTCGTGCTCGAGGACTAAGTGGGCACACTTCACCGCACAGACGTCGCTAGCTATGTCGAACATCGCCAGCTACGCCGAGGACTCCTCGGTGCTTGAACGTCGCTAGCTATGCCGATGCTCAGACATTGCCAGCTATGCCGGGGACTCCTCGGTGCTTGGACGTTGCTAGCTTCGCCAGGAACTCCTCGCTGCTCGGACGTCACCGATATCGCCGCCTACACCGGGGACTCCTTGGTGCTCGAACATCACCAGCGGCGTCGAGGACTCCTCGGTGCTCGGACATCACCAGCTACGCTAGGAACTCCTCGGTGTTCAGACATCGCCAGCTACATCGAGGACTCCTTGGTGTGCGGACATCGCTAGCTATGTCAGAGACTCCTCGGTGCTCGGACATGGCCAGCTACATCGGGACTCCTCGGTGATCGGACATTGCCGCCTATGCCGAGGACTCCTCGGTATGTGGACATCGCCGGCTATGCCGAGGACTCCTCGCTGTTTGGACATCACCAGCTACGTCGGGGACTCCTCGGTGCTCGGACATCGCCACCTACGTCGGGGACTTCTCGGTGCTTGGACATCGCCAGCTACGCTGGGAGCTCCCTTGGTGGTCGGACTTCACCGGCTATGTCGAGGACTCCTCGGTGCTCGAATATCCCCAACTACACCGAGGACTCCTCGGTGGTTGGATCTTGCTATGTCTCATTGGTGTGCTATCAAGCTGCTCCATGCTGTTCAGATCAGGGTGCTGATCTTGGACAGCACATCTGGGGTCTTGATACGTGCATGTCAGACGACATCGGTAAGCTTTCAGACTTCTTTTTCTTTGACCCTGCTACAAGATTCATTCTTCATCTTCCAGTAGGCTCGGGGACTAAGTGGGCACACTTCACCTTGCAGTGAATGTGCACTTTTCTCATCTCGTGGCTATGCCCGAGTACTGGCTGCCTGCTCGGCTAGTCTTTTACTTTCTAACCCTAGCTCCACGTGACTATGTCACCTACTATCAGGCTCAGGGACTAGCTATGGGGGTGTGGCCTTCGATATCCATAAGACAAGACATGGGCCGCACCATCAGAGGTGGCCCAGCCCACAAGATCAAGGTGTGCACGGCGCTGCTCGGCGTGCACCGCAAGATATTGTATAGTACCAAATAGGATACTTTCCTTGTAACCCTACCCTACCAGACTATATAAGGAGAGGTAGGGGTCCCCTAGCGGATAGGCTACATCAAGATACATACATATGCAGTCACGTAATATCATACGATAGCCAATACAAACCAATAGACTATAGGAGTAGGGTATTACGTCATACTGATGGCCTGAACCTGTCTAACTCGTGTGTCTCTGTTGCCTTCTTGTTCTTGATCTCACGCACCTCTGTCGATCAATCTACCTCCGTGGGATACCCCTCAGAGGACTGTCGATAATATTCTATCGACACCTCGTGTCCTCTAAGCACACCATTCGAGCCAAACGCGCAATAATACAAATTTACTCGTCGGTGGTAACTCGAAACACCGACAGTTTTTGCGCTAGGTAGGGGCCTTTTATGCGTCTTGACATCCACACTAGGCCTCAGATAGCTATTCATGGCATCATCTAGGTCCTGGGCATGCACGTGCGCTTTGGGAACCTGGACTTCATCATCACGACGGAGGGAGAGTTGGTGCAGGCTCCCGCCGCCGTCCAACCTCTCCTCTTTACCGGCCTCGACATGATCACCGAGGCGCTTGAGGAGCTGCAGCTGCACGCACTGGAGGCCCACACTCCTGGGAATGACTAGCTCCTCAGGTTTGATTACTATAGGCTAGAGCACCAGCTCGGTGCCTTCCTAGGACCCCGACCATCCTGGGAGGACTTGCGCCACCTCACCTTCTTGTTCGCCAACATCATGATGCAGCTTGTCGGAGGAGAGCCGTTCTCCCCGGAATACCTCATCCGAAGCACCCCGATAGCGCTCTCGTCCATTCTCCGCAACACCGCAAAGACCGTTGACCACCCTGTGGCGCAACGCATCCCACCATCCCCCACGAACGATGAGTTTGTGGGGATGACCGAATATGTCACGAAATTTTTCTACGACCTCCTCGCAGGAGAATTGGGGTTGCCCTATGACTCTGACTCCAGCAAGGGGAGCCATCAACCTTCTTGTGAATGTTTCGTGGTAGGTACTGTAACACCTCTGGTGTTACGAGCTCACTTAGCACCAAGATTTAGACCCAAGAGGATTTACCGAAACGATTTTCTCAGATTTTAAAATTTAACTTATATTTAAAAGTGTCAATTTTGGTGAATTATATTAAACAACGGGTTAATTAGTTCCTAAATGTTTTGTTTCTATGAGTTAGTATGGCGTATGGACTAGTGCTTAAAAATGTCTAAAAGAAAATACAAGGGTGAATGGCTTATTTATTTGATTAAGGAGGAAAACTAAATTTTATAAACAAAAATGCGATACGACTGGTATATAGTACTTAAGTAAAATTCAGAGCATGATTTTTGTTGCATTTAAAATATTGAGTAACAAACTTTAGTGCTTAAGCCGTGTTTGAAAATATATATAGTCGGCTTGGAAAATGAATATTGAGAGCTAAAATGATACATAATATGGGTAGAAAAATTATGCCATCATCAAGGTAAGAACATCGTGAGTGTGTTAGTATGTTGTTTTGAGTATTGTTGTGATGTTTATTAGGTTCAAAATTAGTTTGAAAAGGAACAAAAATGGAAAACCCGTTCGTAGTTTGTGTCGATAAATAATAGTCAATTTGAAAAGTGATTTTTATAGAGCGACAATAATATAGAACGCGTTGGGGACATGTCGTGGGCGCTCTGTCCATGAACTGGCAACTGTAGCAAACGATCTCGGCCGCTCACCTCAGCTACCTCGCCTCGCTCGTTGTCGGCCATTCGTTCCATCTACCCGAGCTACCGAAGCCACCAGCGCATAGAGCAAATATGCATGCCTCATTAGCAGCTCATAGTACTAGCAGCGCTCAGTGGGAGCACCCTGTCGGTAGCACACCATCATAGTATGGGCAAGCCTTAGTTGTTACCATCCCCGCTAAGCGCCACCGTCCAACTACCAGTTCCGTCGCTTCACCCTATAGCACCATCAATGCCTCTTGTCTTGCCTCTGTTGTCTGCCTTGCTTGTCTCTGCTACTACTGCTGCCTCTGTTTGTCTGCCTCTGCATTATCTCTGCGCTGCCCCTGCGTTCGTGCTCAAGTGGAGGCCGAATCCTCACGCTGCTTTTCTCTTCCTACCGCGCACTCCTTCTCCACATCCTTGCCCTCGCTCCCTCCAGCAAGAGGCCCCGTCGTCGTGGTCCTGCAGTCGCACTACAGCCATCCGTGGATGCGCCATGGTCGGGCCTGACGCCACACGCCCCAAGTATGCACTGCGTCGTGGCCATCCCGAGTTGCGCTTCTCCCTCTCCACGGTGTGCTCTCCTACGCCGGGCCACAGTCGTCGCGTGTGCGCACCCCCAAGGCCCCACACGGGAGCTATAGACCTCTATGCTGCCCCATCCGTGCCAACCTGCCTGTTGCCTAGAGCCTATGAAGCGCCCCGCCGCTGTTCTGCTGCTCATAGCCACCATCGCGCCCCGCCGTGGCCGCTTCCACCGCCACCACCATGCGTGCGAGCGCGCCATGCCACACCACCCATCCACCGTCATCCGTGTTGGGCCAATCCTACCGTAGATGCTCACCGTGGGTGCCCCACTGGCCGCGCGCGGTTGTATGGTTGCCACTCACGCGTGCAGGCAGAGCCGCCGTTGCCCCATGCGCCATCCCGCCATCCTCGCCTGGCTGGCGCTACCCCGGTTGGCATGCTCGCCACATCGGCTCACGTGGGCAGATTGCCGGGGGCCGGCTCAGGTCTTGCCGTGGCCAGCCTAAGGCCGCGTGGGTTCCCGTGCAGCTCACCGACGGGTTTTTCGCCGCTGCCGTGCCTTCGTTGGCCCCATAGCGTCGTTGCCGCCACCGCCGGCCGGTGCCTCCGTTCCATGCTCTGCTTTTGGGGAGAGAGAGCAGGTGAGAATATTGAAATAGAGAATTTTCAGGGTTCCTGACTCAATAATCGTGACTCATATGAGCAGTAGCGTACCAAATAGATTGAAGCATGGGGGCATTTTTGCAAAATTGCCAGACCGGTTTGGGGCAGGCTACGTGTGGGCCAGCTTGCTGGGCCGCCCGCATCATTGCCGCATGCCTTGCTGGGCTGCCCGCGTCGTTGCCGCGCACCTTGCTGGGCCGCTTTCATCTGCGCGCTAGGCCGGCCGGTCGCCCTCGCCCTGCGTTGGGCCAGTCTATGGCCGCCGCGCCTGGGCCGCGCGCTTTGGGCCTACGGGCCGAGCTGGCTCGGCGGTCGTGGGCCACGTTGAGGCCATGCCCGCCATGGGCCGATTTGGTGGCCGCTGGCCTTTTAAGTTTCTAAGAATTGTTAATTTAGTTTCAGAGATAAACTTGTAAAATTCATAGTAAATCATAGAAAAATCATAAAAATACCAAACCAATTTTGTGAGGTTCCTAAAATCAGGATCTATTCATTAGCGTAATTAGTTCATCTAGTTTTAAATGTTTCTAGGGTTGCTCTAATTATTTTAAAATGATAATATTGTTAAAATGGGAACTTGTGGGAGTTTTTGTGAGAAAATAGTGATAGTGTTGGCTCTAAAAATTTTACAGTAAATTCCTAATATTATTAGCTGATCACTATAATTTTTGTAGCTCTAGAATAATTAGTTTGCTAGATAGATAATGATGCCCTATTTTGAATAAAGATTAAATTGATAGAATAAAATATAGAAACAACTTGAGTTCGTATAACTAAATCACTTGTTGGGAAATGACACCTTTCTTGATGATGTGGATACGTAGATTAGTACGTTAGTCATTAGAGCTAGCTTGGTAGTTCGTAGTATGTACCCTATTTTAGGAGTTGTTGTTGCCTTATTAATTATCTCTGCATCGCATTGCATATCATAATAGGAACGACGATGGATCGTGGAGTCATCTGGAGTATCGGAAAAGATGGTGCTAGGGATCAGGACACAAAGATGGAATACTAACTTTTGGTTATATCTTACCCAGGCAAGCCTCGATACATAACCCCTACTTTTTTGTACTTTAAATTATATATGTGCATTAAGTTTTAAGGAGTTAAATGAAACCTACTTGCATATATATATTGCTATGCTACAGGACTCCGGTAGAAGTCGAGTGATTGCGTGTCACTCGCGAGAGATAGAAAATATATTACTGTATTATTATCACTTGGAATATATAAATGGTGGAAAGAAAAAATAGTGACCGGGCAGGGATATGGTTTGAGTATTGGTGGGTGTAAGAGGTTGTCCTATGGCCAATGGGGCATAGCTTGGTTACACTGTTTTCCCTGTCTATGTCGGTTAAGGACCGACCGTTGTATTGGTATCTAGGCAAGTCATAGACTTATTATCCCGAGCACATACTTAGGTATGGGTACAGGGAAGACTTGTTACTCTCTTGTCATGGGTTCCAGCTCTTTTCGGACCGACTGTCAGGGTGGTTTTTGGGAGGAGGTCCTTGCACCGCACTGAGTCCAGGACTCAGGGGCAGGGGTTTGGAGTCATAGTTTAGACGGGGACCTGGACCCCATGACAGGAGGGTAGTGGGTTGGTCCTGCTTGTGCCTGGGGTACTAGCGGGGCGTGTGTGTTTAGGGTACCCAGCAGGGGGCATTGATTCATGAATCACCGGGCAATCTGGTATGGCTTGTCTACACTCTAGCACCGTAGTGAGAACTGAAAGATAGAAAAAGGAAATCTAATTGCTTACCACCTGCTTAAAAGTAGCACAAGTGCTTACATAGAATGATTAGTTAATGAACTAATATGATTGCTAATAAAAATTGAATATAAGGACGCACACTTAGTAATATTTCCTACATATGCAATAAACCCACCAGCCAGATAGCCTTGCATATCCTTGGAGTCTTTTCTTTCCTCCTGTCGGGTAAGTCTTGCTGAATACAATTGAGTTCTTAGGGTTTTATTTCCTCCTATTACAGGTGACAGGTGGATGCTAAAGCTAACCTTTGTGTGTGGATTCCTCCTGGTGGGCTCAGAGAGGATTTCCTTTATGCTGTGATCATAGTTTTTATTTATAACTCTCATTAAATGTTATTTTTACAAATAAAAGTTTTACAATCTGTTGTCATAGTTTATATATCAATGCTTCATCAAGACATGAATAGATGTTTATTTCCACTATAACTCTATTCACATGTTTATATTCTATTGTTCAATTAAATTGTTCATAACTCTAATAATATGACTACATTTCACTATTATAACAATAAATATTATACTCTGATATTGTATTAAAAGTGATGTGAGAAATGGTTAAGAATGATATAAGCTTTATTCTCTAATTTGTGATCCTGATGAAAAAATATGGATTTTCGAGTTCTCCCTTGGGGTGTGCCCGATGAAACCACGTAATTGGTGTCCTTCCTTGAGTACTTAGTGTCTAATGAAAGACGAGTACTCCTGAGAGGCATTAGATTATGCAATTCTGCCATAGGTACCCCCAAGGGACACGTCGAAAGCATCCATGAGGGAGAGGCTACCCTAATGAACGACCTCGACGACGAGGTCGAGAGAGATGCAGGGCCCCTCCTCGCCTGTGGGTGGAGTAGCTGAAGGCCTGGCACCAAAAGCCCAAGGAAGCATGACTCTAGCTTAAGCATGAATGCATGGAGCTCGAGCAAGAGATCGAGCGCCACAGAGACGGCGAGCGTGCACGTGCTGTGGCTCGCGATGTGAACCAGAGGATCATCGAGGATGATGAAGCCTTCCCACACTTCACTCGGGCAAACTAGAATATCGCTTCTGTGGTGGCCTTGCTTCGAGGGGTTCTGGGGCCTACGATGCCTAAGGATAGTCGGGCCTATCATGAGATTCGCACGCTACTCGTGCGTGCGGTGATGCAACAGGCTGAGAGCTCGTTGTCCTGATGATGCAAGCTCGATGCCAGCCAGCGCGTACCCTTAGAGCGACCCAACATGGATGTGTTAGTCCACCTGGTGTAGCGAGGCGACAGGTCACGCACCGTGGTCCCGGTGCATGAGCGTCTAGGCCGCAACCGTGACGCACGCAACACCCTTGATGCCCGTAGGCGTGCCCACAGCGATGCAAGGGAGGGGGCCAACCATGGCTACCCCCCTCATCGTGGCGGATGCTATAACAATAGCAGTTGTATCCTTTGGCTGTGGTTCTCATTTTTAGGGGGAGTTTTTGAGTTTGACTGTTTGACCTGGTAGTGAGTTCTCATAGTTTTAGTAGTTTCTCTTATCAGTAGTAGTTATGGCGCACTCTAAATGCACCAGTCCTATGCACCCTACTGGTAGGGGTGGTGATGGTCAGGACCCTCATCGTCCACTGACGGACAAGGGCATGGCGAAGGTGATTGAGCAGACTAAGAAGTGGAAGAGGCAGCACCGAGAGGTCGAACAGGCACTAGCAGTAGGAGCTTACGATAGAGGTGTGAGAGGTGGCAGTGGTGGCTCTTTGTGTATTGGTCCTAGAGCTTCTGAGACTCAGTAGTCAGAGCATCAAACAGAGACACCTCAGCCTTGTCGATCGTCTCGTGCACACACCACTATGCACCCGACGCTGAGTCAGCATCAGCAAGAGCAGCCCAAGGACCCTAAGGAGGACTTACCTCTAGTACCACCTAGATGACACTTTAGAGAGTGTGACGAGCAGGGTCTAGAGCAGGTTCAGGACGACCCTTGCCTGATTGAGCTTCGTACAGCCACAGCCGGACATGTCCGTCATTTTTGGAACATCCCGCTTGAGGAGTGGCTACCTGCATAGAGAGAGGAGCATGCCTCAGCACCGTTCAACATGACTATATAGGGAGTCATTCTATAGAGCACAAAGGCTTGAGTGAGTTGGTTTGAGGCCCCACAGAGTTCTATACTTGGCCTATTTGAGGAGAGCAACAGGCACTCATGAAATTTCATAGTGTATCACCTACTTGCCAGGACTAGAGGAGCTGATGTGTAGATTAGGGCTATACATGGATGAGTGGGTCAAAGTCTTCTATGCCATAGTTTGGGTTGACCCGAGCCACGAGTTTATTCAGTTCTATTTCAAGGGTGAGACCTATAGAATTGTAGCTTCTAAGATCAGAGAGCTGTACGGTTTTCTAGAGACACCAGTGAGACTACACAGTTTGTGTTATGGTGCAGCTGGCCCTCCTTGATGCCCTCATGGTGGGATGCAGCCATCAGCTTCTCATGTGGCAGCGATCTTCCGTTTGCTGTTTGACGAGGGGTCTAGATGGAGTCTGAGGGATATGACCCATCCAGCTCAGGTGCTTGAAACAGCGACGAGGAAGACCTTGCTACCATGAGTTGGTTTTAGAGAGGCCTTGACACACCTACAATAGTAGTTACTTGGTGCACTTGTTTCTCACACTGTGTTCGATGTGGTTGACTTCCTTTTGTGTGAGATTGAGGATACAATGATGGATGGATGCAGAGCTCGTCATCAGCTTCCCTATGCTTACTACCTGTCACATATCTTTGAGAGGATGATCCACCACCCTTAGTATGTCATGACTCGCAACACTCATGCCAGAGCTTTTGGGACTTACAGGCCAGTTGCCGTTGGGATAGATGAGCGACATAGACAATTGAGCCTATTGAGTAGCATAGGACAATGGACCCTCAGGACGAGTCAGTCTGTGACACTGAGTAAGAGTATGGTGGAGCATATGATGAGGACTTTGAAGATGATGATGATGACAACGAGGATGACCCACTAGAGCCGACATGAGCACCGCCAGTTCCTCCAGCGATAGACCCCACTCTGGCAGCTCTACTTCAGTAGATGATCTCTGAGCAGCAGAGATAGGCCACCAAGATTCAAAGGATAGCAGCCAAGTAGGCATCACGTGAGGCAGAGGCATGTACCGAGCAGGCTAGGCTAGGCCAGTAGATGCTCACCTTGTTTGAAAATATCCAGGCTCGGTAGGATTCCTTCTATGAGTGGATGATTGCTAGTGAGGCGCGTCACTTCCACTACTTCGAGCACATTCTACAGTAGACAGACATCTCACCTCCACCGCCTCCAGTCCAGATAGCAGCTCCTACACCGATTTAGTAGGTTTCTCTAGCCCCAACTATACAGTATAGCATACCTTAGGGCCAGAGCTTCCCCTAGGTGTCTCTGATCCACCCTACTACACTCAACTTCTCCTCTCTAGCAGCTCAGGGTGTGGATCCAAGGAGTACCAATGTGTCTTAGACTCTCCCGCTTACAGCTACTCAGATACTGTCGGTGATCATGGCGACTACTGTAGATCAGACTTCCTAGACAGTCTCCACCACTCACAGCTAGGTCATAGGAGAGTCTTCATAGGCAGTGTCATCCACTCTAGCTCCTATGCTACCTACAGCTCCACCTTAGACAGGCATTAGTGACACCCTTCCTTCCTTAGTTGCCTCGTCTAATTCGCAGCAGCAGGCAGTCCCAGTGCGTCAGCCTCCTCTACCTACTACTTCAGAGGCTCCAGTGACAGTGCTAGTGATAGTTGCAGCTACAACGCCTGTCCATTAGCCAGAGAGACAGAGTTCAGGTTTAGACTTTGACTACGACCAGTTCGAGCTTACACCGTGCACCTTTGCACCTAGCACTACTACACCTACCCCACCTTAGGACCCTTAGGATTTGGTGCTTGACGCTAAAGGGGGAGAGGATGAGAGTGTGTGAGATAGATGGAGAGCTTGTGAGAGGGATTTGATATCTTTGTGTGCTTCTCCCATATTTTTGTTGCATCCATGTTTACATTTCTGCTATGCACTGTATTATATGTGTGCTTGCATGTGTGGTACTTTGTGAGACATGTTGACTTCTTGTTATATTTATATATCATGTCTCTTTGTTGCTCATTTATTATGCTTCTGCCATACTTCAATGTTAAACGAGCACTTACTTTCTTGTACTCGCGCTTAGTTCTTATATATTGAGTACATGTTGTGGACTTGGTATGCATGAACTTGGTCTAACCCCTTTGCTCTTATTACCAAAGTTCATACAAACCAAGCGGTTGAAAACCTCAAATCTCTCTTTTACACATACTCGAGGTTGTGTTGTCATCGATCACTAAAAAGGGGGAGATTGAAAGCATCTAGGCCCCTAGTTGAGTTTCAGTGATTTATGACTACACAAGATTGCCGTGACTAATGTGTGTTTTGTAAAGGCATTATAAGTTAGGTCATGGTAATGGTGATTGATTGGGCACTTATGGTATTCAGCCCCTAACGATGGAAATCATTTCGGTTTTCAAAGGATGGATGACAAGGTTAAGGATGGACTAGTTCTAAGTGTCGTTTGGCGTTGAGAGACACTTGGATTAGCTGTAGGACTTTGTTTTTTCTTTGGCCATACTATAAAGGGGGGCATGTATGGGTAGCTTGACCTAGGCGTGTCTAGTGAGAAGAATGTGGTGCACATTTGTTAAATCTAGCGCTAGGTAGCTCAGAGGAAGCCCAAGATCATTGGAAGTCGAAAATTGTTTCAAATCAGGACTTAAAGCGGAGGGCAGCGCTGGGAGTGGCACCGGACATGGCGGTGTACACCACCCCTGGTGTGGCGTTGCACCGCCCTTTTTCTTCCAAGGCTTGCTAGTTTGGGTAAACAGCTCTGGCGGTCACCGAACATGGCACCGCCCTGGGGGTGGCGGTGCCATCGCCATGATTTTCCAGAGGCTTTGTTTTTTCGGTGTTTGGCTGAAGGGGCACCAGACAGGGCACCACCCTAGGGGTGGCGGTGCCACTGCCATTTTTATCCAGAGAGGGGCGTTTCGGTGGCTTGGTCACTGCCCTTAGAGTGGCGGTGCCACCGCCCTAGGGTGGTGGTGCCAACCCAGTAACAGCTAGTTGGAATATAGCCGTTGGAGTGGCACCGGACAGGGGGTGGCGGTGCACCACCTTGCTGTCCGGTGACCCCAACTTTGCTAAGTTGGAGGGTAATGGCTAGTTTTTTTTTTTGTCTTGGACCTATTTATACCCCTCCAACTTGTACATTGAGGCTCTCTTGCCTATTTGTTCAGCTGAGGAAACTATTTGTTGTGCAATGGAGAGCAAGAGCCTAGTGGGGTGATTGAGATTTTCTAATCTAGGATTAAGGACCTCATTAGTGTATAGAGAGTAGCAAGTGTGCATCCACTCTTCTCATTAGGCTTGGTTGGGTCAAGTGAGAGTTCGTCCTTATTACTCTTGGTGATCGCCATCACCTAGACGGCTCGGTGGTGATTGGAAGCTTGGTGATCATTCGGTGAAGCTTGTGGATGACACAAGTCATGATGTGAGCGGTTGTGGGTGATTCACCACGACAGAGTGTCGAAGAATCAGTCTGTAGAGAGCATTTGATCCTTGCGTGGATCAAGGGGGAGCTAGACCCTTGCGCGGGTGCTCTAATGAGGACTAGTTGGTAGTGGCGACTCTCCGATACCTCAGAAAAATATCGCCGCGTTCCTCTCCCTCTCTTTACTTTGAGCATTTACATTTGAGCAATTTAATTTATGTCTTTACATTCTTAGAATTGTCATGCTAGAGTAGGATTGGAACCTAGGGTGCAAAACTTTTGTGCGGTAGATCATAGCGAACACTTTTAGGAAGAAGGGAGTTAAATGGACTAAGTGTAGGGTTTAATTATTCCAAGAAATTTAGAATTAGCCTAATTCATCACTCCTCTTGAGCATCTTGATTGTTTCAACGTCACAGCCGACCTGACGTGCGCCCTGCGCATCCGATCGTCCTCGATCACCACCAACCAACAAGTGACCGGACGCGCCAGTCAAGCCAGGGCAGCGTCCAGTCGATCCTCCTCGCTCTTGGCCAGCCGCGCTGCCTCACTATAATTGACCGGACGCACCGGGGTGAGTCCGGTCACCCCGCGGCCAGCGGCCGGTCGTGGACCTTCTCCTCTTTTTCTTTTTCTAAGTCCACAACCGCTTCACCCTTGCTTTCAACTTGCTAACCACAAAGTGTAGAACTTGTGTGCACGTGTGTTAGCATTTTTCAAAGCATTTGACAAGGGTCAAAGTTAGCACATTAGATTTCTAAATGCATATGCAAAAGTCATGTCACCTAGTAGCACACGATAAACCATTTAGCCAAAGATTTTTCCTCTTTATAGTACGGCTATCAATCCTAAGTCACTCACCCTCTATGGTGTCTTGAGTGCAAAACAAAAATATATCTTATACCTTTGCCTTGATCATCTCGGTTTTTGTTTTTCTCTTTCTTCTTTACCAAGTTGAGCTTGATCATCATCAACACATGTCCATGTCCATGTCCATCTCCATCTCCATGGACTTCATCACCATGATCCATCACTTGGTATGTACCAACCTTGCTCATATGACACTCATGACAAAGGTTAATACTTAGGTTTCATCAATTAGCCAAAATCAAACTAGGGATTTCAAAGGTGTCTGTAAGTTTTGCTCCAAGAGAATTCTGGTTTTCCCCAAATGTAGGTCCATCAATCTGCAGCATTAATTGGCTGGAAGTTATGAACAACTTGCTCTAGAACAAGAAACTGCTCAAAGGCTTCAACTGATAAGGGAAGGTTGAAGGTTGAGATAAGAAAGGTTGCTGATTTGGCCCCCTGCAAGTGTCATGTTTGGTTTTCTGGTGAAAGAATATAGTTCTGGGAAGTTATGTCTGGAAATCTGCTCTGACCAGAGGGCATCCCAGAGTAAACATGAGGCCATGCCTTTAAACTTGTCTAGTAATTTGAGGATATCACACCACCAGAAGGAGCCCTTCTTGATATGGCTCAGTAGTTTCTCATTGCTGTAATATTTCTCCCAAATGAGGTTAACCAAGGGGATGTCTGCTCGGTTGAAGAATTTATGCAGTGTCTTGATCAGGAGGGCTTCATTCTGAGTTTAGTTTTTAGATTGAGGACACCTAGACCTCCTTCTGTCTTTGAAGTTGTGACTAGGGTTCATGCAGCTTTTGCATTTACTCTGTTACTCTCATCTGATCCCCGATTTGCCTATATATGCAATTAGTTCATGCATGCATCAATAGTTTGGTCATATCTGATTCTAATATTGTTCTTGCAAACTTCTGTCCATTATATTCCGATACAGTGCATGCCGACCTAGTAGTAGTAGTAGTACTGAACTGAAGTAAAAGAGCAAGTGCACAACTTCGCAGCATGCAGTCCTATGACATTTACATTTACTTATGTTCATTTTGTTTCATTTTTTAGCGGAGGTTGTTGAATATATGCTTACAGCAATGCTCCCATCACTGTTGGCTTTAAATTTTATAAAAAATGTATTAATTTGAATGCATTTTACTGAACTTGTGTACATGCTGTCCAACCATTAGATGTTTCCAGTATACATGCCATTTATATATGCCCATCCTTTTCCCAAAATTAAGGATCTATATGTGTACATTTGTTTTCTTATATATTGTGGTGCTTGTGTCAAGCACTTGTTTAACGGGAATGGGAATTTGCATGTTGCTTTTTCTTCCAAAATGAACTCACACTTCTCAGGTCATGTTTTATTTTTGTTCAGGTCATATGAACCAATAGGAACTGGTGCCATTTTCAAGCCCGGGGGAATGGCAGCGACCAACAATAATGCTAACCTGAACTCCAGCAGACGAAGGGAGTGCTCACAGAATGAGGAAGTCTTGTAACATCTTATTAATCTTATGTGTAACTGCATCATTGAAGTGCTTTGTTTACACTCGTTGCAAGGCTGCTAGATGCTTTGTTTAAATTTGTGTATTTTTCCTAGTTCCTATTGCTCTTTTTTTTTTATTAATTAGACTATGAGGTGTACGCAGGTTCTAGGAAATAGACAGTTGGAATATTAAATTACAATCTTGGAGGTATTGCACAGATTTATAATATAAAATGAGAGAATGCATAAAATTGTGTCTAGTTTGTTGCCAACAGCCCTACCAAATTTGTCAAAATTTCAACATTGAAATAGGGGTAAAATCACAAAGATCTCTAACAGAGCAAGAGTAAAATCACATAGCAAACTTGTCCTTCAGTTCAAATGTTAACACAGTTACCCGGACTTCATGCAATAGGGGCAAAGCCTTCCTTTAGTTCGAAAACGCATAGGTAAAATCACAAATCATAAAGTTTAGAAAACAGGAACAAAAGCACTATTTTCATTCAAACGAGGGTATGAACGTTAAAGCCTCAATTTTTTTTTTGAGAGATCGAAGCCCAAATCTTTTTTGCACTTCCTTTGCTTCATGGGCCACCCCAGCCAACAAAGCATAGGTCCATGTAATGCGGCCCAACGTACATCATACATGGGCCGCTAGTTCTAAAGCCTATGCCCCCACTCGCTTTTCTCTTCTCTTTGCAATGTCTCAGCCCGCTCCCGCCTCTTGAATCGTTAATTAATATTGGTGAAAAAAAATCCTTCTTCTCTTTTCTCTCTCTCTGTCTCTTTTTTTTTTTGGTTGCCTAATGCATGGATCTAGCTAGAAGGAGTACGCTTTTGATACTGTGTGTTCATACTATGATATGATATATGCTGGACGGCTGAGTGTTTTGCATGTAGGAGTGTGTGTGTGTATCCATCGAACATCATATCGTCGTCTTATCAAGACTTCGCTAGCTAGGAGTAGCTGCGTACGTGCTCCTCTCCGATAGATCCGATCCTGCCGTACGTGTCCAATTTTAGACCGTTGATGAGTCGGTATCAGCCTTGCCACTTGTCAGTGCCACACATGGCGGACGCGCAAATTCATCATGCTGCCAACTGCAATGCACTCCCATTGGCTTGCACAAAATCTTCTTATTACATGCATATATACATCTTATTCCATACACTTAATTATTATATAGGGCTACCTAGCTAGGTAACGCACGTGACGCGTGACTCACCGCGTGTCGATCTATTTAAGGGCTATATAGCTTTGTTTGCCTATAGATACTCTAGTCCAAACCCTCATCCACATTATGTATTGGAAGAAAAAAAAAGAATTAGTTTATTTCCAGCTTCAATTTCTTTTGATCCATTAATTAAATTCAAGTAGATTAGAAGTGCAGCGAAAAGGTACATCCTCGCTGCAGCGAAATACAAGGCGTACGTACGTGTGTAACCGGTTGAGTACGTGAGGCATGGCACAGATCACTGCTATATAGCTAGCCTGAGCACGCATGGTACACCTAATTAATCCACGGTAGTAAAATAAGATCAATGACGAGTCACGATCGTTTGAGTACGGTCATTATATTAGAGACGCATCTAGTTGCGACCCATCGCTATTAATACTATTAATGATACGCTAATATTGGGCGCCAATGCAAGACCACATGTAAGCTAAGCGCGCAGGGCATGCATGCATTAGTGACGTGTCATGATGATCAGTCAGTTATGTGGTCCTCACTTTTATCTGTTTTTCATTAACGTTGCGCGACTGCTGCATGCGTCGTGCAGGCAACGTCGTCACTCACATTTGTGCGTGGTCCTATATATCACACACTATCAAGAGCTGTAAAATATATGTTGACGACTCATCAGGTAGCTTTTTTATGTCCTCTTCAATAGTATTTCAACTAAATCACTAAATTTTTCTACATTGTCAAAAATAAATAAAAAATAAAAAATCGAGCAAGACGATATAGAGAAGTTAGTATAGGCTGCGTGAAGAGATATAAATTAAAGAGCAACTAAGAACAAAGTTTTAACGAGACAGAATCTTCTGGTGGATTATTCGTCTAAGGGCCGGGTGTTGCGTATAGAGGGTAAAGGCTTAGTTTTTTACAGTTTGGTGATGAGTGGAGGATGTAATCTCTTTTAGTTGTTGTTATTAGTCGGTTCTTATTAAGAAGGTCGGAGGTGTTGGAGAATTTCTATGCATGGGTGAGACGTTCACTGAATGCTTTAAACTGTTCTAGTCCTCGTGATAATAATGCAATAATGACCGGGGCGATTTGGCCATGAAACTATATATAAGAAAAGAGTTTAAGTAAAAACTGTTGTTGGAGATATACTTGGGGGTCGGCAGCTGAGAATTACGCGGAGGCAGGCATGCAGTGTCGCCGTCGATGGTCGTGGTTGCGATGATGGTGCCGAGCGATCGGGATGGACCGTAGCGTGTAAGTGTAATGGGTGGTGGATCGATCTGTGTTCACGCGTACCGTGTTGAAATTGGTGGGCGATTTTAATTTGTCCCTTTCACCTCCCGATCGATAGCAGCAGATACACACTACCGCCGTATATATGTTTATTGTTACTACTGATGGGATAAGATGAGATATATGTTTATTGTTACTACGTACTAACGAGATAATATGAGACGAGACGAGATGATGATATATAGAAGTAGCTAGAATCCAGCCTCTCTTTCCATCGATCTCTGATGACCGCGCTTTACTTTATTATATTATTATCGTGTCTATCTGCTATATGTATTGATAGATAAGTCTAGTGCTAAAGCACTTTTATCTTACTTTTTCTATACTTTTACTTTCCTTGACTTTTAAGTCTAGAGTTAGGAATATGCTCAACATCTACTTTGGTGGTTAGAATATGCTTTAGCAAGTGAGAGTCCCCCTGTCTATAAAAGGCAAGGGAGTGTCATTGTAAAAACTAAGCGATTGCATTTTCCTTTCAATCCAAGCGGTCAAGGACCAAGTTGCCCTCTGGTGGTTCCCCAAATCTGAATCTGAGATCTATTTTGGGCCAACAATTGGTATCTAGAGCCTAGAGTTCATGAGTGAGTGAGCGCCATGTCCACCGCCAGCCAGATCGAGAGAGCGCGCGCCACCGCCGGTGCGGTGATCAACCCCGACGGTGATGCAGCAGGAGCCGGAGCAGGAGATCGCGCGACGCGCCTTGCTGCCGCAGAGGCATCGGCCGAGAAGGCCAGCCAGGCAATGGCTATGGCTCAAGCCGCGGTGGCTGCCGCTGTGGTGCTGCGCGCCGAGATGGAGCGGGACCCAGAGCCAGCTGGAGGATCGCGTAGCCTAATCGGGCGCCACTGCCAGTCGTTGTCACCAGAGCGTCGTCGTGGTCGCCGCGGGCGCTTCCCGATGCTGCAGACGGTCTACCGCGACTCCGGAGCGGGAATGCCATGGCCGATGCTTACCAAGGCGAACTACCACAAGTGGAGCCTGCTGATAAGGTCAAGTTGCAGGCTCAGTGGTTGTGGGAGGCGGTACACGTCGGCGGCGTCAGCTACGACGACGATCGCCGGGCACTGGAGGCGCTATGCGCCGCCATCCCCACCAAGCTCACCGCCTCCCTCGCCGACAAGGCTATGGCGAAGCTAGCATGGGAAGCGATCGCCATGGCGCGGGTCGATGAAGATCGTGTGCGCCGAACGACGTTGTAGCGCCTCCGAGGGGAGTGGGAAGGCCTCGTCTTTCAGCCAGGTGAGCAAGTCGAGGACTTTGCCCTTCGCCTGACCAACCTGATGGAGCAGATGGCACGTAACGGCGACACCGACCTCACAGAGGAGCGCACGGTGGAGAAATTCCTTCGCTGCATGCCGAAGAAGTACGCATAGATTGTCATGTCTATCGAGACGCTCCTCGACTTCAAGCAGCTCATAGTCAAGGACGTGATCGGGAGGCTCAAGGTGTTCAGGACCACGAGGAGGGGCCTCACGCCGAGCCAGGCACCGTAGGAGGCAAGCTGTTGTACATGATGGAGCAGTGGGGTGCCTTTAAGAGGACGAAGAAGGAGGAAGGATCCGGACCATCCGGCTCCTCCAAGGAATGTCGTCGGCATCCACACAGCAGCAAGAAGAAGGAGGAGAAGGGGCCATGGGGTCAGGCAGACGCTGAAGCCGGTGCCACCAGCGAGCGCAAGGCGACCTAGAATGACACCTACAACAACTGCGTCAGGTGTAGCCACTAGGCCAAGGACTGCCGCCTTCCTCCATGCCGTGGTAGGAAGGCTCACGTCGCGCAAGCAGGGGAGGATGTTGATGCTCTGTTCCTAGTGCACGGGTGCGTCGAGCCACAGCAAGAAGTAGGGGAGGGGGTGAAAGGTCCAAGCTCTCCCCTGTCCACGACGGTTGGCTCTGCACATCTTCACCTCAATGAACCGCGTGCCCATGCCTTCCTCAGTAAAGGCGTCGACGATGAAAAGATCGATGGTTGGTACCTTGACATCGGTGCCACACACCACATGTCTGGTCGGTGCGAGTTCTTCTTCAACCTAGACTCCAGCGTGAAGGGCTCCATCAAGTTTGGTGATGCCTCTGCCATCGAGATCAATGGAGTCGGCTTGATCATCTTCAAGGCCAAGATAGGGGAGCACCGCCTCCTCATCGGCGTGTACTACATCTTAGCCTTAAGGAACTCCATCATCAGCATCGGACAGCTGGACGAGAATGGCTTGTGGGTGGAGATTGAGGACGACGTGCTACGCATCTTGGATAGAGACCACCGTCTTCTCACTAGGGTGAACAGGGGAAGCAACCACCTTTACGTACTTCATGTGCAGGTGGCGCACCCCTTTGCCTTGCCGCACGCTGGGATGATGAGGCGTGGCACTGGCACCAACGCTTCGGGCATCTCCACTTCAAGGCCCTAAAGCAGCCTGGCAAGGAGGAGATGGTCCATGGCATATCCTGCGTCGACCACGTCGAGCAGCTCTGCGACACCTATGTGGTGACCGAGCTGAAGCATCAGCCATTCCCACGTCAAGCCTCCTACCGCGCCATCGAGTAGCTTGAGCTGGTGCACAGTGATCTCTGTGGTCCAGTGTCATCGACCACTCCTAGAGGTCGGTGCTACTTTCTATTGCTCATCAATGACGCTACCTGCTACATGTGGGCCGTGCTGCTCGACTCCAAGGTGGTAGCTGTAGACGCCATCAAGCACCACCAGGCAGCCACGGAGAATGAGTGCGGTCGCAAGCTCCAGGTGCTCCGCACGGACAATGGTGGCAAGTTCACGATGGCCAAGTTCATAGTGTACTGCTCCCACGAGGGGATTCAACGCCACTACTTTGCGCCCTACTCACCACAGCAGAACGGCATAGTCAAGCGCTGCAATCAGACGGTGGTGGCAGCAGCACGCGCCCTGCTTAAGCAGCGTGGCATGCCGGTGATCTACTGGGGTGAGGCCATGATGACCGTTGTATACCTGCTCAATCATTCACTGACCAGTGCACTCAACGGCAAGATGCCATGTGAGGCCTAGCATGGACGCAAGCCGATAGTCAACTACTATGTGTCTTCAGCTGCCTCGCCTTCATCAAGGAGCTGAACCACATCAGCAAGCATGATGATCGCAACTCGCTGAGGGTCTTCATCGGCTACTCAGAGGGGGCTAAGTCCTACCACGTGCTCGACCCGATGACACGACGGTGTGTATGGCGCACGACGTTGTGTTCGACGAAGGACATGGCTAGGCATGGAACAAGGCAGTGGATGATGGGTCATCGGCTATGCTACGCAACTTCACCGTCGAGTATGTGTGGGCTGGAGGTGCTGAGGGAGCACAAGGTGCATCCTCATCGATGTTTGGGTCTTCATCACCAGCGTTGACCTCTTCATCAGCTCCATCGCGCTTGCCATCACCAAATCTAGGGGAGCATGGCAGCCCATCGGCGATGGTCGGCAGCCCATTGACAATGGTCAAGGGCTCATCGGCAGCAATGTTGACCTCTCCAACACCACAGCCAACCTCTCTGGCACACCAGTTGACCACTCTGGTGTCTTCTACTTTGCTCACTGTAACACCAGCGCACGTAGGGCAGCTGGGGGTCTAGTACATGATGCCACAAGAGGATGATGAAGACCTCCTAGATGCCTACTATGATGATGAGCCCCTCTGGTACGTCACGGTGGCAAACATCCTCGAAGAGCAGTCTCCACCAGACCAGCTCGGGCGGCTCTTTGTCTAGCTACATCTGACACACGCTGGTGAGCCGACCACTTATGCTGAGGCGTAGGGTGATTCGGCGTGGAGGCTAGCAATGGAGTAGGAGCTTAAGTCTATCGAGCAGAACCGCACCTAGGAACTAGTGCCACTGCTTGATGGCCACCGCCCCATCACCCTGAAGTGGGTGTTCAAGCTCAAGAAGGATGAGCTAGGCACGATGATCAAAACACAAGGTGTGGTTGGTAGCACGTGGCTTCATCCAGCAGGAGGGGATTGACTACGATGACGCTTTCACCCCCGTGGCACGCATGGAGTCAATCCGTGTCCTTCTCACGCTGGCGGCTCAAGAGGAGTGGCAAGTCCACCACATGGACGTGAAGTCCGCCTTCCTCAACGGCGACCTCAAGGAGGAGGTCTACATGCGCCAGCCACCTAGCTATGTTGTCACCAAAGAAGAGGGGAAGGTATACCGCCTGTGCAAGGCACTCTACGGCTTGCGCCAAGCACTGCGCCCCTAGAACGCAAAGCTCGATGCCGCACTCAAGAAGAAGGGCTTCAAGCAGAGTGTGCATGAGGCAGCGGTGTACCGGTGGAGCAGCAGACGTAATGTCCTACTAGTTGGAGTCTACGTTGATGACCTCATCATCACCAGTGCTGAAGAGCAGAAGGTGGAGGTGTTTAAGGCGTAGATAAAGAAGGCATTCATCATGAGCGACCTTGGCCTCCTATGCTTTTACCTCAGCATCAAAGTACGCTAGGACGCTAGTGGGATCGCCATCCTCCAAACCCACTACACCAAGCGCATCCTCGAGCTTGGCGGCATGATAGGCTACAATTTGGCTGTCGATGTTTTGAGTTGCCACCAACAAGTAAATTTCTAATATTACGCATCTAGCTTGGATGGTATGCTAAGAGGACACGAGATTTATACTGGTTCGGGCAGAACATCCCTATGTCTAGTTTGTTGCTGCTGCTCATGTTACTAGCACTGAAAGTTCATAGTAGGGGTTACAAACAGGCAAGAAAAGGGATAGGTCCTAGGTCTCTAGTGAAAGGAGTGAATGGGTGCTGAGAGAGCTCAGTTGCTACTCAACCATGTGTTCAAGGTTCGATGGGTTCATGATGGTTTGATCGGATCTAGCCTGAATCGATGTGTTGTGTTGTGATGGTTAGATGCCTCTAGTGGGAGGCCCGGCTTCCCCTTTTATAGGTCAAGGGAAAGCATGTGTTATAGCGGAGGAAGAGAGGAGAATGAGAGAGAAGAAGTCCTTCAAGATCGCTGGGTCCTTCTTCTCCTTCATGCGGGTCCCGCTGACCCTATAGATGTCAATAGGAACAGCTTCGCGTTGCAATCCTGTCCATCACTGGCACCATGCGCAGGCATCATATGCTGGTCATGGCGCTCCACTTCATCTTGGTGAACATCGTGGTGAATTGACGTGCCCATTAGTGTTCGTATGGGGGTTAGGTAGAACAACACCGGTACGCCCGATGCTGTTCTTGATGTGAATCCTCCGATATAACCTATCAAGGCCACGGGTTACATTGAGGCATGCCGGTCTCTTTCCTGGTGTTAGAGCTTTGACTTAGGCCCATACACTTGGACCTGGAGTGGTTGGCGGTGGTATAGGTCTCTGTCGGACAAGGCAGAGCCCGTGGCCTCGGGGTTGGGCGAGACAGAGCACAAACCCAAGGGTCGGGTGAGGCAGAGCGTAGACCCAAGGGTCGGGCGAGGCGGAGCCCATGGCCTTGGAGTCATATGAGGCAAAGTCCTCTCCCAGAGGCCGGGCAAGGCAGAGCATAGACCCAAGGGTCGGGCGAGGTGGAGCCCGTGACCTAGGGGTTGGGTGAGGTGGAGTCCTCCCCCAGAGGTCATGCGAGGCGGAGCATAGACCCAAGGGTTGGGCGAGACGGAGCGTAGACCCAAGGGTCTCACGAGGCAAAGCCCTTGGCCTTGGGGTCAGGCGAGGCGGAGTCCTCCCTCATAGGCTAGGCGAGGCAGAGCATAGACCCAGGGGTCAGGCGAGGCGGAGTCCTCCCTCATAGGCTAGGTGAGGCGGAGCTTGCATCCTTGACTACTCAGATGAGTCAATATTGATGGTCATTAGCTCCTTCTCTTCGGGTACCCTAGTATTGGTCCCCTAGTATTGGTCCTCGACAGTAGCCTCCGAGCATACGGAGGAGTAGAAAACTCCTTTGGAGGTTTTTCCAAGTGGGAGGACTCTGATAGCCTTGGCCTTCCTTTGTCCCCCATGGCTTGACCTAGGGACAGTGATTCCCTTTTGTCGAGATTGGACCCCTCGGGGGTATAGCCATGAGGTTTGGTGGGTTAGAAAAGGTCCTTCCCTAATTTCAACCCCTTTGGGGGTCTATTGTTCTACGACCGTGCGTTCGGTCTTCTTATGAGTCCAACTTTCCTTGAGCCCCCGCGCGTAGCGGGGGTCCGGTCGAGGATCAGCTCATCTTTGTGATTGTCCCCCCATCCATAGTTTTTGCAACCCAAGGGGTTGAGCTAATGCCACTTGCCTCGATGGCTCGAGTGATGCGCTCGATGAGCTCACTAACGGGTATGTCCAAGTAGAATCTGGGTCCATCATTTGTGTCGGGGTCAGCATAGCCCTCATGTGGCATTCCATTGCTCCTTAACCCACCTCCTGGCAGGTGCCCGAGTCATTCTGGAGAGCGACTTAGGTGGCCCGCTGGCCTCCCCCCGATAGGGATTCTATGGGATCGGCTCGAGGTTAGGATCGAACAAGAAGGTTGAGATGATGCTGTCCGCTTCTAAGCGGGTCGGGCGAAGGCTGCTGGGGCTCATCTACATTTTCTCCCCTGGCTCTATTTGACATGAGGCAGCATCGAGCCCTCGATGGGCTGGCCTTCCAACCCCAGTCAGTTAGATTCCCGAGTTAGGGTCGGGCGGCTCGAGCCCCCGAGCCCCATTAGGGTCGATAGGGGTCAGCCAAATTTCATGCGTCACCCCGTCCGTGGTTTCTGTAATAGGAGGGGCTGAGCTAATGACACTTGCCTTGATGCTCAAGTGTTGCGCTCAGTGAGCTCACTAGCGGGCATGTCCGAGCAAAATACAGGTCCATCATTCACTAACGGGGTCGACATAGCCCTCATGTGGCATTCCACTGCTCCTTAACTCACCTCCCGACAGATGCCCATGTTGCTTCAGAGAGTGACTTGGGTGGCCTGTTGGCCTCTCCTCGATAGAGATTCTGTGGGCTTGGCTCAAGGTTAGGATCGAACGAGAAAGGTCGAGATATCCCTATCCACTTCTGAGCGGGGTTGGGCAAGGGCCGCTAGGGTCATCTCCATTTTTCTCCCCTAGCTCTGTTTGACATGAGGTGGCCTCAAGCCCTCCGCGGGCTGGTCTTTGAACCTCGGTCAGTCGCCGCTCATGTCGAATGAGACGACTACCGCTTCGTGACGTGATACGAAGCATTGTGATACAATAATTGCATATGCAATGCCTAGATGTATGAGATGAATGTATGGATGAATGTATGAATGCATGCATGAGAATGGATGAATGAATGCTCATGTATTGGAAAAGTAAAGTGGGGATTGGTAAAGTTACCTCGATGGCTCGAGTGACAGGTTTGGGGAGCTCTTACCGGATATGTCCATGTGGGGTCTGGGTCCATCATTCATGATAGAGCCGACGTCACCTGCATGGGGCATCCCACTGCTCCCTATCTGTCTCTCAGTAGTGGCTCAAGACGTTCGATCGACTTGGGTGACCTACCAGCCTCTCCTTGATGGAGATTCCATAGGTGGGCCCCTCCAAACCCTTCTCAGGAAGGTGGAGGCTAGATCTCGGGGTGCGGGGACAAAAACTCTGATCACGCTGGTGATAAAAAACATCGTAGCCGCCAAGGCGTAGGTTTCTCGCAGTCCGACCAGGTTTACTCGGAGTTTGTTTATGCACCCCCTGCCTCTAGGTTTTAGCGTGAGAAAGGGGTTAGACATAGAGAATGTCTACCGAATAGACACTCTTGCCAGCCCTCGAGTGGGGCCCGACCCCCTTCTGTTGCTAGGGTCAAGGGCTTGATATCAAAATTAATAAGAGAAATCATGCGTAAAGCAAGGGTGACCTGCTGGCACAGGACCTACCTTGATGGCATGAGTGATGGGTATGGGGAGCTCTTACCAGATATGTCCAGATGGAACTCAGGTCCGTCGTCTGTAATGAGGTTGGCATAGCCCTCATGTGGCATCCCACTGCTCCCTAACCGTCTCTTGGCAGTGGCCTGAGCCATTCGATCAGCTCAGGTGACCCGCTAGCATAGGGCTTTCCTACGGATGAGATCACCCCCAAAAAATTAGTTAGGCAGATAAGCCATGCGGCGAACTTGTAATAAATGGACAAGTTCTTAAATTTTGTTACGGCCACATAGCTTTTTACCCCTTCTCCCCTTTTTGTATAAAAAGGTTAGTGCATTCCGACCCCTTTCATCATTAAGGCCATAAGGCCTAGGATGCGAGTGAATAAACTCTGATCATGTTGGTGAGCAAAGACGCCATACCCACCGAGGCGTAGGTCTCTCGCAGTCTGACCAGTTTTACTCAGCGTTTGTTTCCGCAAACTTCACTTCTGGGTCTTAACATGAGAAAGGGTCGAGCATAGAGACTGTCTATCGGATAGATATGCTCTTATTAGCCCTCAAGTGAGGCCCGACCCCTTGCTGTTGCTGGGGTCGGGTGTCAGTAAAGGTCGGAGAGTTTGAAATCAAAACTGATAAGAGAAAGTGTGCGTTTATTAAGGGTAAAAGCGACATAGCTGCTCGATGTTCTAAGCATTGATGAAGACTTCGCCATTGGTGGTCTTGAGCTTGTAGGCGCCTGGTCAAAGCACCTCCGCCATGAGGTATGGTCCCTCCCATAGCAGAGAGAGCTTGTGGCGGTCTTTGTTGCTCTAGACGAGGCGGAGCACTAGGTCTCCGATGTTGAAAGCCTGACCCCACACTAGATGGTTGTGGTACTGGTGCAACGCTTGCTAGTACTTGGCTGAGTGGAGGAGGGTGATGTCGTGTGCTTCATCTAGCTGATCCATGGCATCCTTGAGGGATGCCTTGGATCCTTGTTCGTTGTATGCCCTAACCCTTGGCGCTCTATAGTCGAGGTCGATCAGGAGGACAACCTCGGAACTATAGACCATGAAGAATGGCGTGTAGCTGGTGGCTCGGCTTGGGGTCGTCCTTAGGCTCTAGAGCACCACGGGAAGCTCTATGACCCATTATCCACCAAACTTATTCAACTGGTTGAAGATCCTAGGCTTGAGGCCTTGTAGGACCATGCCGTTTGCGCGCTCAACCAGCCCGTTTGTGTGGGGGTGAGCTACGGCGGCCCAATCGACACGGATGTGATATTCATCACAAAATTGGAGGAACTTCTTTCTGGTGAACTATGTGCCATTATCCATGATGATGGAGTTTGGGACCCCAAAGCGATGGATGATGTCGAGGAAGAACAACACAGCTTGCTCGGACTTGATCACGGAGATTGGCCAAGCCTCTATCCACTTTGTAAACTTGTCTATGGTGACAAGCAAGTGGGTGTAGCCCTCGGGCACCCTTTTGAGAGGTCTGACTAGATTGAGCCCCTAGACCGCGAATGACCACATGATGGGGATCATCTAGAGTGCTTAGGCCAGCAGGTGGGTCTACCGAGCATAGTACTGACACCCTTTGCAGGTGCGCACCATATGTTTAGCATTGGCTACTACAGTCAGCTAGTAGAAGCCTTGTCAGAATACATTTTCGACCAGGGTTCTAGGCGTAGCATGGTGATCACAGATCCCTCTGTGGATATCTCTTAGCAACTGCTTCCCCTGTTCGAAGGGGATGCAGTGTTGCAGGATCCCATTGTGGCTTTGCTTGTAGAGCTCGTCCTCAATAAGGACAAATGACTTGGCATGATCCACAAGCCGCCGAGCCTCTGTCTTGTCTATCGGTAGCACCTCACGGAGGAGGTAGTCAAGGTAGGGCATCCTCCAGTTGGCTAGAGGGTCGGGCTCTATTGATGGATCCTCATCAAGCTCCATTACCTCGGGGTCAGATGGAGCCAACGAGTGGTGAGCCCCTGAGCCTAGGGCAGGGGCCCATCACTGGCTTTTTCTAGTTCCTCATAGCGGACTAAGGGCTTGTGCTGATCACTGGCGAAGATGCCCATTAGCACCGACTCTCGGCCGGATGCCACTTTCGCCAGCACATCGACCACCTTGTTGAGAGCCTTAGGATGTGATTGAGCTCGAGACCATCGAACTTATCCTCCAACTGGTGGACTTCTCGATAGTATGCAACCATCTTGGCATTGTGGTAGCTTGACTCCTTCATGACTTGGTCGATAACCATCTAGGAGTCACCCCGGACGTTGAGGCATCAGATACCCAAATCAATGGCGATGCGCAGGTCGTTGATGAGCGCCTCATATTCGGCCACATTGTTGGAGGAGGGGAAATGGATGTGAACTATGTACCTCATGCGTACCCCAAGGGGTGAAACAAAGACCAGCCCATGCTGGCGCCTTTCTTCATCAGCGACCCATCGAAGTACATCGTCCAGTACTCCTGGTTGACGACTACTGGTGGCATTTGGACCTCATTCCACTCCGTAATGAAATTAGCCAGCACTTGGGACTTGATGGCCATCCCGGAGGCATACGAAATGCCTTGACCCATTAGCTCGAATGCCCACTTCATGATTCTTCCTGTGGCATCCTAGTTTTGGATGACCTCGCCAAGGGGGAAGGACATCATACGATCACCAGATGTGACTCGATATAGTGGCGCAACTTCCTCTTTGTGATGAGGACAGCGTATAAGAGCTTTTGGATTTGGGGGTAGCGGGTCTTGGAATTAGACAGAACCTCGCTAATGAAGTATACAGGGTGCTGTACTTTGAGTGTGTGTGCCCCTCTTCCTCTCGCTCCACCACCAGGGTGGCGCAAACCACTTGCATGGTAGCCACAATGTAGAGCAGAAGCGGTTCTTTGTCGGTTAGAGGAACCAGGATCGGGGCCTTCGTTAGAAGCTGCTTGACCATGTCAAGCGCCTCCTGGGCCTCGGGCATCCATTCAAAATAGTCAGCCTTCTTCAGAAGCCAATAGAGGGGTAGACCTTGTTCATCGAGGCATGAGATGAAATGGCTGAGCACGGTGAGGCACCCTATAATTCGCTATACCCCCTTTATGTTTTGAATCAGGCCCATCCTTGTGATGGCTGAGATCTTCTCCAGGTTGGCTTCGATGCCACGCTCAGAGATGATGAAACAAAGCAGCATACCACTTGGGACCCCAAAAATGCATTTCTTGGGGTTGAGCTTAATGCCGTTTGCTTAGAGTTTTGCGAAGGTCTGTTCAAGGTCGGCTACAACCTGGTCAGCCCACTTGGACTTGACCATGATGTCATCCATGTAGGCCTCAACGGTTCGCCCGATGAGGTCCCCAAAACACTTGAGCATACAATGCTGGTACGTAGCCCTAGCATTCTTTAGACCGAATGACATTGTGATGTAGCATAACAATCCGAATGGGGTGATGAAAGATGTTGTGGGCTGGTCGGACTCTTTCATTGTGATTTGATGGTACCCGGAGTACGCATCAAGGAAGCAAAGGGTTTCGTACCCTGAGGTAGAGTCAACTACTTGGTCTATGCGTGGCAAAGGAAATGCATCCTTTGGACATGCTTTGTTGAGACCCATGTAGTCAACACACATTCTCCATTTCCCACTCTTCTTTCACATAAGAATGGGATTGGCTAACCACTCTGGGTGATATACTTCCCTAATGAACCCTACCGCTAATAGCTTCGCAATCTCCTCACCGATGGCCTAGCGTTTCCCCTCGTCGAAGCGACATAGGCGCTGCTTCACCGGCTTGGAGCCTGGCCTGATCTTCAAGGCATGCTCGGCGACTTCTCTCAGAATGCCCGGCATGTTTGAGGGTCTCCATGCAAAGATGTCTCTGTTGGCGCAGAGAAAGTCGATGAGTGCGCTTTCCTATTTAGAGGAAAGCGTGGTGCTAATGCGCACCACTTTGCCCTTAGAGCCGCTAGGGTCTATGAGGACCTTCTTGGCACCCTCCATTGGCTTGAAAGACCTAGCTAACCGCTTGGGGTCAGGTTCTTCTTCGGCGACCTCCTTCCTGATGGCCACAAGTTCCTCGGAGGCGACGATCACCGTGGCGTGTTCGCAGCACTTGACCTGGCACTCGTAGGCACGCTAGAAGGGGGTGCCGATGGTGATGACCCCACATGGTTCTGTCATCTTCAGCTTTTGGTAGGTGTAGTTGGGGATGTCCATGAACTTCGCATAGCATGGACGTCCTAGGATGGCGTGGTAGGTTCCATGGAACCCAACCACCTCGAAGGTGAGGGTCTCCATCCTATAATTGGTTAGATCCCCAAAAGTGATGGGCAGATCGATCTGCCTAAGTGGCATGGCCTACTTTCTAGGCACAATGCCGTGGAAAGGTGCTCCGGTCGGTTGGATGCGCGATCGGTCGATGCCCATGGCATTGAGTGTTTCGGCGTACATGACGCTGAGGTCGCTGCCTCCATCTATCAGTACCTTAGTGAGCCGCTTTGTGCCGATGATAGGGTCGACCATGAGCGGATATCTCCCTGGTTGCAGGACGCTCTCCGGGTGGTCGGTCTCATCAAAGGTTATGGTAGACTCCGACCATCAGAGGAAAGTAGGTGCGGCTGGCTCAGCTATATAGACCTTGTGGCGCATGAGCTTCTAGCGGTGCTTGGAGTCATAGGTCGCTGACCCTCCGAAGATCATGAGGCAGCCATCCAGCATCGAAAAGCTGGCGTCCCTCCCCTCGGTGTCGTTCGTGGTTGGCTTGGGGTCCTTCCCATGCTCCCCCTTGTTGGAGTCTCTAGACAGGAACCGCTTCATGAGGCCACAGTCCTTGTATAGATGCTTGATGGGGAAGGAATGGTTTGGGCATGGCCCTTTGAGCAGCTTCTCAAAATGGTTTGGGGTACCCTCCATGGGCTTCTAGCCCCCCTTATGGTCGGTGGCGGCCATGAGTGAACCCTCCTGCCGTGGCTTGTTCTTCTTCTTGATGGGGCGGTTGGAGGTGCCTTTGTTAGTGTCCTTGTTCCACTTTGCCTTGCCTTTGAGGCAGTCGAAGATTGCTCTGACCACCTCCTCACCCAAGGCATGGCTAGTGGCGATATTGAGGAGCTCCTTGGTGGTTTGCAGGCCCTTACTTTCTAGCTTGTGAACTAGGGACTTGTAGGTGGTCCTAGACAAGAAAGCTCCTATAACATCAGTGTCGGTGACGTTAGGCAGCTCATTGCACTGCCGGGAGAAGCACCGGATGTACCCACGAATGGTTTCTCCGGCCTTCTGTCGACAATTTTTGAGATAGCATGGGTTCCTAGGGTGCTTGTATGTGCCATGGAAGTTCCCCATGAAGATCTCTTTCATGTCCACCCAACTTTAGATTCTATTGAGCGAAAGGTGTTCCAACCATGTTCACGCCGAATTGGCTAGGAACAATAGAAGGTTACAGATAATGAAATCATCATTATGTGCTCCACAGGCTTAGCAAGCAAGCTAATAATCCTTGAGCCATAGTCCGAGGTTTATTTCCCTAAAGTATTTTGGGAGTTGGTTGAAGGTCGGTACCGTGGCGAGAAGGCAGCGTTGAGGATGTGTCGGCCAAAGGCCTGAGGCCCCGATAGGTCAGGGCTCGGGCTTCGGTCCTCACCATTGTTGTAATGTCCACCACGGCGAGGGTGGTAGTCGCGGCTAGCTCCCTCCCTTGGATCATTACGGGCACGCCTACGGGCGTCGAGGGTGTCGCACGCATCACGGTGGCAACCGAGACGCTCATGCACTGGGACCGCGGTGCGCGGCCTGCCTCCTTGCGATGCCTAGTGGACTAACGCGTCCTTGTCGGGTCACTCCGAGGGCGTGCGCTGGCTAGTGTTGAGCTCATGTCGCTGAGACAGTGAACTCTTGGCCTGCTACGCCGCCACACGCTCGAGTAGCGTGCGAATCTCGTGATGGGCCCAACGATCCTCGGGCGTCACTGGCCCCGAAAGCCCCCGGAGCAAGGCCGCCGCAGCAGTGATGTTCTACCTTGCCCGGAGGAAGTGTGGGACTGCTCCTTTGTCCTCGATGATCCTCCGGTTCACGTCGCGGGCCATGGCATGTGCACGCCCACCGTCTCCATGGCGCTCGATCTCTTGATCGAGCTCCGCGCATTCCTGCTTGAGCTGGAGTCATGCTTCCTCGAGCTCTAGGTGTTAGGCCTTCAGCTGCTCCACCCATAGGCGTGGTGGGGCCCCTGCATCCACCCTGACCTCATCATCGAGGTAGTTCGTTGGGGTAGCCTCTTCCTCATGGATGCTTTTGATGTGTCCCTCAGAGGTACCTGCCATAAACCATTCACGAGAGGGGTGATGGCTCCCCCTACCGGAGTCAGAGGTGGAGGGCGACTCCATTTCTCTTGTGAGGAGGTCATGGAAAGACTCCATGACATATTTAGCCACCCCCATGAACTCGTCATTCATGGGGGATGGAGGCGTGCGTTGCGCCACAAGGTGGCCAACAGTCTCTATGGCATTGCGGAGACTGAACAGGAGCACTGTCGGGGCGCTCTGGATGAGGTATTCTAGGAAGAGCGGCTCTCCCCTGGAAAGCTACGCCATGACGTTGGCGAACGAGAAGGTGAGGTGGCGCAGGTCCTCTTGGGTCGGTCAGGGTCCTAGGAAGGCACTGAGCTAGCGCTCTATCCTCCCGTAGTCAAAGCCAAGGAGCTAGTCGCTTCCGGGGGCGTAGGCCTCCAGTGCGTGTAGCTGTAGCTCCTCCAGGGCCTCGGCGATCGCACTGAGGCCGGTGGAGTGGAGAGGTTGGACGGCGGCGGGAGCCTGCGCCAACTCTCCTTCTGTCGTGACAATAAAGTCTAGGTCCCTGAAGCACACGTGTGCGCCCAGGACCCAGCCGACATTGCGACTAGCCATCTGAGGCCTGTGTGGACGTCGAGATGTGCAAAAGGCCCCTACCTGGCGCACCAACTGTTGGTGTTTTGAGTTGTTACCAACAAGTAAATTTCTAATATTACGTGTCTAGCTCAGATGGTGTGCTAAGAGGATACGAGATTTATACTGGTTCGGGCAGAACATCCCTACGTCTAGTTCATTGCTGTTGCTCGTGTTACTTGCACTAAAAGTTCATAGTAGGTGTTACAAACAGGCGAGAGAGAGACAGGTCCCAAGTCTCTGGTGAAAGGAGTGAATGGGTGCTGAGAGAGCTCAGTTGCTACTTAGCCATGTGTTCAGGGTTCGACGGGTTCGTGATGGTTCGATCGGATCTAGCCTAAATTGATGTGTTGTGTTGCGATGGTTAGATGCCTCTAATGGGAAGCCCTGCTTTCCCTTTTATAGGCCAAGGGATAGCACGGGTTACAGCGGAGGAAGAGAGAAGAATAAGAGATAAGAAGTCCTTTAGGATCGTCGGGTTCTTCTTCTCCTTCATGCGGGTCCCGCTGACCCTATAGATGTCAACAGGGACGACTTCGCGTCGCTATCCTGTCCATCACTGGCGCCATGTACAGGCATCATATGCTGGTCATGGTGCTCCACTCTGTCTTGGCGAACATCGTGGTGAACTAACGCGCCTGTCAGTGCTCGTACAGAGGTTAGGCAGAACAGCACCAGTACGCCCAATGTTGTTCTTGATGTGAATCCTCTGGTATAACCCGTTGAGGCCACGGGTTACATTGGGGCATACCGGTCTCTTCCTTGGTGTCAGAGCTTTGACTCAGCCCCATACGCTTGGACCTAGAGTGGTTGGCAGTGGTATGGGCCTCCATCGGATGAGGCGAAGCCCGTGGCCTCACGATCAGGCGAGGCGGAGCATAAACCCAAGGGTCGGGTGAGGCGGAGCGTAGACCCAAGGGTCGGGCGAGACGGAGCCCGTGGCCTCAGGGTCAGGCGAGGCGGAGCGCAAACCCAATGGTCGGGTGAGGCGGAGCCCGTAGCCTCAGGGTCGGACGAGGCGGAGTCCTCCCTTAGAGGCCGGGCGAGGCGAAGCGCAGACCCAATGGTCGGGCAAAGCGGTGCCCTCTCCTAGAGGCCTGGTGAAGCGGAGCTTGCGTCCTTGGCTGCTCGGATGAGTCAATGTTGATGGTCATTAGCTCCTCCTCTTCGGGTACCCTAGTATTGGTCCCCGACACTGGCCCACACCCGATGGAGGAGAAGCTCAAGCTGAGTTGGGAGAGCACAGCGGAGGAGGTCGATCCAACCCATTACCGGCGGCTGATCAAGAGCTTGCGCTACCTGGTCCACATCCGGCCGGGCATCGCATTCACCGTCGGGTACATGAGCCGGTTCATGGAGCGACCGACGATGGAGCATCTGCAGGCCGTCAAGCGTATCCTGCACTACGTGGCGGGCACCCTCGACTATGGTCTTCACTACGGGAAGGGCCCCCGACACGGCGTGATTCGTCGGCTACTGCGACAACGACCTCGCCGGTGATGTGGACACCAGCAAGAGCACAACCGGGACGATGTTCTTCCTCGGTGATTGCTTGATCAGCTGGTAGTCCCTCAAACAGAAGGTGGTGGCCCTCTCAAGCTTTGAAGCGGAGTGCATCGCCACCACCACTGCAGCAACTCAGGTGCTATGGCTGTCAAGGATGCTGGCAGAGCTCCTTAGCAGGAAGGTGGCTAGCAAGTCTACTGTATAAATTTCATGCCATTTGGAAAAATATAGCTACCTCTACAAAAATGACAAGTTACATATGTTTATTTTAGCAAAAATAGTTTAGCATAGTAAAAAGTGTCAAGCAACAGATTTAATATTTTTCTTACTTTCATCATAACATAAAAATACTGTATAAAAATTTGTATGATCATATGTTATGTATTTTTACCCTAATTAATTTCACTAGAAACTAGCAATTAATTAGGAATAAATATGAAGACCATATTTCAAGTATGCCTACTTTAGGTTTAGTATTTTTTCTAGCTAGAGAATATCAATACAAGACTAGCAAAATTGAAATCATAATTTTATCACCTTCCTATCTCAAATTATACACGTTTCTCCATATCACCATCGTCTCGAGCTCCAGCTCATCTCGATTTGAATCTCTCTCATGCACGCATCCTCCAATCTCTGAATATCTCCAGATCATGTATATATGTAGAGAGAGAGACACTCCTCATCTCTCTTGATTAGCTAGCTAGCTAGAGACGTCGATGATGATCTTGATATATATATATATGTTAATTCCCATTCGATGGATCGGATTGTCTTCTATCATCTCTTCTCTGTACGTACGCGTCTAACTCTCGATCTGAACTCTCATCATCTATCAGTACGTCTCAGGGGTGAGGTGAGGTCATCAGATCAGGTCAGTTCATCTCGATGGATCGATAGATCCATCATATCAGTAGCCCACACACCGAGCTGAGCGATCGAGCTAGGCAAAGGCAAACGTACAGTCGTCAAGAGTCAAGACCTGCAACTGTCAAGGCGATACACAGGATCACTCGAGCATTTAACCCTCGGACCGTGACTCCTACGCAAATCAAGTACTACCCACGTGTCAGCCTCACCAGTCCACAGACTCCAGACAAAATAGGATCCATCGGCCGGGGCACCTTATTTCCTTCTTTCTGCTTTCCGATCCTTACAGACATTGATAGACGACAGTCGCAAAAAACAAACAAAAAAAAAGACATTGATAGACGACGACGACCAACCTCCCAACACATGTTATATAATCCCTCACTCCCAAAATAAGGCACACATCCATCTCGCTTTCAGAGAAATTAAAAATTTGACTAACTTTATAGATAGGAAAAAATATCAACATTTACATCTCTAACTAATAGAGTGAAAATACATGCCACCATTAATCTACTGCTACTCATTGTGAATCATAAATATAGTATTTTTATTTTTACTATACATTTGGTTAAACTTAACAAACTTTGACTCCTCGAAAAGCGAGTTAGCGTTTATTTTGAAATGGATGGAGTATGTTATATTACCACTACATCTTCTACTCCAGCTAAATAGGCGAGGAGTATATACATACATACATATATAAATCATCAACATCTATCTGTCCTTGTATTGTTTCATCATATTCCGCTATCATCGGTATCTATTGCGGTAGAGCCAATGTAGAAACCACTACATACTCTAGCTATACACCTACAGAGTCTCAATAAGAATCTTCATAAAAGTTAGAAGTATCTATTTTATCCAACAATTTAGTAGATTCTATTCACCACTAACAATTAGATATTGTATCTATTTTATTTTTCTATAGAATTACTCCTTACCATTACGAAAAATATTTAAAGTACCCCCCTAATTATGCAGCCAAAGCATAATCTAAAGTGACCCCCTCAATTTACATCATATCTAAGTTAAGCACCATACCCTTTTGTTATGGTAGACAATAATCTAACAACCTCATACATTTGCATTTAATTTACACACGTCTTCCACTATTAAAATAGATTAAAACATCCCCTGAAATTTACTTCTAAATTACCATCATTTAATTTGGTATTATAAATAAATTGAAATAACCAAAATGTACACATATATATGTTTATAAATTATCCACTTATGACATTATTAATATAAAAAATGCTAGCTCAGAATAAACATTCTTTTCGGGTCATCATGTGCCGCCATAGGGGCTAGGTATACATTAATACACAAGCAATATATATATTTCTAAAATTCGTCAATCATGAAAAATAATCCTGTAGCGAATCATGTACCAATGGGACTCACAATTCATTTTAAAGTTTATGAAATTCCATGACAATAAATTTTGTCAGCTATTACTTTATTTAGATAATTTATACATTTAACTGAAACATTATAACATATCTAAATTAATAATAGTTTAGTACACATATGATTTTTTGATAGAGGAAACTAATATCTAGAGCATTGAAACAATTGTTCATGCTATTGTAGTAATATACTACTAGGAGCGTAGTTGAGAAGTTATAATCCATTTTTTATAAAATACAAAATGGAAATTTTAAAATAGGTAAAATAGGAACTAGGGGTTCAACATAAAATATGGATAAAAGTTACATCAACTAAAAAGATAAAAAAATTGAAAGCCAAAATCTAGATTCATGACATTATGACACATCGTCTACATCAAGAATCGATATAGTTTTAGCTAAGGTTTCAAGTATGGACATGTTAATGACACACTGCAATATGATGCAAATGGGGAAAAATGAAGATATAAGTACTTGGTAAATCTAACACACACGTCAAGAGGTAACACAGTATCTACATACATATGCAAATGGGGAAAAGTGTGAACATGGATGAAAAAGATATAGAGTAATTGGTAAATCTATCACACCCAGGAGAAGGAACAAAGCATTGATGTGTGTGATTGGTTGCCTACACTAGCGTTAGCCTGATTGGGCCTTACACAACACCCAAGCCAATAGAAATGTATGTACTCCCTCTGTCAATGAAAGAATGCAATATATTCTAGGCTTCCAACCTTGTTAAGGAAAGAATGCACTTATAGGTATAGACTAAATAGGGTGGGACCACTCTAGAAAAAAACAACCATGTCTCTATACTTGGATTGTCCTGGTCCACACACCTCATTCTGTAAAGTGCAATATCTTGGACACCGAGAAACACCGTTGGGCTGAGTGTGTGGGCATGAGGAAAAAAAATCAAGGGCACATGCATAATTTTGCATGCATGCCCATTGATCAGTCCTGGGGATGCTAGAGGTTCTTCCTTTTCTAATGGAGGAAGTATCGCGTTGGTGATTGAGTGTCTTGCTTGTGAAAAATGCATTTAGTAAGATTATGTGTAGTTACTCACTCAAGGAGATGTGAATTTGAAAAATGGCTATAGGATATGGTCTACAACAAGTGCCCACAATCTTGTGATCGACAAGACAAGATTGTCGGATCAACGTATAAGAGGACAAGGTGTGTCACGATAATTGTGGGAAGGTTGTGCTTATAGCGGAGTTACAGAACATGATAGGAGGACGTTGCACGCGCTGGTGAAAATTGCAGCAAGCAAGGGAGGAGAGGTATCATTTTTAGTTGACCAGGCCTCACGCTGGCGTTGCAGAGCTCGTTGGTAGCGCGTGGAAGTTGTCCACGGTGCAGACGATGGAGATTGATGAGAGTTCGACAATGGAGTTTAGCAGTAGGTGCTCGGCACCTCCATTCACTCGGCTCAGGCCCCACACACGAACGCGCGGGAAACGGCGGCAGTCCGGCAGAAACGCGTACGTGGCTCTCTCTGGGTCTTCCGCATGCGCACATGCGCGCCCTGCACAGCTTTCCTGGGATAATTTCAGTTTTAATTTTTGGTTGTCATTTCAATTTCTAATTTTAGTTTTCAATGTCATTTTTTAAAATTTCAGTATTACAATTTTAGTTTTTAACTTTGCAATTTCTGTTTCTAATTTCAGTTTGTAATTTCATTCTTTTAATTTTAGTTATTAATTTCATTTTGTAATTTCAGTTTTTTATTTTCAGTTTTCATTCAAGTTTTTTTCATTTCAGTTTTCCAGTTTTTTAATTTCATTTTTCAGTCACCCTTTTAGGTTCGAATGCCTTCCTAAATCTTACATGTTAGTTGTCCGACCTACAATATATAAGTTGTTGCAAAAGGGTAGCCATTGCACACGTAAGTTGCCACAAAAGAAAATCATATACACATACAAGGCAGATTGGGTTGGGATTAGGGGTCGCAACAAGTTTAAGATTAGAGGTTCCAACAAGTATTAGGATTAGGGGTGGCAGATTGGGTTGTATAATAACTTGCCCCTAAGTTTGACAGCTCATTTTATGCTTATTTTAATAATTTGTCCCTTAAGTTGTATAACTATAGTATTACATAGTAACAACTTTAGTATTACATGGTAGTAACTCATTTTGGTATTTTTTAGCCCCCGAGCTTGTGCATACTATGTAACAATGGGCAACTAATAATTTCAGTTTACAATTTCATTTTTAAATTTTGCAATTGCAGTTTTTAATTTCACTTTTAAATTTCAGTTTGTAATTTCAGTTTTGCATTTTCAGTTTGTAATTTCATTTTGTAATTTCAGTTTGCACTTTCATTTTGTAATTAAAGTTTAGCAATTTCAGTTTGTAATTTCAATTTCTATTTTCAATTTGTAAAACAAGTCAATTAGCTATGCTGTCATTTTTAATAATTTACCCAGTTGGCGGCTTATGCAATGCTTGTTTTATAGTCTGCCTCCTAGGTTGCAGATTATCTTGTTTCATTTTTTATTTTAATTCCAGTTTAAATTTTCATGTGTTTGGAAGTCATAATTCTCAAAATTTGTCATCTCACGATATCTTGCCACTTGCTCCAAAAATAACTTGCTACATACTTTAAAATTAAACTTGCCACACACAGTGTCATGCAGCTTGTAGTGTCTACTTTAGTTTTGAGGAATTGTCAGTTTCAATTCTATTTTCTGGTTGTCAATTCAAGTTTCAGTTTTATTTTTCTATTTGTAATTTCATTATCTAATTTCAGTTTGCAATTTCATTTTACTATATAACAATTTTACTATATTTGCATGATAACAATCGATGTGCATACTATGTAACAACTTTAGTATATATTTAGAGTAGCAACTTTAGTATTACACGGAAGTAACTCATTTGATAAAATCTTGTAGCGCGTATTACTACTCAAATAAAATTCTTTGGAACATATGCAAGTGGCGCGGCTCTAGTTTTGTTCATCCCGTCACGTAGAACACACCGATCAATTGAAAACAGATATACCACTCAAAAGTTATAACAATTCATTGAAAATATTTTTTTTCTGTTTTTGTTTGCTTGCGTCATAATTTCCAATCGAAAGGGAGCGAGGATGGTTGACAGTGGGGCCGAGGGAGGAGCGAGGATGGTTAGTCACACCCTAGGCCAGAGAGACAACGATAGGATCAGTAGCAACGACATAGAGCATGATAGCTGATGAAATTTAAAATATAAGGTATGACGACATACCTCTTGGCAAAATTCTAGATTTCCACTGGTCTATTGGCTTGTGCAAATCTACATTGTTCAATATGACCAAATCTAGCGTGCTAGCTAATGCAGCCTCTGGCATGCTTTGATAACTATGCAAACCTATATTAAGGTATCTGTGGGCAACCAAATATGAATAAATTGCACTAGATAGACCTAGATATGAACTAATACAGACATCATGACCCATATGTGTGGTGTTAAAATATGTCTAGAGAAAACACTCAAAGATAAGATTTTATAAGAAAAAACTAACACCAAGTAACCCCTAAATTTACATACAAATTATGCACAACTGTCATTACGAGAAATATCTAAAGTAACTCTTGAAATTTACATATAAATTACTCACTCTAATATTATGATAGATAATCTAAGTGGCCCCTAAAATTACATCAAACCTGTCTACTCTACTACTACAAAAATAAATAAATTAGCTAACCCTTTGAGTTTACATCTTAATTACAAATATTTTTTAAAAGGTCTAAATACCCTTGAACTATGCCTACATATATTTGTAAACAAAACTACTGCAATAAGGATTTTTAGAGGCGGTAAAAAAGGCTTCCAGAGGTGAAGGCAGCCCCGCCTCTAGATGAAGGTCAATGTTAATCAACCTTTCCAAAGGCGGTCATAATGCTCGCCTCTAGAAATAGATTAAAAAAATAAAAAAGGCAAGCCCGCTAGTGAGCCCATTCTTGAGCCCACTTTCAAGGCTGTTGTCATTGCCATGCTTGCTTCTAGGCACATCACCATCGCCGAGCCCGCTCACAACCTAGTCGTTGTCGCTGAGCCCGATGATCACTCTGCATAGAGAGAGGAACTCTTGATCTCACGGATCTGTGCATTTAGGTCTCACTAGATCTAAGAGGATGAGAGGACACAGAGGGAGTCAGTGGGATCTACCGGATTTGAACAACCGCCACATCCACATCCATATCCCACGCCACCCCCGGATGAGGCTAGCCCCCGAGCATGCAGCGCGGTAGGAGGAGGGCGAGCTCCACGAGAGCACCACGACTGGAGGAGGGTAGGACCCGCGCACCGCTATCGAAGGGGCTAGACCTTGAGCGCCACTGTCGGAGGGGGCGGGCTTTGAGCGTCGTCGCCGTCGGAGGAGGGTCCTCCGCGAGTCCGCCGCTGGAAAAGGAGAGGGGCCAAGGTCCACCACAGGCTCAAGAAGTTCCAGAGAGAAGGAGAGAGAGGGGGAGTTGTGCAACTAATAGAGAGAGAGGACTGAAGGGGTTGGCAGTGAACCTTATATATTTTAGGGTTTGCTAAGCGGACTGAGTTGGGCCTATGGGCTTGCCTCAATTAATATAGACAGGTCTCTTAAGAGATCCGCCTATAAAAATGACCCTCATTTTCAAAGACGAACCTCTTAAGAAGCCTACCTATGTTAATCTATTTATAGAGACAACACTGTCTCCATAAATAGACAGACCGCCTCTGAAAATTAGAGTGCATTTTTAGAGATAGCTATACTTTATGCTCACCTCAACCTTCCACGGGTTCAAAAAGCCTATCACTACCATATTTCAGAACCAAGAGTGCGTTATCAACAGTAGTAATGACATAGGCTTCCGTTACTGGTGCTACAACCAGCAATGATGGCCCTTTAAAAAAACAAAAAAAAAGAGAGAAAAAGGTGAGCAGCCACCAAGCTATCTCCCATGGCTTGCCTGGGCACCGGTCAGGCGAGCTTAGTGTAGTCGTCGCTGGTGACGCGAGCCCCACACAGAGAGATAGAGGAAGATTCATCATAGAAAGAGGGGGAGATTCAACGTAACATAGATCGATTCATTGCATCACATAGAAAGTGAGAGTTCAAAACATCATTGATGATAGATCCCATTCATTGCATCACATATGATTCATCAATTCAAACAAAGAGGGAGAACACGTCACAAATAAAGAGAGAGCAAACATGACACGTCATCAATTCATCCAGACATCACCTCGCTGTGTTTGTTGCCTTTGCCCCCGCATCCCGTGCGCCATCTAGGCACAACGCCCGTGCAACAGTTAGCCAAAGAGAACAGAGGAGGGGAGTAGGACAACGTGCTAGGGAGGGAATGGAGAGTTGGAGACTGGGCAGGAGGGATAGTGAGAGCTGAGAGAGAAGATAAGACAGAGAGATGAACTGGAAGACTTAAATTCGTAAAAAAAAAAATCAGGTCGAGGGGGAGGGGGTGGCAGTGCTGGGAATCACGGACTTACGAGCGGACAGTGATACCTTTATCATCATTGTCTTTAAATTATCTTGCAGAGGTTGTCTGTTTTGTAGTAGTTTTAGGGGGTGTTTGGTTACTACAGGGAAATTTTAGTCCCTGTTCCATTGGATGTTTGGACACATGCATGAAGTATTAAATATAGACGAAAAAAATAATTAATTGCACAGATTGTGGCTAATTTGCGAGACGAATTTTGTAAGCCTAATTAGTTTATGATTTGACAATGTTGTGCTACAGTAAATGTATGCTAATTATGGATTAATTAGGCTTAATAAATTCGTCTCGTAAATTAGTCTCCATCTATGTAATTAGTTTCATAATTAACTCATATTTAGTTCTCCTAAATAGCATTCGAACATTCGATGTGACATGGACTAAAATTTAGTCCATGAACCAAAACACAGTGTATAGCAATTGGTACGACCTCGAAAGTTGGAGTTTTTTTTTGACGCGTTGCACAGTATGCGCGTCCGTGGTCCTCGAAAGCAAATGCATTTTGCAAATACTTAGCAGACAGAGCGCATGAATTGTACTCCCACGTACTTGTACACGATTGAAAGTACTAACAGTAAATGGCACCTCGCTGTCCTAAATTGTCCGGTGTATTTCTTGTACGTACTACTCCACAGCGGCAGCGGAGCATTAAATTTTGGAACGGATGGATCTGATATGTGCACTTTATCCAACTTCATGTCATGCATCTGTCTGTCCCCGTAGCCGTAGGCTGCAAGCAACACCAGAATGCATCCTACACACTGAATGGAGTATATCACACACACACACACACACACACATATATATATATATACCAGGAGGGTTTTGCTCCTACTAGTGACAATATATTAGGACTGAAAGAAGCAACAAACAACAGTTAAGAAAGGAAATACGCGTTACAAAGAAGATAAGCACACAAAATGCTCTAGCCATAATTCAATTGCCAGGAAGTAAGTTTTCTTTGCTTTAGGCCCTGTTTAGTTGCCTGCCGAATTGGCGCCGCCTGAATTCTGGTGATACTATAGCATGCTGTAGCATTTCGTTTGTATTTGGTAATAATTATCTAATCGTTGACTAATTAGGCTCAAAACGTTCGTCTCGCAAAGTACAACCAAACGGTGCAATTAGTTTTTGATTTCGTCAACATTTAGTACTCCATACATGTACCGGAAGTTTGATGTGACGGAAAATCTTCTTTTTATATAGTGCCAAAATTTGGATTCTGGGGTAACTAAACAAGGGCTTAATTAATTTGTGGATGACCAAGGCAAGATGACTTTGAGCAAAGATTTGCAGCTTGCAACACTTTGGTTACGTTGTTTGTTTCTGGAAATGAGATTATAATTTTGTTTACTCCCGGATGTTCCAGCACATCAAAATAATGACCTCTATGAAAAAAGTAACGACAATTGGAATTTGAAGTTTTCCAGAACTCGAAAGGGTGAGGCCGGCGCTAATTGGGATTTGCGAATTCAGCTCAGGATAGCACATCAGCTTTGAGGGAATATTGCTACCAGACAAAATGAACATATTACGTGTACGGTACTACTATACTACGGTAGTATACTACTCATGTGTATGTGTGCATCAGGTGAACAAACATACATGTAGTAGTTCTTTGCGTTTAATGGATGGTCTTTCAGTTATGCTGTTAAATTTTAATTTTGAACCTATAACGACTTTATTTCTTGGAACGTAGGAATTTCACAAAAATCACGCAGGGATTTCACAGGAATCATTTCAATTTTGCAAGAAAAACGCAGGAAGAGGGAAAAATTCCCGCGTTCCTGAAATAGTGCAGAAGAGTTTCATCTCCATGAAACTCTCTCTACTCTTATGAAACTTTCATCATCTCTGTCTTCATTAATATGGTGTCATATCAGCCTATTTAATGCCAATAAAACTTTGATGAAACCCATTAAGACTGGTCTAATAACATGGCACGCTTCTCTTAACGTACGTCTGTTGTTAAATGAAAAAAGCAAACTAAATAAAACCTAATATGGCAACTCGGATCCTTCGGTGATCACAGACGACGACGGACCCACCACACCCAATGCTTGGTTCGCTCTCTCGCTGTGGTAAGTAGTGGAGGTACGGTGGTGGTGGTGGTCGCTTCAGAGACTTTTCTCCTTCTTCTTAGCCGACCAAACGACCATCGCCCTCGCTCTCTTCCTTTCTCTAATTTCTCTCTCTAGCCACCCCACGCGTGCATACCCACTTTCTCCTCTATAGCTATATATCCTCATCACTACAAATACAAATCTAGCTTTTTATTAAAAAGATACAAATCTAGCTACGAAATCGGTATGGTGTCCAATATGTATGACAACTGATGATGGATCTCTAAACATATACTCTATTCATTTGCTTTTTCTTTGTATCATATATCTAAGTCCATAGCAAAATCTACATATATCTAGAAAAGCCAAAACGTCTTATAATTTAGAATGGATGGAGTACTATCATATTTAGCTTTAAGAGTTTATGCCTCCGTATAGTGCGGCCGACTAGTGGCTCGTCGATGTTAAAATTAACTCCACTTCTCAATCTTAATACAATGATGCGCAAACCTTTTACGTATTCGAGAAAAAGAGTTTTTGCCTCTGGTTTGCAAATATTTGGCGCTTTGGGCAAAATTTGAGACAAACTTTTAAAAATTGAATTGCAAATAACTTTAAGTTAGTTAAGAAACTTGAAGAGGTCATCTGCATGGATTTTGTCTTAACATGTACTCCCTCCGAACCGTCCTTAAATAGATGACACTTTTGACTTTTAGATATCATGTTTGACCATTTGTCTCATTTAGTTTTTTTTGCAAATAATAAAATAAACAAGTCATCGTTAAAGTACCTCTAATGATAAATAAGTCATAACAAAACAAATAATATTTATACAAAAATTTTGAATAAGACAAACGATCAAACAAGATGTCTAAAAGCAAAAGGCGTCATGTATTTTTGGGACGGAGGCCGTACTACTTTTCTAAAAAAAACACTCTAATAGAAAACAATGATGAAAGCTACTCCCCTATTCCAAATTATAAAATAATTTTGACTTTTTAGAATACATTGCGTTTATTATATATCTAGATATAACGTATATCTAAGTGCATAGCAAAAGTGCTACATACGTAGAAAAGTCAGAACGTCTTATAATCTGGAATGGAGTATGCGTTTGGAGGAAACCATAACGAGAGGGAGTATATATAATAGAACATTTTCATAATAAAATCTATTAGAAACAATTTACTTGATGAAGCTAAAAGATTTTACCAATGGGAATAGGAATCTTAATTTTCCACATGCAGTTTGTAGAAATTGGCGAATCCCATGGGTGTTTGTAGAAATGGTTTATATGATCCTTATCATACAAAATATAATTTCTATGAGGAGTATATAGCTAGCTAAAACAGTAGATTGCATTACTTTTGACAAAAAGTTTTAGGACCAAGGATGTGATGTGTGCTTCCACTTCCAATAATATGAGCCCCTTTTGGAATGGAATGTATAAATAGGGCCCCAGGAGGTCCGCCTTGTGCTCCCTACAACTTAATTTGTTGTGGCCGCCCGCAGTAAGTAGATTGCCGGCCGGCGCCCTCACTCATCTTCGTCTCCACCGCACACCGTACCGTACCGGTCGTCATCCATCTCGATCCGCAGCAAGCTACTACTACACTCTAGCGTTTTGAGACGACTGCATGCGTGCGAGCGAGCGAATAAATAAATAAATCTCCAATCCAATCCAACAACCAGCAAGAAGCTCAGCGATCGATCGACGAGCCTGCTCCTGCCCCTGCCCGGCCGTCGTCTCTCTCATCTCGATCTCTGTTGTGTCTCAAACCACCGCCAGCAGCTTGGAGGTAGCTGCTGGGCCGTCGTCCATCGCTGACGCTCTATCTGTCTGCGGCGGCGTATACAGTTAAGTTCCGGCCGGCCGGCCGGTACCTACAGGAGCTGCATGCGCGCAGCTTGAAATCCATCAATCAATTCGTCGTCTTCATTCTCGTATATATATTTGGTGAGTGTCCCCAGTCCCCACCCCCACACAAATATATGTATGTACTTTAATTCCCTGCCTGTTTGTTTTGGTTTGGTCCATATGCATTTCAGTTCGCTTCCTATATATATATATATATATATATATATATATATATATATAATCTCTCTCTCTCTCTCCTCTCTCTCTCTCTCTCTCTCTCTCTCTCTCTCTCTCCTCTCTCTCTCTCTCTCTCTCTTCTCTCTCTCTCTCTCTCTCTCTTCTTCTCTTCTTCGTCCGGCCCTCCCCTGCAGCAGCAGCAGCAGCAGCAGCAGGCCAAGGCTGTATGCCTGCTAGCCACAGTACGTAAGTATAGTACGTACTGCGGGCGTTCCATAGGAATACCAGCAGGCCGCTAGGACGACGAACAGCTACCAGCCATCTTTCTGCTGCAGTACTAGTTGTAAGTTGAGTTGCAGCCTGGCCTGCCGCCATGGCGCCTACTCTGTCTGTCTGTATGATGGAACTATTTTACCAAATAATAATTAAACTTGTTGACTGCTTAACTAGAAAACTGTTACTCACATGTTGTTACCCAGGCTAGCTAGCTGAATTAGTTTGTCCCTGCAACTTGAGACTGAATGCTCTAGCTAGTGCTAGCTATACACTGTACCCTGCTGTATATATGTACCCTGTTAGCTGGTCTTGGGTTTTTTTTTTTCCTCTAATGTACCTGTTTGGGTACTTGTTGTCGTCAACAGGTGCAACTAATCAATTCCGTATATATAGTGATTGATTTTGATGATAGTAAGTCTCAACCTCTGTCGTCGTCTCTAGCTGCATATACATGTAGTACTTCAGTTCGTTTTCAATACACACACAAGCTATCTAGCAGGATTATTGTACCCTATATATTGCCTAAACTGATATGACAACCACTGCATGCATCATCAGGCTCTCTCTCTCTCTCTCTCTCTCTCTCTCTCTGTACATACTTATAGTAGGATCGATCGAGTACGTTTACGTACATACCCTGCTGTGTGCACACATGCGATGCTACCAGTAGTTCGCTGGTCCAGTCGTCGGTACGTAGTTAGGCTCTGTGTGAAGAATGATGGAAAAATACAGGCCGTTTGCCTTGCCTGCGGGCCATCTAGTAGTATAACAGATACAGATCGATAGAGTTAGTCAGAGAAGAAGAGAAGGTCACGTATGGCAGGGGGTACGGTGCCGGCCGGGTGCGTGTACGTGTGGTGTGTGGTAGAAGATGCATGTGAGAGGATCGGAGGAGGAGGAACAACCAACACCTATAGCTAGCTAATCCTGAAGTGCACTCAAAGAAACATGCATGCTATTGCTATTGCTGCCGGATACTGGCTAGCTGCTTCCGGCCGGCCGCTTCATCCTCACCCTCACAGACAAGAGACGACTAAACTAAAGTAGACAGTAGCCCGCCCCGCAGCAGCAGCAGCAGTATGCAGCTAGCTGGTCTTTTTCCACTCCATCCATGCATGCATCTAGATAATTAATTAAGTTTCTTCAGTTCGCTTCCTGCCATGCATGTGTATTGCTTGTTCGTCCGGCCCTCCCCTGCAGCAGCAGCAGCAGCAGCAGCAGGCCAAGGCTGTATGCCTGCTAGCCACAGTACGTAAGTATAGTACGTACTGCGGGCGTTCCATAGGAATACCAGCAGGCCGCTAGGACGACGAACAGCTACCAGCCATCTTTCTGCTGCAGTACTAGTTGTAAGTTGAGTTGCAGCCTGGCCTGCCGCCATGGCGCCTACTCTGTCTGTCTGTATGATGGAACTATTTTACCAAATAATAATTAAACTTGTTGACTGCTTAACTAGAAACTGTTACTCACATGTTGTTACCCAGGCTAGCTAGCTGAATTAGTTTGTCCCTGCAACTTGAGACTGAATGCTCTAGCTAGTGCTAGCTATACACTGTACCCTGCTGTATATATGTACCCTGTTAGCTGGTCTTGGGTTTTTTTTTTCCTCTAATGTACCTGTTTGGGTACTTGTTGTCGTCACAGGTGCAACTAATCAATTCCGTATATATTAGTGATTGATTTTGATGATAGTAAGTCTCAACCTCTGTCGTCGTCTCTAGCTGCATATACATGTAGTACTTCAGTTCGTTTTCAATACACACACAAGCTATCTAGCAGGATTATTGTACCCTATATATTGCTAAACTGATATGACAACCACTGCATGCATCATCAGGCTCTCTCTCTCTCTCTCTCTCTCTCTCTCTCTGTACATACTTATAGTAGGATCGATCGAGTACGTTACGTACATACCCTGCTGTGTGCACACATGCGATGCTACCAGTAGTTCGCTGGTCCAGTCGTCGGTACGTAGTTAGGCTCTGTGTGAAGAATGATGGAAAAATACAGGCCGTTTGCCTTGCCTGCGGGCCATCTAGTAGTATAACAGATACAGATCGATAGAGTTAGTCAGAGAAGAAGAGAAGGTCACGTATGGCAGGGGGTACGGTGCCGGCCGGGTGCGTGTACGTGTGGTGTGTGTGGTAGAAGATGCATGTGAGAGGATCGGAGGAGGAGGAACAACCAACACCTATAGCTAGCTAATCCTGAAGTGCACTCAAAGAAACATGCATGCTATTGCTATTGCTGCCGGATACTGGCTAGCTGCTTCCGGCCGGCCGCTTCATCCTCACCCTCACAGACAAGAGACGACTAAACTAAAGTAGACAGTAGCCCGCCCCGCAGCAGCAGCAGTATGCAGCTAGCTGGTCTTTTTCCACTCCATCCATGCATGCATCTAGCTACCTTTCTTTCTGTCCGGCCCCTTTCTTTCTGTTCTAAGTATTCTACTTGCTACCTACCAGTTACTACTTTACAAAGGATCCATCCTGATAGCTAGAGGACATCTATCATATCCATCTCTGCAACCAAATCATGGATATCTATCAGCAGTACTGTACTTCAATTCTTCAGTCTCTCTCCTGACACTGATACTATATAGCTATACATGCTGCATTACTGCATCCATGTATTGTATTTGGTGTCGCCTAGCTTTCTACGACTCCACCAGATCGCAGAGGCTGCATGCACTATATATAGACACCAGCTAGCAGATGAGCAGGTCGTGTAAAGGCTCAAGTAGCTGCTCTTCTGTTAGTTTTAGGCCTCATTGCACGAGTGAGTGTGTACTATATATCTGAAATTCTGAACTGACCATAACATACAGTAGAGGTTAAGGCTACCAAAGACTTGCATGCTAGAGAGGAACCAGAGCTTTGTTTGCTTTGTCTCTCATATCTGCGTGCAGGCGAACCTGCTGCTGCCTGCTTGGGAAGGCGGAAGGCCGGCTTGGGTACCGCCTTACCTGTCCATCTGTCTTTTCTTTTGCATTGGCTCGGACGCCACACGCATCTAGTATAGCGAAGCTAGCTACTTAATTCTTCCTCCCTGACTACTCCATGTACTCACTCAATAAAAGGCACGCTGCAGGCTAATTTTTCAGAGGAGAGGAGAGGAGAGGAGAGCGAGGAACGGAGGCACGCGGAATTAATTAAGCAGCTGAAGAACATAATTAATTAGCCGCCCGCATGGATCAGCAGGAGGAGTCTTGTGTTCCCCCAGGCTTCAGGTTCCACCCTACAGAGGAAGAGCTGGTGGGGTACTACCTTGCCAGGAAGGTGGCCTCCCAGAAGATCGACCTCGACATCATCCAGGAGGTCGATCTCTACAGGATAGAGCCATGGGATCTGCAAGGTATGTACATGCATGCTACGTTGTTGTTCAGCTCATATCTATCTATATATCGTCAGTTCGTTTATGCTAGCTACGTATACAAATTATATTCTTCGTCATCATGTATCATCGATCCGCGTGTATGTATATATGCAGAGAGGTGCAGGCAGCACGCCGGTGGTGGGCACGACGAGCAGACGACAGAGTGGTACTTCTTCAGCTACAAGGACCGCAAGTACCCCAGCGGGACGAGGACGAACCGCGCCACGGCGGCCGGCTTCTGGAAGGCCACCGGCAGGGACAAGCCGGTGCTGTCGTCGTCCACCAGGACCAGGTGCGGCACCAGCAGGGTCATCGGCATGAGGAAGACGCTGGTGTTCTACAAGGGCAGGGCCCCCAACGGCAGGAAGAGCGACTGGATCATGCACGAGTACCGACTCCAGTCCAACGAGCACGCACCCGCGCAGGCAAGCAAGAGTTTAATTAATTAATTAACTCTCCTTTCTATTTATTAATCATGTTTTTTTGTCTTTCCTATAAACTATATATATATATATATATATATATATATATATATATATATATATATATATATATATATATATATATATATATATATATATATATATATATATATATAGAACTACTATCCTGTAGCTGGCTACAGAATAACTTATTCTGTAGCCACTTTGAGTTACGATAATTACTATGTTATTTTACGAGATTATAGTAACTCCTTACTAAGTGGTTTAATATAACGTTATGGTAAATATCCCCATGTGTTATAGTAACCCAACTATCGTAAATATGTATTTATATTATGGTAAATTAGTATATAAAATTATAGTAAATGGAGGTGGCTACAGAATAACTTATTTTGTAGCCGGCTAATATATATATATATTTTTGTATCATCAAAGTTCAACTAACTGGAGCTCTCTTTCACTTTGTGTATATCCTCCTAAAGTTATTCCATCAGATATATAGCTAGTGTCAGTAGGTCCATCGACCAAAAAAGAAGAAGAAGAGCAACTTTTAAATTGGCACTTTTACATACAACAATGGACATCGATCTCTGACACTTGTTGTGCGTGCAATGGATCGTACATTGCTCATCTCATCGATGTATCAGGAGGAAGGCTGGGTGGTGTGCCGCGCATTCCAGAAGCCTATCCCCAACCAGAGGCCCTTCTTCCCCACCAGCTATGCCGCCACCGCCGGTTACTACGACCACCACCACTCAACGACCGCACGGCTGCACGTCGACGGTGGCGACCGCCATTTCCTGGGCTCATCATCAGCACTGCTATACCACCCTGCAGGGCTGCCTGCAGCTGCAGGCAGCAGCTTCCCGCCTTCATTATACTCGGACGAGTGTTTCGAGTCCAAGAAGCATCTGTTCAGTATCCCGCCGCTGGAGAGCCCCACTGCCATAGCCTGTTGTTCCGACGGTGGCGGCGGCGGCGGCTACAATGAACATGAGCTGATGATCCAGCAGGGAGGAGGAGGAGAGCAAGCTGCAGCCGCTGCCGGCGCCATCGACTGGAACTTTCTGGACAGCCTGCTGTCCGCGACGTCGCAACTCCATGAGCCCTCGGGATCCTTGTTGCAGTGACCTCCATCGTCGATCGATCCATCTTTCCTCCAATTGATCTGCTGCTGCAGCATGCATCCACGTGCACACTGTTGATCCAACGGAGAACATTATTCATTCATCGATCGGCATTGTATTAGTTGCATATATATTATATATGCTAATAATTCAGATTCAGATGTGTGTTCATACATACATACTTCATTGTTCTGTGTAGTTACACACGTTACAGACTGTTTCACTTACTCGACTTACTGGGAGTGGGAGCGCATCATCATTAGCTAGCTATGTAATAATTTGTTCTCACCAGTTTATACATATGTAACATATACAGCTATTATTACTTACTGATATGGTAAAAGTTCGCAGCTTCAGATAGAGTATTTACCAACGAAAGAAGTATCCAACGATACACTTAATATGAAAACACTATTCTAATCAAAGAAAGTATCAGGTGATACTCCAATCCGTGAAAGAAGTATCCAACGATACACTTATATGAAAAAAGTATGCAGAGATACTATTTCTCTGAAAACGGATACGCTATATCGGGTTTAATTGGTTATGACCCGCTAAGGTAGTAGCACATGGACAAGAGTACAGTGGTCGGAGGAGGGAGTAACTACTTATAGGGAGTAGGAAAAATTTTCCATATATATATATATATATATATATATATATATATATATATATATATATATTAGATGCACTGCATGGGTCGAGTGGAGCACACTGAATTGTTGTGTATGGTCAGCCGCAAAGATGGGTCATCAGTTGACGCCATGCTAGGCTAATAAAAACAAAGCAAAATTGACAGGGACTCGCACTAGCTCGGTTGCCACTCATGGCGTGCTAGCTAGCTGCCCCCAACGACTGACGCACAATCGAGAATCGGCAATCGCATGCAGTACAAATCAGTCGTATTCTTGGGCGTGTGAATATGCGACCCTAATAAGCTAGCTAGGCTAGCTGGCTTGCGTAGCCAATTCAACTACTGTTTCATCCATCACTTGCAACAAATAAGTTCCAGAGCACCCATCGCTATCCACCTTAACTATCACTTGCCGCGTTTAAGCGAGCAAGATTGCTGTGTTCTATGCATAGGTGGCATATGTGCAATGAATTTCTATATATCGTAATTAAGCTACCTAATGTGTTCACTAATGTGACGTGTTTTTCCCATACTGTCTCTGACACAGGGTCATTAGTGACACAGTTTTACACGTCACTAATGTGTTCACATCAGAAACACAATATAAGCGACGTGTTTTTTCGCGTCACTAATGACTGTGTCTCTAATGTGAAAATCTGACATAGTGTAGCAAGGTGATCCATGCAAATAGCTAGCGTAGGTAGTTTTTTTAATCCGATGTAACTATTGAGTTTTTTACTTGAAAGCAATTTTTGAAAAAAAAAGTTTTATTTATTTATTTATTATTTGACTGTAATCGTTCTCTCTCGATGCTCCCCAACTTTATCCATCTATACAAACTCTATATAGCTATTGTCGACAAATTCCTTGGCTCAAAAGACCTTTAATATAAACTTCCCTTTTATTCCACTCCTATGCTTGGCTGTGCAATTTCTATGGAGGCCAGATCCAAATAGCCTTAAGTTCTTTGGTGAACTCGATAAAATCACTGTCGTCTAAGTCTCTCACCAATTTTCCAATTGTTTTTTCCATCTTAAAAATTCAAATTTTGAATCATCTTGTACACATCACTACTCGAAACAGAGCCTTTGCCGAATGTCAAAAATCGGGCACTCGATAAAGAATTGCACTCGGCAAAAAAGGGCACTCGGCAAAGGACTTCTTTACCGAGTGTCAGACTCTCGGCAAAAGCGCGGCACTCGGCATAGGATGCCCCGGTGTTCGGCCACGTCCTTCTTTGCCGAGTGCCTGCTGTTAGGCACTCGGCAAAGATTTAATTTTTTTGAAATGTCTTTGCCGAGTGTCCCAGATCTGGCACTCGGCAAATATTTTTTTTGAAAAATACTTTGCCGAGTGCCCCTGACACGGCACTCGGCAAAGATTTATTTTTTTTTAAATGTCTTTGCCGAGTGCCCCTGTGGAGGCACTCGGCAAAGAGGAAATTTCTAAAAAAATAAAAAATCCTCTTTGTCGAGCGCCTTATTCTTGGCACTCGGCAAAGATCCCCTTTGCCGAGTGCTATGCCCCGGCGCTCGGCAAAGTTTTTTTTATTTTTTTTGTTTTTGGCCTCCAAATTTTTTGTGCAACCCTTTTAAAGCACCAAGAACTCCTCGTTAGAATTTGGGGATTTTTTGTGGCTTTTTGATATATTTAGTTACTTTATTTTGTTTACTTGAATTTTTTCGAAAAATATAAATTTGAATTGCACGTGGTACGAATAATGGAATTTAATGATTCAAAAATTGATAGTCATGTTAGTGAGTGTAGTTTGAGGCCATATCCAGGAACGGACCCGAAATTTCGGACATCTTGTTCACGAAACATGACCGCGAACTTGCGTGCGAAGTGTTTTTAAATTCTATAAAAAGCAAACGAAGTCCGAAAATCATGAAACTTGTTGAGATGTCGTGATATCGTATGTGGAGGCTATGATAAAAATTTCAGAAGATTTCGTGCACGTAGTCACGTACGATGCTTACAAACCAGGACATCTCCTCGACGCGTGCAAAGGGGCTTCGTAGCATCGCGAGTTCAACGGCCTATTGCTGGTGGCCGAAAAGCGACGTCGGTGGCATTCCATGGCGAACAAGAAGACCGTGGCGACCGTTTCTTGAACAGCCACGCAAACTCAAAAGAGAGGGAAAGAGAAGGCCTGACATAGCTCCGGGTTTCTCCTCACCTCGCCATGGGCTCCTCTGCGCAGTTGGTGTCGATTGGAAGGCAGCATGCGATGCAGATGAGCTATGGCCGTCGAGGAGCACGATGATCTGCCCCACAGACGGGTTGCAAGGGTAGTACATCCTCGCGGCCGTCGTGCATAGGAGGAGGAGGACACGGCACATGTGGGTGAGGGCATGTAGTTTTCCGTTGCGATTGTTGTGCGGGATAGCTATGAGCGGCGTGAAGACGCCCCTGAGATCTGGTGACCACGCGTACAGCGTCGACGCAACGGCCGAGCACGACAGGAATAAGCAGAGTCTAGGAACTTCGCGGTGGCGATTGTGGCGGGGTTGAAGTGTCTGTCGACGAAGACGTCCGAAAACAGCGTGGTGGCCCAGGCGCGGGAAAGGCAGCGGCGGCACTAGAGCACCGACTTGGCTGGCATGCACGTGAAGATTCCCTCAATGATCTCTTAGGGGAGATCTTTGCGCGGCGGCACCGCCGCCATCTTCTCTATCGCTTCCAGTGTGCCGGCCGTGTAAAGGTTGATGCGGGAAATATTGATCGGTTACAATTGACACGCTAGTAGCAATAATGAATAATCAATCAGATCCTGCCAATCTACGGAATAAACGGAAGACATAATAAATAAATAAAATAAAATACAAAAAAAGTCATGAAACTGAACGAGCGGAAAAGGCAAACGCTAAAAAAAACTGCTAAGGACATGTACAGAATAGTTTTGCACAGAAAAATCTGGCGTTTACACCCAAACGGGAGAAAAACAATACGAGGGACTTTCCGAGCCGGTCGGTGATTGGGATAGCTGGGTATACATATAGATACATAGTATTTTTTTTTAATTTCTACTTGTACTCGGATTAAGATAAGATGGACGAAAAATCTAAAGTGGCCAGAAATTTTGTCTCTTTAGTATTAGATATAGATATAGATATAGAATTGTTCTCTTGTTTCATAGTGCTTGTTGTTTTAGCTTCTTCTACTATATATATTTTTCAAATTACTTAGAACTTCAAGACAACTTTCATTTGACTTATATTTTTTTAAACCTAACCTTACTTAATAAATCCATAATTTAGAGTGAGCTTGTACTTTTGATATCATGAATGCACACACTTTAGAGATGATTAACTATAAGTGTAAGAAGGTCATTTTATTAACCTCCTTGACTCTTTTGTCAATGCTAAAATGATAAGTATTGTGAAACGAAGGACACACATGAGCATTTTGCGTGAATCTTTTTTCATAATGTGTATAGTGGGAAATTTACAAATATAAGTATAAACGTATTTCTAGGATAATTGTACCATATGTAATGGCAATGCTGTCCAAATACTAAAATAATAGACATATTATACTAGCAAGACATTATTTGAAGCAACAAAAATTGAAAAGTAGCTATACTTAAGCTTGGTCTAGCTAGCATTTGTGTTGAGCAAAATGTATATGATGGCCCTGTTTGGTATAGATCAACTTCAAGAAGAGTTGGATATTTTAAGCTCTAAACACTACTATAGATATGTTTTTGTCATTGGCATTCTCACTGTCAGTTTGAACAAAACCATTTGTGATGAATTTCATCGCTGGCTTGTAATACGACTAACTGGTGTTAAAAATGATTTTCACTAATGGTTCAACCAATCGGTGGTGAAAATCATTTTCACTGATTGTCCATCATATCAATTGTCGGTGAAAATGGCTAACGGTGGCCCTAACGTTGTGCTTCTTAGGGTGGCTGGCAGGCAAGGCCCACTCGCCTGTGTGTCAACCCTTGATTGGCGCTTGTGAGGGTGGGTGGGGGCAGATCCATGCACCCACTGCCCCCTGTGTGTTCTTTACTCCTCTATCTCTCTCTCTCTCTCTCTATCCCTCATTCTTCTTCACGCCTCCCTCTCTCTTCCTCTCTCTATCCTAAGGGACGGCATGGGCAACTAGGCATGGTGACTTTGACGTGGGCACCATTCCCCTCCCCAGCATCCCTCCCCCCAATAGCTTGCAGGTGCCTTTTCATCTCTCGCTCTTTCTTCCTCTCGGATCTATTCGAATCTCCCTCTCTCAGATCTAGGGACAGTGGGGGGTGGATTGTGGTACAAGGAAGCGATGGGCTAAGCAAGGGGACGACGACGAGCCAGGGCTGGATAGCGGCTGGTACTGGTAGCTGGATTTTTTTTACTGATTATAAAGCACCAGTTCGTATAACAAGCAGACGTTAATTGTCATTTTCACCGTCAACTTAAAATCTGCAGTGGTGAAGATTATTATCACCTCCACTTTCACCACCATGACCTAAAACCACCAGCAGTGATGAGAGGTTTATGTAGTAGTAGTAGTGAAGAAATCTTGGATGAGTTAGGAGATATGTTGAGAGTATTTAGATATTTCATTTTGTTTATGGTTTGTGGGCAAAATATAAATACTCAAACCATCGTGATTTAATCTACAAACTACAAATCAAAATGGATCTCGGAGCTATGAGTTGTGCCAAATGGTATATATATATATATATATATATATATATATATATATATATATATATATATATATATATATATATATATATATATATATATAGGGAGAGACTATTCAGTAGCCGGCTACAAAATAAGTTATTCTGTAGCCACCTCCATTTACTATAATTTTATATACTAATTTACCATAATGTCAATACATATTTACGATAGTTGGGTTACTATAACACATGGGGATATTTACCATAACGTTATATTAAACCACTTAGTAATGAGTTACTATAATCTCATAAATTAACATAGTAATTATCATAACTCAAAGTGGCTACAGAATAAGTTATTCTGTAGCCAGCTACAGGATAGTAGTTCTATATATATATATATATATATATATATATATATATATATATATATATATAGGGAGAGACTATTCAGCAGCCGGCTACAAAATAAGTTATTCTGTAGCCACCTCTATTTACCATAATTTTATATACTAATTTACCATAATGTCAATACATATTTACGATAGTTGGGTTACTATAACACATGGGAATATTTACCATAACGTTATAGTAAACCACTTTGTAAGGAGTTACTGTAAATCTCGTAAATTAACATAGTAATTATCGTAACTCAAAGTGGCTACAGAATAAGTTATTCTATGGCCAGCTACAGAATAGTAGTTCTATATATATATATATATATATATATATATATATATATATATATATATATATATATATATATATATATATGATTATCAATTATTTTATTCTCTATATCTAATATATGTAGAGAAAAGATCGAAATGAACTCCGATATATGTCAAAAGAGGTATATTAAGCTTGCTGTATATATGGAACAAAAAAAAAAGGATTATTGTCAGTTATCACCGTGTCCCACGGCGACGGATGGACTGCATCGATCTGCGCAGGAAGCTAATAAGGTCGCGCGACATGATGACAGGAAGTCGATCGTGCGTGCGTGGTGTTTATATCCGATCCCATCCCTCTCGATCTATCTCCGACGGACAGCGACGTCCGGCTGGTCCGGCCGGCCGGTGATGGCGCAACGGTGGTTGAATTGTGCGCGCGATGCATTCTGGCCTCATAATGATCGAATGCATGCATGATCCGGCCATTCATGCCTATGGGGACGGACAGAAGGCCGGCCGGCCGGCGAGAGAGAGCGAAACAACAGCTGCTGGGGCGGCCGCCGCCGGCGCGGGCGACTGCAGTCTGCAGGCCGGGCCAGCTAGTGCACGCGCCACCACCATGGATGGATGGACGATATATACGCCGGCCGGCCCATGTCCGGCGCCACCGAGATCCGATTCATTGCAGGCGCCCTTGTCGGGAGGGAACTTATACGTACTATACGATAGGTTCAGTTCAGCATCAGCAGCAGTCAGCACTACTACTCCAGGATGGATCCGATGGATACATGCAGCACTAGTTTACGGTCGTTGCCTGCCAATGAGGCAATGAGGCGTATCATACATTGTGTATCTTTTTTTTTTTCACGGACGTGTCACGTGTTTCATTAGGACGAAGGAGAATAGTTTTACAAGAAGGATCGGTAATCAACAATTACCGAACCCTTCTCCCAGCGCTACAACCATTAGGACTGTATTATAATAACCGGGGCATATGGCTAGAGTGCTGAGATGACATCATGCTGTCGTGCTTCCGAGATAAAGATGCTGTGCGGCATGCTTCAAGAGCTTGCCAACTCAAGCGTCATGTTTCCGGCCATCCATCACGCTACCTAGCCAGGGGCTGCCGATCGAGCCGGAGCTGCATGCACGACAGTTCTAAGATATACCATCCTTATCTAATTTGTATATGCATTCATATATTATTGTCGCTAGTAGCTGATCGATGGACTCCTTAATAACTTATTCTAAATTAATTAATCTACTTGCATTGCAGCAAAGATCCCAAACAAGCGTTTCACGTACAAGAAGCCTCATGACCGTGCTGTGCTAGCCCACGAACTACCCTGCAGGTGTTTCCACTCAAAATCGCAAAGCTGAGACTGGGTATACAGTGGCCGCTCCAGGCGTTTGGGATGGTTGCCATACGTGACTGCCTCCATCACAATCGCAATAACATCTTTGACCGCCTAAGAGACAACTGCCAAATCGTTACCCGACAGGTAATTCGTATTATTTCATCATTCTTATAATCAAGCTAAAGTAGCATACCTGAGTTAATATATATATATATATATATATATATATATATATATATATATATATATATATATATATATATATATATATATATATATATATATATATATTTATTATTTATTAATCCATCATGGCTGATGATATCTTCCGATTATTTGGTGGTGTTGCATATATATATATATAGTAGGATCCATATTTGAAATTGATAGGCCCTACACGTGCCGTTGTGGTGTTGGACCCTGCCACCTTTGAGGTTGATCTCAAGGTTAAGGGCACTACTGAGTCTGAGGATCAATGGTTGAGCTTTCTAGCTGTAACTGCTTACTGCCACTTCTCTCGGCTCCACTCACACCTTCTGGAAAGGGATTATGCATGCTAGAAAGCTTAGCGAACTGCAGTTTCAACTTGGCTCTATTATTCGTTCAGTTGAGGCAACAATCGAGGTCCGAATCACTAGTGGATCATGGCCGCATGGTTTACGTGCCCAGTTTACTGCCGGCACCGTCAGCATACCTGGTGCACAAGTCATCTTACTAGATTCTGGTGACGATCAAGTGCCAGTTGTTGGATCACGTTGTGTTGCATCGGTTGAAGTTAGTGGCCAGCTGAGGGTTTGTGTGAAGGCATTGCTAGGTAATAAGATTGTAGTAAACAGAGTGAAGGTTTTTAAGCCTAAGACAGCTGGTGTAAGCGACGACAGTCTTAGGGTTGGCTTCTACATCAGGGAGAAGGTTTTCAAGCAGGCTAAGACAGCTGGTGATACATGCGACGACCCTCTTGCTCCTGGGGTTGGCTTCTGCACATTTGGTTTTAATTTCTCCTGGTCGGTTATTTCGTTCTTTGGGTAGTTTTTTAATGTAGTATTTGATGTCAACTAATGATGTGTGTAAGAAACATATGAACTCGTCTCTGTAAGACTGTAATTGTCGTTTATGTAGTGTCCCTTCATTAGTACTTATAAGTATTAATAATATTGTGATATGATGTGTCTCCACTAGAGTTGTTTTTTTGCCTGGGAGACAATTTTCATGGGATGATGCCATCTTTTTTGTGATGGTGATCGACGATATCCATAACACATCGAGATTTGCTCGAATCACAAAACTAAATAGATGGCAAGGCTCTCTCCTCAACTGAAAACTTCATAACTAGGACTCAAAGATAGCCTAGCCCAGCAGCCGTTAGGGTTTCGCCGACCTAGTGCCCTCCGAGGCGCCACCACCGGCCACCTCTCTGGCGTCGGCGGCCCCTCCCCCTCCCACTCCCTCTCCCCTCCTCGTTCCACCTCCGAGCTTCGCCATCTGAGCGTCGTAGCTGGCCATGGCGGGCCCGCTGTGCAGGCACCGGCCCTGATGGCCACCCCGACGCCGCCGGCGCCGACCTCCCCGTAGCCTCAGCTGGAGAACTCCGGCACTGGGGCGCGGCCGCCGCCCTCCCCGCCCACGAAGCCAGCCTCCACGTCCACGAGATCTGGCGCTAGAGAGCCTGCACGAGGCACACCCGCGCCGCCGCCAGCGTTGGGCTCCGCTGCCGCGGGATCCAGCGCAGGGGCGCCTCCGTGGCCTTCCCCGGTGCCCCCGCCGCCGACGATGTTGGGTCTGCCAACACGGCCACCACCTCCAGCGTGGGGGCGTAGCCGCCACCTTCCCCGCCCCCACACAAGAGAAGCCGTGCTACGCCACCGCAGGCTCCCTGTCCGCGCATCCATCAGTGTCGGGCCGCACCGCCGTGGCCACCAGCTCCGACAGCAGCACCAATAAGCCCGACCCTGCCCTCACTAGTACAGAAACAAGCTGTACTCCCGGTTGGGAAACCCCTTCAGTCCCGGTTTTCCAACCGGGAGCACGAATCCGGGACTAAATGTCCCCCTTTAGTCCCGGTTGGTAATACCAACCGGGGCTAAAGAGGCCTCCCGGCCTGGCCACGTGGGTCGATCCTTTAGTCCCGGTTGGTATTACCAACCAGTACTAAAGGTTTTCTTTTTTTGTTTCTATTTTCAATTGATGATTCGTTTTGGTTTTCGAATACGCAGTCTACGCTTATGTACATATAATATGTATATGTATATATATATATTACAAATAAAGCTTGCATTGTATATTCTATCATATCCTTGGGATAACAAATTCACTCCATCTGGTTTGGCTTCCATGTTTCGTTCATGTCATTGTAGAACTCGCCGGCGGGGTTTAAGACCTGGTCATTAAAAAATCCTGCTATGGTCTCTTGAATTGCTTTCAGTTGGTCATGTCGTATGACTTTTTCCTTCAACCATAGAGTCTTCAATAAAAGTTAAAGAAAAAGTATTAATATATATATATATATGTGTGTGTGTGTGTTAGGTCACGTGATTACTTATATATATGAGCAATAAAAGAAATTATGAATATATGAATATAACGTACTTTGAGGATCTCTTCATGAATTGTTTTTGAGTACGCCATGATGAACTCGCAAACATAGTGAAAACAAATTATAGACCAACTCTTACAATAAGAAACTTCACAGGTTCCATATTGCTAATACCAAGAATCTGATAACCATAGTCTTGCTAGTATCTTCATATTGCAAATGAAGAATTAAGCTGTACAGCACACCATAGTCTTGCTAGTATCTTCATATTGCTAATTAAAAATTTGGGCCAATCACAACAATTTACAAATTCGACTAGAGATGACACTCTGTAATCCAGCAAGACACTAATTCGAATGCAAACAACTACACAGCCAGACTAAGACCATATTTCAGACACTACCGAACAGGATAAGAAATTATGAAAATCCAAGCAAGTATTGACAGCGGCCATATAAACGCAGTAATATGTGCATCATGGGCATTGCTTCCACTTCTAAGAAACCACGAAACGGACTACTTAAACTCGCCCCAGTTGGACCCACACAGATACATCATGGCGAGGCATACTCTGGGCTATGGCATGGCATAGCAGAATAAATCGTACGCTTATGGATTACCCAATCAGGCAAACCGGTAACCACTACTAACGCAGGCCATGGAAGCGAGCAGAGGCCGGAAGATTTTGGCGCGTACCTTGATGAAGCCGATGTCCTTGGCGTTGCTGCGGAAGCACTGCCTGCAGCACATGAGCCCGTACTTCCGGATGAGGCCGTGGGGGTTGGCGCACACACGGCTGCAATCACACACCGCGGCATCCATTAGCAATCACCATCACCAAGTACGAAGTGTATATAATAAGGACAAGCACAAGGGCAAACAAATCTGCTTGGGCCGGAAGCACCAAAATCTAACTCCAAGCTCATGCCACAAATCTGGAGGATTAAACAGAAGACATATATATAGCACAAATGACATCGGCGATTAGGTGGGGCGAAGGAACTAGAGGGTTACCAAACCCTGGATCCAGGGCCGTAGTTCTTGGGGTGCGAGTTCCACACGTTGGAGTGTCCCATGGCGGCGGCGGCGGCAGGGGAGGAGGAGGCCTCGCGAGTAAACCCTAAACAAATATATATATCAATACACAGTACGTTGGGGCCAGCGGCGTTGGTGGCGCGCGGGGCGGCCGGCGTTGGGGTTCCAGTCGAGGCCGTGCACCTCCCGCGCGTGCTCGCGGAGGAGGCGCACGGGGTTCTGCGGCGGCGGGAGCCGCCCGGCGTCGAAGAGGCGCACGGAGCCTTCCCCGGAGGCGGCGGCGTAGAGGGAGTCGTGGGACTCGGACCACGCGCAGTCGAAGAGCGCCTCGGAGGTCGAGAAGGAGAAGATCGGCGCCGGGTCCAGCGGCGGCGAGGTCAAGGATGATGAGGTGGCAACGGGCGACGGTGACGAGGGCGGCGATGGCGGCAGTGGCGATGGGCGACGAAGACGAAGAGTGAGGAGGAAGAAGAAACGACCGCCTTATATAGGGGAGGGACTTTTAGTCCCAGCTCCTGTAAAAGCCCGAGACGAAAAGACCTTTAGTTCCGGTTCGTAATACCAGCCGGGACTAAACCGGCTGGTATTACGAGCCGGGACTAAAGGTGTATTTTGGCGGGCCGCAAAAAATGCAGCCCACCTTTAGTCCCGGGTGGTAGATCTACCCGGGACTAAAGTTGGGCTGCAGTTTCACTTCCCGCCCGTTTCAAGCTCCATTTGTTTTTATATATTTCTTTCTCTAAAATGTTAAAGTCTTGTTAATTACACAGTAAATTAAATACAAGGCATAAAATTGTTTTAAAAGAATATGTATTTACTTTTGCTTTATTGCACACAGGAAAATTGTGTGACCTAAAGTTTTTTATTTTTTCTTATAAATATTGAAACATAATGTCATTAATAATTACTATTTCATTAATGCAAAAATATAGTGTTTAATTTAAATCATTAAAACTTTTGTTTTCGATTGGAAATTTGTTTTCACATCATTTTAACGTAAATCTTTTCATTTTTTCATCACTCATTGTCCAAAAGCGACATGAAACTTGAACTGGTTGTCGACTGCTACCCCGTCTCCAGTCGCCTTTACCCATTGGCACTTGAACAAAGATATCTTAAAAGTAGGTGCATAGTTTAGTTCCCATATCTTCTCTATGCGGCCATAATATGTTTGCTTATTTTCATTAGGGTCGGTGGCAGCTATGCGGACACCACTGTTTTGGACTTCCATGAACCTCTCAAAGGGGAACATGTTGTGCAGGAACACAGGACCGGGAATGCTAATCTCCTTGATCAGGTGAACTAGGAGGTGTGTCATGATATTAAAGAAGGAAGGAGGGAATACCAACTCAAAGCTGACAAGATATTGAACCACATCATTCTGTAGTTTAGCTAGATCCATTAGATCGATTGCCTTCTAAGAAATTGCATTGAGGAATGCACATAGCTTTATGGTGGCTAGACGTATATTTGGAGGTAGAATTCCTCTTAATGCAACTAGAAGCAATTGCATCATGAGCACGTGACAGTCATGAGCACGTGACAGTCATGGGACTTTAAGTTTAGGAATTTCTTCTCTGGCACATTTATTATACCCTTTATATTCGAGAAGAATCCATAAGGTACCTTGATGCTTGCTAGGCATTCAAACATGCTTTCCTTCTCTTCTTTGCTAAGAGTGTAGCTAGCAGGACTTAAGTAATAGCGTCCATCATCTGTCTTCTCTAGATGTAGCTTGTATCGTTCTTTCAAACACCGCAGGTCCTATCGTGCTTCAAGTGTGTCCTTAGGCTTCCCATACACACCCATGAAGCCTAGCAGGTTCACACAAAGATTCTTCGTCAGGTGCATCACATCGATCGCGCTATGGACCTCTAGGACTTGCCAATAGGGTAGCTCCTAAAATATGGGCTTCTTCTTCCACATGGGTGCATGACCGTCGGCGTCGTTCGAAACAGGTTCGCTGTCTTGTGCCTTTCCAAATACTACTTTCACATCCTTGACCATATTGAGTACATCCTCACCAGTTCGATTGCCCGGCTTAGTCTGGTGGTCTGCCTTACCTTTAAAATGCTTGCCTTTCTTTCTTAGAGGGTGATTCGTAGAAAGAAATCGACGATGGCCAAGGTATACGACCTTTCGACATTTTTTTAAGATTATACCTTTAATGTCATCGAAACAGTGCGTGCATGCATTATATCCCTTGTTTGATTGTCCTAAAAGATTACTTAGAGCAGGCCAATCATTGATTGTTACGAACAACAATGCTCGCAGGTCAAAGTGCTCATGTTTGTGCTCATCCCACACAAGTACACCTGGTCTGTTCCACAAAAGTAGAAGTTCTTCAACTAGTGGCCTCAGGTACACATCAATGTCGTTGCTAGATTGCCTTGGGCCTTGGATGAGCACTGGCATCATAATAAACTTATGCTTCATGCATAACCAGGGAGGAAGGTTGTAGATACATAGAGTAAAAGGCCAAGTGCTATGACTACTGCTCTGCTCCCCGAAAGGATTCATACCATCCGTACTTAAAGCAAACCTTAAGTTTCTTGCATCATTTGCAAACTCTGGGAATTCTCTATCGATTGCTCTCCACTAGGACCCATCAGCAGGGTGTCTCAACATATTGTCTACCTTATGGTCTTCTTTGTGCCATCGCAACAACTTTGCATGGTCTTTGTTTCTGAACAGACGTTTCAAGCGTGGTATTATAGGAGCATACCACATAATCTTAGCAGAGATTTTCTTCGTGGGACGTTCGTCCTTAATATCACCAGGATCATCTCGCCTGATCTTATACCGCGATGCATGACATACCGGGCATGCATCTAACTTCTCGTACTCCTCGCCACGGTAGAGGATGCAGTCATTAGAACATGCATGTATCTTCTGGATTTCTAATCCCAAAGGGCAGACTACCTGTTTTGATTCATACGTAGTGGCGGGCAATTCGTTATCCTTCGGAAGCATCTTCTTTTGGATTTTCAGTAACTCCCCAAATCCCTTGTCAGATACACCATTCTTTGCCTTCTATTACAGCAATTCTAGTGTGGTACCCAACTTTTTCTGCCCCGCATCACAAGTTGGGTATAGCAATTTCTTGTGATCCTCTAGCATGCGCTCGAACTTGATCTTCTTCTTTTTACTTTCGTATTCTCTTTGTGCGTCACGAATGGCCTGACCAAGATCATCAGCGGGCTCATCTTCTGCCCCTATATCTTCTTCAGCTTCCCCCATTGCAGTATCATTGAAGGCACCATATTCAGCAATAATGTCATCATCGTTCCATTGTTCTTCTTCACCTTCTTTCATTACAACCCCGGTTTCTCCGTGCTTCGTTGAACAAATATAGTTTGGCATGAAACCCGACTTCAACAAGTGTGAATGAAGACTCCTTGAGCTAGCATATTCCTTCAAATTCTTACATATCGCACATAGGCAGCACATGAAACCATCGCGTTTGTTTGCCTCGGCCACACGTAAGAAAGAATGCACGCCCTTAATGAACTCTTGGGAGCGGCGATCAACATTGTACATCCAATGCCGGCTCATCTGCATTATATGACATACATACCATATTAAAACCTAGAACATAATTAGTTAATTATACGACATGCATGCCACTACACAAGGTATTAATTTATGAAAGTCTCGCTACAATATAGACAATCCCAACTACCACTAAAAAAACTAAAGCTAAAATGCACTTCAGTAGTATAAAGATTTTGCGACCAATCCTAACTAAAACAGACAGATCATGCGTTTGTTCAACATCTATGGGCTTCTTCCACAGGATCACTGCCTCATCAGCCGCCGTAGCCGCATGTGCAAGAGAGTTTTACACGTGTTCAACATACTCTTCCTCCCAGTACCAGCCTGAACATCCAGTGTCATCCCACTGAAATTAAAACAAAAAATTAGAACTTTAATCACAATCATCATGAAAATAAGTATAAATTAACCATAATCATCAAATGCGACAAAATAACTCACATTGCGATCAGGACACTTGTAGAAGATACAGCCCTTGTTGGGACACTCCTTCCTCACCCAGTACTCCATCACAATCTTCTCCTCACACTTGCCGCATGCAATGAGAGGGAGGTCCGGCCTCAGTCGCTTTGGAACCCGATGAGAGGCCGAGGACCCGGAAGCAGTTGCCATCTACTCTCTATACTCATTTTTAATATAATATAAATTTCTCATTTTATAAATAAATAAAATTAAAAAAAACTCTAAAATTCTCTATATCTCTAAACCATGAAGTGTGCTATGCGTGCTAGAAATGAAAGCTGAATACTAGTTTTGAATAACTACTTTAACCTTCCTTCATCCAAATATGCAAACTTTAAAGTGATTTTGAGCTTAAATGGCTTACAAATAAAAAAATCCACCATAAAAACCACATATATCTAGTCCACAAAATGAGATATGCTACTGATAAAACATGAGAGTATAAAGTTGGTAACCTTTAGAACCAAAGAATCGATGGAGGAATCGAAGAAATCTTGTGATTACCGGCGATGAGGAAGAAGAGAGGCCGGCAATGAAGCAAGAACACTGAGGTCGAAGTGGCTCGAGCTCGGGGAGGAAGAAGGGCTATATAGGAGGGGACCTTTAGTCCTAGTTGGAGACACCAACCGAGACTAAAGGTCCCTTTCTAGTCCCGGACGGAGCCTCCAGCCGAGAGTAGACTTTTACTGCCGGTTGGAGGGACCAACCGGGAGTAAAAGTTAACCTTTAGTCCCGGTTGGTAGCTCCAACTGGGACTAAAGGTCCCCTGCAGCAAAAGCCTACCGCAGTAGCCGTTGGGCAGGGTCCTTTAGTCCTGGTTGGAGCTACCAACCAGGACTAAAGGTTTCTCTAGTCCCAGGCACGAAAAATACTGGGACTAAAGCTAAATTTTGAAGTGGATCAAAAGTCGTTTCTCTACTAGTGCCTGGACATTGACACCACGAAGCGACTGCACGCGGGGCCTACTTCCAAGTGTTGTACGTAGCCCTTCGTTGTCCCCGGGCCCCTTGACAACTTCCTCGTCCACCTGTCCGCCCCTAGGGCCAGACCTGGCAAGCCACCGCCTCCTACGCTGGGCGGCGACCTATCGCTGGGGACTGGTGGGTCGCCCAGTCAGCCTCGAGCTACCACGGTGCCGCCTCTGGGGACGGATTTCGTGGCCGTGGCTACCTCCCAACCTGGCGCCACAGGTGACCGTGACGGCCGGCCCGTCGCGTAGCCGCAGCCATAGGGCAAGGGTCCCTCGCCCGTGCCGGGGACTACGACCGCAAGCCCAATTCTAGGGCAGCCACCCTCCCTCTCCCCCTTTGCCGCCCCCTTTCACCAAGGGGGTTTAGTGGGGCGCTTCAAGGCTCTTCGATGGGTAGACGATGACCTCCTCGACGACTTCGATGTGGATGCATCGCTGACCCCCTCCCCAACCCCCTACCTCGATACGATTCTTCATGAGTCGCAGCCACCGAGGACGTTGCCACTGCCTACGATGGCCTGCCCCACAACTATTGGTGGCATCGCCCATGCCGGGGTGTAGGCCCGCCCCACGACTGTTGGTGGCGTTGCCCATGCCAGGGGCGGCGCAGGCGCATCAACCATCGTTGGGCATGACCGTGGCTTGTCCATCTGAGGCTCGGACCATGCTTCGGTGGCAGCAGGCATCTCTCCACTCCGGATGCTGATGGCTGGCATGAGGTCCTATCGTGCGGAACGCCAAGCGGCTCCGACGGGGCATGCCCTATGCGTCCTACACGTTCAGAGGAACGCCCACCCTTGACCCACTTTCCGCCAGACCTGCATGGGAAGTGCTTCAATTGTCTCTCGTCTTTGCACCGGGTGGCGACCTACATGCTACCTCCGCGTTGCCTACGTTGCAGGGGGTTCCGACATCTCACGCGAGACTGCAAGCAATGGTGGTGGAAGCCTCCTATAGCTACCGGCATAAGCGGCCGGCCACGACCACTTGCCTGGGATCGTACGTCGACCACCCAGCCACCAGCCCATGATGGTCTGGTGGAGTCGGGTGGAATTGTGCCTGCGTCGACTATTGTTGCGTCTATTAGGCGAGGGGCAACGACAGCGGTGAATGAGGCTACGGCGGACAAGATGCCAGAGACAGCCATTGGTAGACACCATCAACTCCTCCAGCAACGCTGCAGCCAATCGCAGCGAGACCGTTGGCACTGCCGCGGCGCCGGATACCACTATCGTAGCCGACTGTGCTACATAGGAGGGTCATGGTGAGCCCACCAGTGAGGTATGGGGCCTTTCCGAGCTCGATATGTTGCTCACACTATACTCAGACACCACGCACACCGCACGCGACTCAATGATGGAGGAGATTGTAGCCTCGCTCGCAATCTATCGGATGGCTGGCGATGAACACCTTAGTATCCCTGCTCAAATAGCAACGGGCTTCACTCCACGGCCGCTTGAACATAGTCAGGCTCAGGTCACGCCACTTTGGGTGGCGCAGACCACCCCCTTAGGAGTTATTGCCCCTATGGAGGACGAGGAGGGCGGTCCACCTGGCTTTGGTTTGCCTAAGGTCACGGAGGATGCTAACATGTTCAGTACGTCGCTTCAAGAGGACCGCACAGTCGACATCAGCGATAGCTCTACTGCACGCTGCCTCAAGAGCTTCACCAAGCACGTGTTGAAGAAGGTCGACTCTTCGCTTATTCATGAGCCTCCCAAGCAGCCTCCTGCTAAGCCGGTGTTGCCGTGGCAGAGCAGGCGGTTGGTGGCTCAGAGCCTCTCTCGAGTACCTACTTCCAAGTGAGGTAAGGTGCTGATCATGTAGCGTATGGGCTACACCAAAGGTCCATCAGCGCCATCTGCATCAGAGTTAGAGGCCTTTGACAAGATCTTCGACGGCAACCTGACTGCGTCCAACGTCGAAGCACTGGACGTGTTTCTTTCTGGACAGTGGAAAGGGCTCGCCCAGACAGTCACAAAGATGCAAGGCCACCTCCTTGGTCACACCAATGCGTCAGTATTGGTTGTTGTCTCTTGCTAGGATGGTCCAGCTATGGCTATTTTAGGTTGACCTCCTTCGGCACTCGGTAGAAGCACATTGTCTATATGTTTAAACCCTTCTTAATACAATGATACGCAAATATTTTGTGTATTCGAGAAAAGACAAAACTAAATATTTATTAAAGACTTATTCGTGCCCTGTCTTCATTCACTTAGTCTTATCTTCTACTATATCAACTCATCCCAAATCAATTAGAATGGAGAGATGAAGTAGCAAGCCCAAATTCCACAAGCGCCACTACTGTATTTATTACTATAATAGCACTCTGTATTTATTACTATAACAACACTCTAAGTTCACACTTTTCAGTAATCATTTTTTCTAGAACAAATAGAGCTAAGGCCTAATTGTTAGGAGAAAAATTATATTTTATAAAAATAAAAATAAAATCTAAACCTGATTTAGCCTACAAAAAATGAGATTGAACTATCCTAGTTAAAGAAGCTCTATGTCAAAATTGGTGATTTCTAGGGTGTCTAAACTTTTTGGTGTACGGATGAAAGGGGCAAGATTTATCCACCTTATTATGAAGAAGATAAAAGCCCTAGTTTGGTTTTAGTGATTGAGTGACAACTAGTGAACTAATGCTTTTATTGAGATGTTTGAGCTAGTGCCCACATGATGGTGTTGGCAAGGCTAAAAGATGGTAGAAATGATGATCATGACCATATGCAAGTGCTCAACATTGGAGAATAGAAAGAGATGGAAAACAAGCCCGAAGGCAAAGGTAGTGCTTTGCTTTTGCCAACCAAGATGCAATAGAGTGCATGATCTAGTTTAGGATCGATAGTCATATTATAAAGAGGGGAACTCTAAAGTGTTTACGAATGTCTAGTGTCACTAGGTGAAGAACATCTTTGCAGGAGGGTCATCGCCAATATCTTCGGTGAACCACAATGACACGCCTCTTACAACACTTCGGTAAGAGGGGCTTCACCAACATTTTTGGTGAATCGCTACGACTCGCCTCCGCCAACACTTTGGCAAAAAGGGGGGCTTTCGCCCACTACAATGGATCGAGAACCTTTGTCGACACCTTTGACATTAACGCCTATGATGACTTGCCTTCACCACTGAGCTTGAGGGGCTACGTCAATCCCATCAGCACAGAGATCCACTACACCTTCATTGACCACTTCGGATTGAGGGGCTCACCAATAACTTCGGTTCAGACATCTACTTTCACTACTACGACTACGTCGACTACACCAAGAATGATTGGAGATTCGGCCACGAGCGCTAGCCAAGAGGGTCTAGGGGAGCATACTAGAGGACAGACCACTCTAGAGGGCGAAGTCTTTTGTTCGACGCACGTGAGAGAAGATTTAGAGGCTCACAATAACCTTTGGCTACGACTACTTCAACTTCATTGACCATTTCGACGACATTGACTATGACGACCACATATGTTCCCAAAGAGAAGATGTATCTTCGGGTGAAGCTTCCGGTGAGAAGGTCCCCAGAGAAAGGACACATCATCGAGCAAAGCTCCTTACAAGAAGGTCCCTAAAGAAAGAACATGTCATCAAGCAAAGCTTTCGGTGAAAAGGCCCTGCTAAAGATGAAGATCTTTGCGCAAGAAGGTCCTAGAGACGAAGGCCTATGCGTCGAGCAAGTCAACAAGCTATGTCATAGAAGCGGCCGGAGGAGTTGAAGCCCAAAGATGAAGATATCGAGAAAGACAATATCAAGGCACTTGGAGTTAGAAGCCTTAGGAGTTAACACTTGTATAGACTAGGGTTAGGGGAGCCCATGTAGTATATGGGCTAAGACTCCCCCTTGAAGAGGCCCAATAGGTGCTAGTGTGGTGGCATGTGAAATCCACCCCAACCAAGGGGCCATTTGTAAATAACCATTGCCTATATATAGTGCCCAAGGGTATGAGGCAAGGGGCTCTCTACCACCCACACTCATTCCCATACTCTCAAACCATATTTGGGAACTTTCTCCACCTAGCCTTCCTTGTGGAGCCTTCTCCACCTAGCCTGCACCAAGAAGCCTTCTCCACAAAGCCCTCTCCACCAAGCCTTCTCCTCCACAGAGCTCTCTACACCGAGCCTTCTCCTCTCAAACTGTTCGAGATCCGTAGACCCAATGGTGGACAAGAAAAAAAAATCTTGGAGAAAGGTTTCATGGGTGTGCCCATGGGAGGGAGTGTGGTGAAGAAATTTTTTTTTGTGCCAATGGAAGGAAAGACGGTGATGGGCGGAAGGGTGGCCAACAAAAAAAGGTTTCTTGGCCATGAGATGGGTGGTGCGGACAATGGAAGGGAGGGCAACCAAGAAGAAGCATTCTTGGGTTTTGTAGTACACAGCTTCGGGCAATGGGCAGAAGGGATGGGAGGGCAGAAGGGATGGGGAGGGGAAAATAGAGAAAGTAGTGTGCCTCAGTTTGGGTAATGGAGGTGGAGGGAGGGCCAGAGGGAAGTAGTGGCTTGTTTTCAATAATAGTCCATCAGATTGAGTCAAGGAGATGAGAAGCTAGATCCGTCGAACAACACATGCTCGTGGTCGGCTAATGGTACCAAACCGGTGGAAGTGGCAACGTTCGACTTGCGTTCAGTCCAATGACTCCGACTCTGTCGCTGCTACCCGTTGGAGCTGTTCCACCACTATCCCACCACTATTTCCTGTTGGAGATGTTCGTGGGTGCCGGTGGTGCCACGGGGTACCACGCGTGACGTGAGCCTAGGATGGCGCTATACCACGTCTCCCTCTCTGGGTTGAACCGGTCCAAGATCGGGCGTGCGCAAGCGTTGTGCGAATGTTGCTGGCCGCGGCGGAGGTGCAGGGCCAAGTGAGAGAGGTAGACGCCGCCGTGCTCTAGGGGATGGCCGTCATGATCCTGGCGAATCTCGCATGCTACTCCGATGGGCGCGCGGTGGCCACCGTCGTTAGGCTCATCTGATGCACAATGCGTCGCGCTTTGTGGCTCCCGGAAGCACAGAGGATCGAGTACTGCATATCAACGTTGTACGGGATGACCCAGTGTACTGCACATTGATACTTTAGAATAATCGAGGTGTAGTGCACTTCTATACTGATAAATGTGGCTTAGACATTCTACTTCTAGGCTTACCAGTCTTACTAAAAACAGTGATGTCTTTTGTAGGCATTCTCTTTGTCGCTTGTTCCAAAGTAAGCATGTCCCTATTCACATGGTAGCAGGATGTGAAAAGATAATGGTATGCTCTCTATCTACAAGTTAGAATCTTGCTTTAGTTTATATCTATATGAAATATCTGAGTTCAACTTTGGTATTTGATTATATATTTTCTCTTTTTAATTTCGGTTCGCTTCTTTAGAGCATAAGTATCAAATGACATAACAAGTAGAGTGTTGTTTGTGGCCTCTCTTCACTGAGACAGTGATATGGTAGATGGCCATCACTACCGATCTATCACACATAAACTCAAATCCCCTTCTATTCTTGCATAGGAATATATATAACCAGAATGCAATCAAATCATGGCCATAAGGAAATGATAGTCATCTGACAATGCTTCAACGGAACTTTTTTTGCTAATTGGTTAGGCATGACTAAAAGTTTTGCCGCCGCTTCTGTTTTTTTGTCATAATTACCTGCAACCTCTCTGTAGCATGATTCTGCAGTCACTGCTAGGACTACATTGCCTTAACCAAAGTGTCCTCGGTGACAGGCAGCACCAGAGTTTCTATACTGGAGGAAGGCATTGATGCACTATTATTGTGTCTAGCACGAATGGTGATGTAGCTGGTACATGATTCTTGTGTTGATGCTAAGGATTTAAAAATCTATGATTCATTCAGCTGCATGGTTCCTTGTGAGTCCACTGCTTGCCATAGTGCCATGCTACATCTTGCTGAGCATTATTATTCTGTCATTATTTGCATCATTACTTAGACTTTCCACTTACAAGGTTCATTTTCTTCTTTGAATTTGCTACTGCTTCTTACTGCATGGGCTTATCTATATCTCTTATAATCCTAAACCCCACTAGAATATTATCTTGACATGCAAGGTGTCCACGTCAGCAGCCCACTGTCACTATAATCCTAAACATCTCTTATAATCCTAAACCACACTAGAATATTATCTTGATATGCAAGGTGTCCACGTCAGCAATCCACTATCACTATAATCCTAAACCCCACTAGAATATTATCTTGACATGCAAGGTGTCCATGTCAGCAGTCCACTATCACTTGCAATTAAAGTTCACTAGCATAAGCAATTATGATATCCACGTCATCAAGACACATCATCCACTAATATATATTTAGTTGTCTACATCAGCGTGCCACGCTAGCCACTAAGATTAATTTATAATAGTTAATCTCTTCCTAAGAATTGTATGAATAGTTTAGTTTCATTCCAAATCTATAGTTCCCGTAGCAACGCGCGGGGTATGCTTCTAGTATAGTTGATGTTTATGCCTTTATTCTTATTAAGTAAGGGGATGTTGGATACATAGCGCACAAAGAGATTCAGATTTACACAATTATGAATTTATTGAACTTTTTCTTCCTTGCTATTCTAGGTTCAGTTTCAAAACTTAAAGTATAAAGGTAGGTCAAGCGTAATGTGCTTACTTCATTAGAAAACTGATTAGGTAACTCTATTTGCAGATATTCCTTTTGAACTATGCAGGATAACTATAGATATTCTATGTCTTGTACATGTTGCTAAACCAAGTTACCTTTGCCAACCCTAATAAATATATAAACTCTTTCTATGACTTGGTTGATTTAATTTACATGGCTAATGTATTCAGAATTCATTTGGTTCCCCTTTAAAAATATCATGTGAACATCTTAGAATGAAGCCTCAGGTTTATAGAAAAGAATCGGGTTTTTTGGGCCTTCAGGTGTCATACCATTAGGGCATTAACAAACAGGCGATACAACGCATGTTGGTTAATAACATTATAGGCTTGATTTCTTCTTCGAAGAAATGCCTGCATCGTGTACACGTACGTATGCGCGTGCGATCTATAGACGCGCCCACGCGTACGCATGTACTATTTACACATGCGCGCGCATAGACTCACTCCGATCGCAATAATCTCCCTACTAACATTAAATGTTTTTTTATAGATATGTTGTACCATATATCTGTGTCTATACTTAGTCTCAATGTTTTTTACATATATATTAGGTTCATGTCCTTGGGTATATATGATATTTGCTCAATTGTACAATTATATTTATTCAGGTAACACATTACTGTGTTGCATCATTATTTTCTTTTCCTGAAATCTGCTTTGTAGTATTAACCATTTTGTTGATTTAATTCGGTTGGTTTGTTGGCCAAGGTGCTTTCACATGTTCTTTTTTTACTACAAACATGTGCATCACTCCATAAACATGCCCAAGTCAATTGGACTCTCCTAAGCTCTGACTCATGATATTCATCTTATTCTTGCACAAAAACGCAGGTGCTCATGAGTTCGTGTCATCTATTTTGGGCGACGACAGAGGAGGCCGGGTCATAATTTTCTATTGTTTGTTTTGTTCTTTCTAAGTGCCCCAATTTCAGATGTTACTAACTTCTACTGTATGTTTAGTCTCTTGTGTTACATACCCCTAAAATGGAACTTATGCCTTTTTTTCTCTCGAATACGCAAAAGATTTGCGCGTCATTGTAATTAAAAAGAAGAGCTTAACCATACAAATGACGCACTGCGACGAGCGTCCTAGGAGGTCTACCAATTGACCTAAACAGTTCAGGATTAGTTGCTCTGGCTTAGAATGCAGTTGGTGAAAGTCCACTACCGTTTGTCCACACGCAGCAAGAGCCGGCGCAGCATAACGTGCCCACAGTGCGATTAAAACATACTGTAATCACGACACGTTCAAATGTATACCTGGATAAACATTCAAAAGCCCTCTTCCAACAAAAGGTGCATCGGATTTGTTTCATCATTGATGTGGCCAACAGCATTTGATGGCTATGAGCAAATTAAAGGCCTAGACAGAATCAGCTTTACTTCCTCTTTGGTTTGTTGGGCTATACTTACCAGGTGCAGTGGTGACATATATTAGTATGAAACTATTATGAAAACAGTAGTGTCATTGGGGGAAGGGGGGGGGGCAGCCCCTGCACGTCCGTCCCCCTTCTTTCCCTCCGTCCACGATTTCAATTCATACCTTCATTCATTGCAACTAGATACTACATGCACTTATTTCTAAGACTACACTACTTCAACCGAGCCACTACCAATTTGCTAAAGTTTTTGAGACCATCATATTTCTTTCTATCCCCACAACATGTCTAACTAGTCCAGTAGCTAGGAGCGCAGCTACAAAGTTGCCCATTCAATTAGTTCTCTCGAGAAAGCAAGTAAATTGGGCCCCATTCGACTCGCTGAAACTTGGCTGAAAAACACTGTTTTGGCTGAAATGTCGTGAGAGAAAAACACTGTTTCGGCTGAAAAAAGAAGCCGACCAAGCCGGATTTAAGGTAAGCCGAACGGGCCCAAGTGTGCGGTTGCCCATTGAATTTTGATTTTGATGTTAATCTAGTAGGGGCAACAAAAGCACAGCGGAGTGACCGAAGTGAGATTTGGGATTTCGATTGATGATGATGAGGATGATGATAGGAAAAAAAGAAAGAAAGAGAAGAAAAAAAACCCCCTCTAGTTCGTATTCTTAGTTGGGCCGAATTCTTGTGGGCCGAGCCGAACCCTACTCCACTGGTACTCTGTCCAGCCCATGGCGAGCGAAGAAGGGATTCCAAACCTGAGAAGGTTCGCGAGAGCAGGTTGCTTGCGGGCTGCGCTTGCGCTGCGCGCCCCTCCTCGCCAGCGCCGCCTTTGCCCTTCCATCGCGAGTCGCGACTTGGGTTGGGACTCTCTTTCCCTCTTCGCTTCTTCCTCCCCCAACCTCCTCCTCTCCATCGATTCCATTCCATTCGATTCGAATTCGCGATCGCCCACCACCCGCACCAACGCAGCCTCCTACCCTACCCTAGGCAGCGCCAAACCCTAACCCTAATCCTAATCCTGTGCGCCACCAATGGCGGAGTCGGAAAAGGAGGCCGCCGCGGCCACCGCCACCGCCGCCGCCGCCGAGCCCGGGTCCGGCCCGCCGCACGAGGACGAGGATGCGCTGCTCGCCCGCGCCCACACCGTCGTCTCCAGAATCCTCGACCGCGAGCTGGACCCCAACCCCCGCCTCCTCCACACCCTCGCCACCATGTGCGAGCTCCACGAAGCCAGGTCAGTGTTGCTGTGCCTCACTCAGTCACTGTCCGCTCCTCTCCCTCCCCCTCCCTTCATTCCTATCCCTACCAGTTTATTTATTAATTTAAATTCTGTTCTATTCCTGTGAGCCGATTCTCCCTGTTAGTTAGATTGCTGCTTCCCGCTTCACTTGGTTTCTAGCCTATACTAGGGCCTTCTAGCTATCCCATCCCTGCCTCCTGGCCGGGTTGCACCACCGCTAGTGTGCGAATGGCAGCAACTCGCTCTGCTTTGCATGTGCATATTACCTGCCCAGTTCCAGGCGGGAAGCTACGTCCCTATCCTTATTTGAAGTACTCTTGTCTGGCCAACTTAACCGCATTGACTGGATTAAAAGGGAACTTCATATACTAAACTGAAACGCTGACAGACGGATATCGGCTACTCTTGCCATCTTGCTCGTGAGGCTTCATGCAAATAACTAGTTCGATTTTTACCATGTGGATGCAGACTTGCAGGCTTACGAGGCAAAACTGCCATTCCCACTTTAATTCAGTTATTATGTGCAGCTAACCCAATGTTTAATGGCACAAACACAAGGAGTTGCAGACTTGCTTGTTCGGTTGCCTCCTAACCATTTGTTTGCCTCTGCAGATATATTGAGTTATGTGCAGCTGACCCAACGTTCAATAACACAAACACAAGGAACACATCTACAATTGGGAAGCTGGCCAATTTGCTCCGGGTGTGTAGCCTACTCTGGAGTTCTGTATGCATCAGCGTAATTTCGTTTTGCCCATTAATTCTATAACTAAGCACTGTTACTTTAACCCTATCAACAGGACAATGACGAATTTTATGAGTTGGTGTTTTGTAAGATCTTGTCGGACACCTCCTACTCTGTTGCCGTACGTGCTGCCGCTGCTAGGCTGCTCCTGAGCTGTCACTCTGCCTGGACGGTTAGCTTATCCTCTATGCATTTGTGTTGTGTACTCTTTCTGTTGTCTGCTCTCAATCTATTCCACCCGTTCCAAACTGTGCTAAGCTTTTCATTCTGCCTTCCTTTTCTTCAGCCTCCGTATCCACACGTCTTTGAAGACTCTATCATAGATAATATTAAAAAGTGGGTAACAGAGGATCCTGAAGCGTCTAATGAATGTGAATGGAAGTATCTAGGAAAAAATAAACCCACAGATGCTGAGATGCTGAGAACATATGCGATCGGGTTGCTCGCTATGGCGTTGTGCAGGTACTGTTAGTGTCTCATTGATTTATCATCTGATACTGAGTACTATCCTTCTACTACCGAATTCATTATGATATTCATCTAATTTTTTGCATGTTTCAATTTTTCACCTCAGCGGTGGGCAATTGGTAGAGGATGTCTTGACTTTGGGCGTATCAGCAAAGCTCATGCGCTTTTTGCGCATAAGAGTCCTTGGGGATGCCTCATCTTCTCAGAGAGATGCTAATCATCCACAAGACACCAAGTATCCTCGAGGCAGAGACGATAGTAGGGGTAAATCACGTCTGGCCCAAGATGGTTCTCGATTGGATGGAACAAGGGTTGGGTATGGAATATTATTAACCAACCCGACAGCAGAGAAGGACAATGAGCCTGCTGTTGGAACGAGGCAAGCATATGGAGAAAGGTCATTGGATGACACTGTTGCTTCATTGGATAATTCTGATGCCCCCGAGGCTGATTGGACCAATGATCGATGTTATGGCACAAGTGGTTGTGACACAAAGTCAAAATATGGGGAAAAGAATTCTGTGCCGAGGCTTCTTAAAGATGAAGAGATCAGCGAAAATGGCGAACTGTTGAAAAGAAAGCTGGGTCGAGCCCCCTCCCGACTTAGAGTGAAGGGAAAAGCAGGAGACAGCTTGCCTGAGTGTGAAATGACACCTTTATCACCAACCTCTGGTTTGAGAATAGGAGGTCGGTCTACTAGAGACAGGAATGTGGTGAGGGTTGATGACCCAAAGAAGGCAACTGATGTGAACAATAGATCTGCAAGCCTCGAGTCGTTTAGCGCTATTTCCAAAGAAGAATACGAAGATCGGTTCAGGGATTGCATTATTGGCTTGAAGGATATATCTGACATTGTTTTGAAGGCAGTGAGAGCTGCTGAGGCTGAGGCCAGATCTGCAAATGCACCTGATGAAGCTGTGAAAGCAGCAGGTGATGCTGCTGCCGAGCTTGTGAAATCTGCTGCTTTGGAGGTATGGAAAAAAAAACATCTTTGAACTTGCAGATAGCTTGTTAGCATCTGTTTTATACTCCCTCCGTTCCAAGTTATAAGTTGATAATTTGGAACGTAGGGATTAAATCATTAGTGACTATGTCTTATTACTGGAGCGCTACACTTCTGCAGGTTTGGAAAAGCGAAAATAATAGTGATGCAGTTGTAGAAGCGGCGGAGAAAGCTGCATCTGCTGTTGTTGAGGCTGCGGTGTCAACTAGTGTCTCACGGTAATGTGGAGAAATGCTTACACACATGCACATTATGTTTCTCATTGTTTTCTGTCACTGATCTGTTATTTATCTGAGAGTTCACTTTGGTGTTACAGAAGTGCAAATCAAGTTGGTGAACAGCGTGCAGTGGAAGAAGCTGTCCAAACCAGTGAAGACCAGGATTTGGAAAATTTTGTTATCAGTGACAAAGCACAGCTCTTACAACTTAGAGAAAAATATAGCATCCAGTGTCTACAGATTTTGGGAGAGTATGTTGAAGCTTTGGGTCCTGTTCTCCATGAAAAAGGTGTTGATGTTTGCCTCACGTTATTACAAAGGAGCATGAAAGACCAGGAGGGACGTGACCACTTTGCTCAACTCCCTGATGTCCTTAAATTAATTTGTGCACTGGCTGCCCATCGAAAATTTGCTGCACTCTTTGTTGATCGTGGTGGTATTCAGAAGATCCTCTCTATTCCTAGAATTACCCCGACATATATGGGTCTTTCTGCCTGCTTATTCACTTTCGGGTCTCTTCAGGTAGACACAACAATACTTGTTCATGCAATATTAATGCTGATCTGCTACTTCTCTACCATGCTAATCTTCTGATATGCTTGTAGTCTACCATGGAACGTGTTTGTGCGCTTTCCTCTGACACACTTGACAGTGTTGTTGAATTAGCACTTCAACTTCTTGAGTGCCCACAAGATTTAGCTAGAAAAAATGTGGCCATCTTTTTCGCTGCTGCTTTTGTGTTCAAAGCTGTTCTGGATCTATTTGATGCCCGGGATGGGATGCAAAAGCTTCTCGATATCCTATGTGGATGCGCATCTGGAAGGTCTGGCCATAATTCTGGAGGAGCAGGATCCTCCAATGTAAATCAAGGGAATGATCGGCCGCCTGCTGAAGTTTTAACTGCATCAGAGAAGCAAGTTGCATACCATACTTGTGTTGCTCTACGGCAATACTTTAGAGCTCATCTCCTTCAGCTTGTTGATTCCATTCGGCCAAGCAAAAGCATCCGTAGTATTGCCCGAAACACTTCTAGTGCAAGAGCTGGCTACAAACCTTTTGACATTAGCAATGAAGCTATGGATGCTGTCTTTCGTCAGATCCAGCGGGACAGAAAGTTAGGCCTTGCTCTTGTGAGAGCTCGTTGGCCTGTGTTGGATAAATTTGTTGCCTCAAATGGTCACATGACTATGCTCGAGCTGTGTAAGGTAAAACACACTGCACACATGCATTGTTTGGTTATGTGGGGCTTGTTAATAACTTGATTTGATTCACAGTTTCAGGCACATGGTGATCGGTATTTGCGTGACTTAACTCAATATGCAATTGGAGTTCTTCACATCATAACACTTATGCCACAGCCACATGTCCGCAAATCAATAGTGCAGGGAACATTAAGCAACAATCGTGCTGGTATGGCTGTCTTATTAGACACGGTGAAAAGTCTCGACTATATTGATCATGAGGTACAGCTTCACTTTGAAAATATGAGTATGAATTAAATAACCTTTGCAATTCCCTGATAATTTCTGAAGTGTTATTTAAATATCAGTTCTTATTATCAGTCAGTGAACTTGACAAATCTGCTTATCTTTTGAGCTATATAAAAACTTACGTCATTCTGTGCCCATTTCACAAACCCACCACTGCTTGGGGTACATTCTCACAAAAGTACAACTTTATGATCATTCTCCTTTCATGGTCAGCTGGGCCCACAGGTAAGTGGCATGAGGCCGGCTGAGCCCAAGTGAAATTTGATGAACTATGACTGATGTGGGCCCGATTGGTCATGAATGGTCACAAATTTGTAGTTTTGTGAGAAGACTACTCAAGTATTGGCAGGTTTGCACAAAATTTGGTAGGCCTGTGATTATTAACCCAAGATATTGGTAAGGTTGTGAAAAATCTACTTTCACTGTTTTTGTGAATCAGGTGATCTGTCCAGCACTGAATGTCCTCGTCAATCTTGTATGCCCACCTCCTTCTATCAGCAACAAACCATTGTCGACTGCCAATCAGCAACCTGCAGCTACGCAAGCGCTTGCTTCAGAAAGCAGAGATAAGAACTTTGAAAAAAGTATTTTAGATAGGAATCTACTTGCAAATCAGGGTGAATCTCGTGAAAGATCTGGTGATGGCAACCCTGCTGAAAGGAACAATACCTTGCATCAAGGAACTAGCACACCAGTTGTGCCATCTGGAGTAGTCGGTGATCGAAGAATAACGTTAGGAGTTGGAGGTGGTGGTCCTGGTCTTGCTGCTCAATTGGAACAAGGATACCGTCAAGCTCGAGAAGTTGTAAGAGCCAATAATGGCATAAAAATTCTTTTACAGCTTCTTGGTTCTCGGATGGTTACACATCCTGTGGCTATAGATTCTATTCGAGCCCTTGCCTGCCGTGTCCTGCTTGGCCTGGCTAGAGACGATACAATTGCACATATACTGACAAAGCTCCAGGTATTGCATACTACAGAACATTAGTTATCTCACGTCCAGTGTTATAAATCACAGTGGCAACTCATAACTATTGTTAACTACGTTTCCACTGCAAGCTGAGTGCCCCCTCTGTTTTTTTATAGGGCCTATTAACATTTGAAAAAGTCATCTTTATCAGCTCTTACCACCAATTAGTATAATTGCTTACATGTTTAGTGTACATAAGTTGTATTGATAGATTCATGTTTCCTGGATCTTTGAACAAGATATACGTTCTCTAGCAATCTCTAATATGTTATGAGAAAATTTAGTGTTCAAAAGCATACTTTTGAAGACTTAAAAATCCTAATTTGCCCAGGCTTGTTCTTCATTGTGGCTTTGTGATAACGCAGATGGCATACTACTATCTTATGTCCTTGTTCCTTTTACATATAGCTCAAGACGATTAGTTTTGTCAAATAATTCTTGAATGCGTACCTTGAAGATATTTATCCACTCATTGTTTCAGGTGGGGAAGAAATTATCAGAACTGATCCGTGATACCAGTGCCCAGACGTCTGGGGGCGATAGTGGAAGATGGCAAGCTGAGCTGACCCAAGTGGCAATTGAACTAATTGCGGTAAGAGCTTTCATCTTATGTGATTATAGATAGTAAATTTGCAGGTTCAACCCTCTAAACAGGCGAGGTTGGTTAAACGAGTACTATGATCACATGATTCTTTGCAGGTATTGACAAATTCTGGAAAAGAAACAACATTAGCGGCAACTGATGCTGCTGCTCCAGCATTGAGGCGCATTGAGCGAGCTGGGATAGCTGCTGCTACTCCTATCTCCTACCACTCGAGGTTTGATTTCTGTATGATTGCTCTATTGCATTATCTTGCAGTTTTGAGTTCTTTCCTTTTCTATTTTTTTCTTATTCTTTTTTTTTGGGGTGTGTGTAGGGAACTGATGCAGTTGATACATGAACATCTCCTTGGGTCTGGTTTCACTGCCACTGCTGCCATGCTCCAGAAGGAGGCTGGCCTTGCACCTTTACCATTGATAGCAGCGGTGCTTCCTGCCCACCAAGTTGCTGCCCTGGAAGCATCATCTGTTCAGCAACAGTGGCCCTCTGGACGTGTTCAGGGATTTCTCTCAGATAAAATAAATATGTCGACAGATCAATCTTCCCAGAAAACAGATTCTATCCTGCCTTCATCTAAGAAAAAGGCACTGACCTTCTCATCCAGTTTCTCACGAAGAGCTGTGTCTCCGCATCCTATTTCTGGTAGCAGAGCAAGCAACATCCTTAAAAGTCCTGTACCTATTGCGGCTGATACTGGAGATGCAGAAATGTTGAATAAAACACCACTGTCGCTGCCACTTAAGAGGAAGCTTGTGGATGTGAAGGATAATAATTCTGCATTGGCATCAAAGCGCCTCGCAACAACTGATCAAATGTACCAACCCTCTGCATTCCAAACTCCTGCTACTCGCAAAGGTCTGTCAGTAGCAGTAGATTCTCCTACTTCATTTCATTGTGGTCGGACAAACTTCAACAATGTTTCTACTGACAACTTGGACAATTCTCAAGGCACGCCAAGAGCGTTGATCACTACAGCACTTCCTGGTGTGAATGATCAACAATCAGGAAATTTGGAGCGTATGACACTTGACTCACTGGTTGTACAATACTTGAAACATCAACACCGCCAGTGTCCTGCTCCAGTTACAACTTTGCCACCACTTTCTCTTTTGCACCCTCATGTTTGCCCTGAGCCTAGTCGCAGCCTTAGTGCACCTGCAAACATAGCTGCTCGTATGGGAAGCCGTGAGATAAGTAGGCAATTTAGTGGGATACAGATACCTCGTAGGGATCGTCATTTTATATACAGTAGGTTCAAGCAGTGTCGTGTTTGCCGTGACGAGGCATCACTGTTGACTTGCATGACATTTCTTGGAGATGCATCTCGAGTTGCGGCTGGTAACCACACAGGTGAATTAAGGATATTTGACTGCAACACGGCAAATCTCCTAGAGACTCAAACGTGCCACCAACATCTTGTTACAATGATGGAGTCGACATATTCTGGTGGAAATGAGCTGATTCTCACATCCAGCCTAAATGAGGTTAAGATCTGGGATGCCTTCTCTGTATCTGCAGGGCCTTTGCACACATTTGATGACTGCAAAGCTGCTAGGTTTAACCACTCCGGAACTTCATTTGCTGCCCTTTCTACTGATACAGCTCAACGGGAGGTTCAGTTGTATGATGTACAGACATATACTCTTGCTACGCGGCTTCCTGATAACACTAGCAGTTCAGGTTCAGGCCGGGGTTACATCCAACCCATTATACATTTCAGTCCTTCAGACACAATGTTGCTTTGGAATGGAGTCCTGTGGGATACAAGGCAACCAAATCCTGTTCATCAGTTTGACCAGTTCACAGATTACTGTGGTGGTGGATTCCATCCAGCAGGAAATGAGGTGTGTTTTTTTTCCTTCAACCATACTAATTAATCTCATCTACTTGTATGTTTTGAACCGTAGTGTCTTTCTATCCGTCTCATAGCATGTTATTGTGTGTTTACGGCATTCTAAGCTTAACATATCACTTCTCTCATGACTATGTTAGTAGGATTGTTCGATGCACTTCCCCTCTTTGAAGACCTGTTTAGTTCAGCAGCATATCCAGCTAATGTCATTGTATCTCAACCTTGCCCCATTTTTTATTCAGTAACAGAGTTTCCGGATTCAACATAATCTTATCTTTCGAGCCCAAACAAAGTATCTCAGTAAACAATGTACAGATAACTTTTTTGAGTAGAACGGGGAGTGCATGGAGTAGCAAAACAACAAGAGCCTTACAAATCATCAGCATTGATTAATTGGCATTAAAAAAAAAATCTGTGGGCTATTGAAAATAATAGTGCATTTGTCACCTATTTTCTTAAGTGCGGTGGAAATTTATCTTAGTACATGGGTATTGATGATGATGAACAGCGGTCTGAGAGGTTAATTTATCCACTGTGACTTTGCTACCAATATATTTGTTTCGCATGCCATTATTTTAAGAGGAACTTGTTGGTAGTGTGTTCGTCTCCTTATCTGTCATTGAATATTGTACAGGTGATCTTAAATTCGGAGGTGTGGGATCTGAGGAAGTTTAAGCTTTTGAGGAGTGTCCCTTCCCTGGACCAGACAGTAATAAAGTTTAATGGAACTGGTGATGTTATCTATGCCATCCTGAGGCGTAATCTTGAGGACGTGACAGCATCCATCAATGCTCGTAGGGTCAGGCAACCTCTTTTCCCTGCATTCCGCACGATTGATGCGGTGACTTACTCGGATATTGCAACGGTCCAAATCGACCGCTGTGTACTGGATCTTGCCACTGAGCCAAATGATTCTCTTATTGGGGTGGTTGCTATGGACGATCACCAGGAGCTTTTCTCTTCTGCTCGCTTGTTCGAAGTTGGCAGGAAGCGGATAACTGATGATGATTCAGATCCAGAGGACGCAGGTGATTCCGATGATGAGGATGATGATGACAATGATGACTCCGATGATGATGTTCTCCTTGCGCCAGTGCTGGAAGGGGATACAGATTCTGAAGAGTTAAGCAGCAGCGATGATGGTGATGAAGATGGTGGCGACGATATCCCCAGTTCGGATGACATTGAAGATGACCCAGAGTTCATTGATGATGGTGGCGACTTTGAAGGGGGAGGGGCCTTGATGGATATTTTGGGTGACGACGAAGGGGACGATGACGAGAGTGATATGATGGAATCCTTTAGCAGTGGCGACGAGGAGGGTTGGATCATGTAGGAGGGTCTGATCATGTGGGTTTTGTGCTGCTGCCCTGCTGAAGAACATGGAGCATGGCCCTGTAACAATTCAATATTTATATGCTCACATTATGCTTGTAATTATTTCCTTGTCCTCTAGGGGTAGCACTGCTCCTGCTAGGGAATGTGGAACATAATGAAGTGTTGAGATGTCAGATGATGCAAGTAAAGATGGGAAAGCTTTGAGTTCTGCTTATCGATCGATCGATTAAAATTTATTTATTTATTTATGGTGTGGGCTTGCTTTGCTCTGCTGACTTTGGTTCTGGTGCTCAGTTTTGACTGTCACTGATGAAGTTGCAAAGCATCAGGACCGACTATATTATTTGTGCAAGTATCGACCTTTGCCTACGCACGGTCGAGGCTAAATGTTGATACCTGTTTTCTGAAGATTCAAAGTGCCAGTTTCTTGTGTTTTCTTATGATGAGAGAGAATCGAATCAAATAGTCCTATCACTGAATATGTGCCTTTCATGCATACCATGTGCATTATTGTGTCGTTGACTGGCATTATAGATGAAAAATGCATCTGAACTGAAAACAGGGGAGCGTTGCGGGCATCTAACAGCATGCACAACACAAAACTGACTGCTAACTTTAAGCTGTGGTGGCTTGTTGGCAATTGCCAAGAGGGAGAGACATAAGAGAGAGATGTGTCATGTCAGATTTGGAGCCTGCTCATGTCGAACTCCCCGCTGGCGTGCACCTGCCGCACCGTCCTGTCGTAGTCGTCTTCTTCCTCCTGCTCCTCCTCTTGCTCTGCCTCTGCTTCCTCCTCGTACTGGTCGTTGTCGTCGTCGTCCGAGGCGGCGTCCCAGCCGTAGCCGGAGACGGGCCTCGCCGGCTTGGGCACCGCCTGCGCCTCCTGCACGATCCTCATGATCTCCTCCACGCTCTGCGACGAGTAGGCTGCTGCGGCTGCCACGGCATTGGCATTACCATTGCTGCTGCTGCTGCCGCCGGCGCCGGCGTCTCCCACTCCCCGTCGGTTGTAGTAGGCTGCCTGGGCCTCCTCCTTGAGCTCCCTCGGCAGGTTCTTGAGGTACCATGGGTGGGTCTTGATCTCGCTCATGGTGATCCTCCTGTACGGGTTCTCGACGAAGATGCGGGAGAGGAGGTGGCGGCAGTTCTGGGAGACGTGCACGTACTCGGGGATCTTGTACTGCACAGACATGATCCGCTGCGAATTGCATGCGATGCAGGAGGAGATGTCAGCTTCCATTTGCACAGCACAGACCACAGAGTAATAACCAAGAGACCAAAAACAAAAGAGTAAGCAGATTACCGACCGAGTACGCCTTTCTGAAGTTCTTGGGATCCTTGGGATCCTCGAACGGGTAGGCTCCGACGAGCATGACGTAGAGCGTGACGCCGCAGGACCACACATCGGCGTGCTTGCCGTCGTACTCGTGCCGCGACAGCACCTCGGGCGCGATGTACGCCGCCGTGCCCACCGTTGACTTTGGCCTCGAGTGCAGCACCGAGGACTTGGAGTATCCGAAGTCGCAGATCTTGAGGCGCGGCGCCGGGCTGCCGTCCAGCAGCGTGTTCTCCAGCTTGAGGTCCCGGTGGCAGATGTTCATGGCGTGGCAGAAGCTGACCCCGCACACCAGCTGCTGGAAGAAGTACCGGGCCTCGTCCTCGTGGAACCGGCCGGCCTCGCAGATGCGCTCGAACAGCTCCCCGCCCGCCGCGTACTCCATCACGATCGCCAGGTGCGTCGGGGTGAGAACCACCTCCTTGAACCGGATGATGTTGGGGTGGCGAAGGGAGCGGTGGTTTACGATCTCGCGGAACACGTTCTCGTCGATCTGCTTAGCTTGGCTAGTTTCAGTTTCAGGCACAGAATCCATAGATAGGAAAAGGAAGAAGAAGAACATAAACGACGACGACAGCAGCAGAGCAGAGAGAAGAGAGAAGAGAAGCAGCAGCACCACCCAGGCGAGAGGCGACTCACCCTGTTGCCTCGCTCTATGAACTTCATGGCGACGAGCTCCCTGGTTTCCTTGTTCCTCATGAGCTTGGCCACCCCGAAGTTGCCCGCCCCGATCTCCCGAACGGGCTCGTACTTGTCCATCGGATTGGATCGGATCCCTGCTTTGAGCTGCTGCTGCTGTTCCTCCTCCTGCTTTTGGCTTGGCGATATGATAATCACTACTGAATCTGACAAGCAATATAATTCTCCTCTCTCTCTCTCTCTTTCTTGCCGACGATGGATTCGCCTGTGCAGCAACGCACCTCAACCGCAGCCTTATCAGGTCAGGTGCTGCAGATTGCAGCTCCTTTGGATTGGAGGTAGCAACAGGGAGGGATGCTGGGAGGAAGAAGGCGACGAGGAGGCCGGGCGGGCGGAGATAAACAGAGACATAGAGACGACAGGGAGGGGAGGGGGATGTGGGTGGTGGGGTGGCTTTGTGGCCTGTTTGTGGAGCTGAGTCAGTCGAACGACGGAGCAGGTGCTGCTGCTGCCTTTTCTTTTCTTGTGTTAGGTCTCCTTCTCCCTCTCCATCCCATTTGCTTTGTTTCTTTCTTTCTTTTTCTCTGTAACTATGCAGGCTGCAGCTGGATCGGATGGGATCGACTTGTATTCTTCTTCTAGTCGTAATTTACGATGACGATGAGGGTGCATCCATCCATCATGCAGAGCAGAGCAATGCATACACCAACCGAAAGGGACCTCACCTCATCTCTTCCTTGCCTTCTCTGTCTCTCTGTGGCTCTGTGCATCTATCACCCTTCATTCCTTCTCTGTGAATAGGGTTTCCAATACACTAACTAGTGTTGGTTGCCTGACCTAATTGTATCTAGATATACTAGCAGCAGTAGTAAAAGAGGAGGGAATGGTTATGACATGATGGCAGCCCTGCCCTTGCACAGCTGCCTCATCAGCCCACCAGCAGCAGGAATTGAGAAGGCGATCATCGCTTTCAGTACATACACAGACTGCTTACCTGCTCCCAAGATTAGATTAGATTCATTCACCACAAAGAGCACAGGATTCTGCATTTAATAGACACCTGAATATACACGGCATATGCATGCCAGTACTAGTACTGATGTACTACATGCGAATTGAAGCAAATTGCAGTTGTTATATACCACAATACCACCACTACTGTAGAATAGAATATGCAACTAACTGTGGAGTGGAGCGTCACTTTCTCAATGGTTCGAAGAACAAAGATCACCATCTATCTAGTCTCAGGCTCTCAGTTGTGGCCGGACCGGAGAGGAGACTGACTGAGTACAATGGCCATTGGCCAATGCCAATAGTCACCAGTCACTGTCTGAGCTGAGGTGGGTGATTTTTTCCCCCTTTAACATCTTTACTTCCGGTACTGTTGGCTAGAGTAGGGAAACAACACAAGCTACAAGAAAGGTAAACAAATTTCTTCTAACATCTAGATAATATACACAGTACGTAGACTAGTTGCCAGCAACATATAGAAAGTCGCCCCAAAGACACTATTCGTAGGATATAATAAGACTAGTTGCCAGCAGCAGCAGTTGCAGGGGGCAGTGGCAATTCAAATAAGCTTCTCGCTTCATTAGGCTTTTAGTACTAGTATTATGTATTAAGCTGCAGACCTCGCTGCTTGCCTTGCCTCGTCAGGATCCATGCATCTTCTGTTTCATTTGTGGTGGAACCTTGCCATTGCCAAGCGGACGGTGCCCTTATATTTTCTAAGATTTATTCTAAAAAGAAACGATTATATTCTAAGGGCGGGTTTGTCAACACTTCAATCTAGTCCAATACAAATGGATCGGGATGGATTGACAAACAAGGCCTTAGGTGGCCGGTGATGTTTCCATTTATGGTGACATGACTGCGATGATAGAACCGGTCTCAAGGCACGTTGCCACAAGTTAAACCTCGAATGGATTAACGCCAGGTGTGTCGGGAAACCTGACCTAGCTGGCTAGTTTTGAAGGCATTCTTAAATCGATAATTTGACTTTACTACTGTGTAACCCTCGCGAAGACGATAGAAATGCAGATGTAGGATGCCTAATTTGGAGCCCAGGTGAGAGAATTCCAGGCCAATTTCCTAAACCGGCCACGACACCTTTGAGTTTTAATTTGACAGCTAGATCCGAGTTAGGAGATGTATTTTGACACGGGATTTATAAAAGTTTCGACTTCTAATGGAGCACAAGACCTTCCCACCTACACATGAAGGGCCACAAACGATTCAGTGTATCCAATCGATCAAAACATGATACGACTTAACTTTTCTACCATTTCCAAACACATTATTTGTTGTTCTACAAACTCCTCAGGTTAGTGCTGTTTGTGGGCGTTTTAGGTAGCCTTCCAACTCTAGAACAACCCTTGGTACGGTGTGACTTTCCAATGAGCTCCTTCCTGGGAGGGTTCTTAGTTTTTTTTTTTCACAGGAAATCTACGGAAACAGGTTTGGCTGATTTCCGAAACAATTCTAACTAGTTTTCTTGGGTTTGCTGTGAGGCAATCATCGTGCGATTCAAGCGATGTACCTCTTTTAGTGTGGGACCAGATTAGTGCCAAAACACTTTTGGCGACTTCGTTGGGGATGGTAAATCGGCCGCTATGGCTAGTAAGATACATGTCCCTTTCGAGATTGGTCCTAAAAGCATCATAAGGACAACTTTAGAGATGCTATCGGGCGAGGATTATATGGCCTTTGAAGATATCAACAGGAAGATGCAAGAAGAGGCAGGTCAACAATGGCAAAAGTATGGATATGTAGGAGGTTATTTTAATAGGTCAAATGTGGCAATAAGTAGAGGGTGAAAAGGGTTGACCTTCAATCAACTTTAGCTCCTTGATTAGTTCTAAGGGCGCCTTTGTAAAAGCTCTAGTTTGGTTTTGGTTAATTGATGAAACCCTAAGTGCTAACCTAGTTTATCAAAGTGATTATGAGATAGGTAGCATTACTCCAAGTGATAAAGCAATGGCGAAGATCATGATGATGGTGATGGCATGGTGATGATCAAATGCTTGAACTTGAAAAGAAGAAAGAGAAAAATAAAAGTATCAAGACAAAGGTATAAATAGTAGGAGCCATTTTGTTTCGGTGATCAAGACACTTAGCGAGTGTGATCACATTTAGGTTAGATAGCCGTATTATTAAGAGGGGTAAAACTCGTATTGAAATGCGGTTATCAAAGTGCCACTAAATGCTCTAACTCATTGCATATGCATTTAGGATCTAGTGGAGTGCTAACACCCTTGAAAATATTTGTGAAAAATATGCTAACTCATGTGCACAAGGTGATACACTTGGTGGTTGATACATTTGAGCAAGGGTTAGAAACTTCACCGGCACCCTATATAGAAAAGATAGGGGTTCACAGAGTGACCGGACGCTGGTGGTGCAGTGACCGGACGCTGGGTTCAGAGTCCGGTCAGTGACAGCAGTAAGCACACGGTCTCAGTCTTGTGACCGGACGCTGGCATGTAAACTGACCAGACGCTCATGGTCTGAGTCTGGTCAATGCTGACGTACACTGACGTGAGGCGCATAGAGAAAACGTTGAGCGACCGGACGCCGGGTGAGTCCGGTCGAGCATGACCGGACGCGTCCGGTCGTGAAATTTCACGTTTGGAACCTTACTGGAAACGACCAGACGCTGGGGTCCTGCGTCCGGTAACTTTCTAACTGACGCGTCCGGTCATCACTTGACCGTTGAGATCGAGGGATTGGCGTTTGAGGCCGATGACACATGGCAAGCATCGGGCGACCGGATGCTGGGGTCCTACGTCCGGTCGAACTGACCGGAGCGTCCGGTCACCCTGTGTTGTGCCCAGTGAAGGGGTACAATGGCTCTATTTTATGGGGGCTTCTACTTAAGCCCCATAGCCGGCTCAAGCTCACTCTCTTGGCCATTTGCATTGACATAGCAACCTTGTGAGCTTAGCCAAAGCCCTCCCACTCATCTCCATCATTGATCCATCATCATTGTGAGATTGGGAGAGAATCCAAGTGCATTGCTTGAGTGATTGCATCTAGTGGCACTTGGTATTCGTGTTTTGCTGCGGGATTCACTTGTTTCTCTTGGTGGTTGCCGCCACCTAGATGGCTTAGAGCAGCGAGGATTGTTGAGCGGAGGTTAGTGATTGTCTCCGGCTCCGATCGTGGTGATTGTGAGGGGTCTTGTGCCTTCCCCGGTGGAGCGTCGAAAGATAACTCTAGTGGATTGCTCGTGTCATTGAGTTACCTCACTTGTGGGTAGGTTCTTGCGGTGTCTAGTTGTGTGGACGAGGTTCGTGCAACACCTCTTAGCCGCTGAACCACCAAGTGTTGGTCGACACAATGGGGACTAGCGTGCCGGCAAGCACATGAACCTCGGGAGAACAATTGGTTGTCTCTTGCCCTTTGGTATTCTCCCGATGATTGATTTAGTATTCATCTTGTGATTGGTTCACTCCTCTACACGACGGTATAATCAGTCTACTCACTCATTTATATTCTTGCAAACTAGTTGTAGCAAGCTCTTTAGTGTAACTATAATTGAGAGCTTGCTTTGTAGTTTAAGTTCATGTAGTGGAGCTCTTTAGTGTAGCAAGTGTGAGAGCTCTTAGTAAGTAGTGACATAGCGAATTGTGTGTTTAGTGATCATAACAACTAGAATTATTGGATAGGTGGCTTGCAACCCTTGTAGAGCTAGAGCAAGTTTGCATTTCACTATCTGTTATACTAATCAAATTGCTCTAGTTAATTTATAGATTTTTAAATAGGCTATTCACCCCCCTCTAGCCATATTAGGACCTTTCACTTTGGCAGCGCTCCCAAGCCACTCTCACCCACTCCTCCAACTGCTTCCCATTGCTGCTGCTCCCTCGCACTCCATGCTCGGAGCGGTGCCGTTTGGTGGGACTCCACAGTAGCTCCAGCTCCCAACCATGGAGCGGAAGAGGAAAGTTGGGCTAGATCTTCGCAATGGAGAAGAATAGAGGCGAGAGGAAAAGAAGAGTGTAACACCCTTGGTGTTACGCCCTAAACAAATTACGAAATCATGTCACGAGCATCATATTTTTGTGATAATGAATGTGATGGATTGAATAGATGAAGCATTGCAACCTAAAATGATCAATAAAAATGCTAAACGAGAAGCTATTCCATAACTCATGTAATTATCAAGCAGGGTTTTAAACCAATTTTTATTGAACAAAAATACTATAGAACATCTATATGGCACTTAAATAAAGTTTAGAATATGAACTTTGTAGATGACAATGAAATACTTGTCGTGAAAAAGTAACATTGCTAGCTAACATTTCTAATAGCCTAGAAATGCAACTTGGAATCAAGTTCAGCTCAAAGACTTAAAATATTTTCAAGTTTATAAACAACAAGACAATGCAATGTTTGGCGATTTATTTTGTGAAATCGAGTTAGGAGGTGGTGTCGTGCTTTAGCTTGGGTTGGTAGCCTGATATGCTCTCTTGAGCATGGTGAAGATGGTTTAGGCTCAAGAGCAACCATTTAGTTGTTATAGGTGCTTTAAATTTCGTGCGCAACACTTTCTTGGGTTGGTTGGCCGGGTGGACGCGGTCACCACATCCCGGGAGTGCGACGTCGCCTCACTGTCTCGGGACCTAATTGTCACCATGGCGTCGTGCTGCGCTGCTGTTGCTCTCACGGCCGAGCGGCGTTGCCACCTGCCCTGCCGCACTGCCGGTCCGCCTTGTGCCGCAACGCAGCCGCTGCCATTACCGTCGCATCACCGTCTCATCCATGCCTATCTGTTGTACCCTTGCCCCACTGCTGGCCTGGTTAGATGCCGTGCGCACGTGGTCGAGCTCACCGTCGCCATGCCATTTATGGCACTGCGGCCACGCGGGCCATGTCGGTCATGGACGCACGCGCTTGTCCGTAGCGTCTACGCGCGTGCCTCCCCGATCACGCCGGCCACGTCCCACCAAGGCGAGCCTGAGCTGACCCCACCTGTCGCGCCAAGTCTCTCTCTCTGCTGCCGCCATCGGAGCCGCGCCAGCGCGTTAGACATCGAGTGATCACCTCCATTCAATTCAGCACATCTGCGGCTTCACCATCAAGTTCTCTAGCTGCCCAACCCCACCCAGCCATGAAGCACGCACTGCCAAGCTCTAATTTGGTGCTTTTCCCCGCCGCCGTGCCGAGAAGGCTGCGTCCGATCACGGATGAGGGCAGCCGCCTACCGTCCGCCCTGATCTAATTCTCCTGCACCACTAGCTTCACCTCGCCTCCCTCTTCACCTTGCGTATGTCAGCGAAACCGCTACCGCCTCCTCGTCACCGCTGACGCGATCGTGCCACCATGGTGCGCTGCTGCACGGCTCGGCCACACATGGCCACCCCTCCTCTGCCATCCTCCACCCCAACCGTCACTTTGTCCTAGTCCATGGTAGCCTCCTGATGCTCACGCGCGAGTCAGTTAGGTCCATAGCAGCCCCAGCTCACTAGAGCGGGTGCGCCGCCACCGTGGACGGTCGCGCATCGCTGCAACTCACTCCAGCGCGTCCTGCTGCCCCGCGTTGCTGCTTGGTGTAGGAGGTTGGGCCGTAGTTGAAGGTCGGCCTGACTGATGGGCCAGCGTGAGCCCCAGGTGGCCGGCGCAGCCGCGCTGTGCCGACGCCCACCACGCCGCCGTGCGCTGTGTCACTAGGGGTGCGCGCGGGTGAATTAGGAAAAGGTCGGGGGGTTAAGTGAGAAGTCTTGTGAGAAGAGGAAATATCGTGAGGATTTAGTTGTAATTCAGGAGAAGTGCGAGGTCTATTTTGTAAAAGCGCCAGCGCGTGCGGGATTCCCCCGTCACGGGCCGCTACGCGCGCGCTGCGCGTTGTGGGCCACGCGGAGAATCCGTTTTCTTTTTTCAGGGGATTAGTAAATAGTTTTCTAATTTAATTTCTGATAAGATCTTTGGTAATTAATATAAAATCATGTAGGTGTCTAAAAATTTTGAAACAAATTTTGTTAGGTTTCTAAAATTGTGATCTATCTGTTGGTGTAATTAATGTATATATATACATGTTGATACTAGGGGCTATTAACTTATTTGAGAGTGCTCAATATTATTAGATTAAATATTATAGGGATTTTTGTGGTAAATTGGTGATAGTTTTAGTCCTAAAATTTTTATGGTAGCTTCATTCTATTATTATGTGCTTATTGTAATTTTTGTAGCCTTAGAATAGACCAAGCATTAGGGTAGTTAAATGCTCTCTTTTTTAATATACATTAAATCATTTGTAGAAATAAAGATATATCCTTAATTTGTAAAGCTAGATGTTTGTTAGTTGAACCCAATACTTTGCTTGGTAAAGATGGTAGTTAGCTTAGTACCTTAGTCATTAGAGCTAGCTTAGTAGCTTAGTATGCGTATTCTTATTTTAAGAGTTGTTGTTGCCTAAATGCTAAGTGTTGCATCATCATCGCATGCATGTAGATAACGAGTTGGTGGAGAGAGACCACAGATGATCGTGAGTTCGAGGAGATCATCGAGGAGTATGAGGAGGAGATTCTCATGCAGGAGGAGGTCTCGGAACCACCTATGACTGACTCAGCTGACACCGCGCTTGCCCAAGGCAAGCCCCGGTGCATAACCCCTTATTTTTTATAATCACTGAATATATATATATAGTTCTACTAGTCTTGTGTATTTACATTACAGGAATTTTATGAAAACCACATGCATAGATATATCTATCCTATGAGTCCTACTAGTACAGGTTCGAGTAGCTACTATGCTTAGGTTATCGGTAGCATGAGTAACCTGCCGTTGCTCACAATAGGTGATTATTATAATTACTCTCATGATAAAATGATGAAAGGAAAATGAAGACCGGACCGGGATATAGTATGGGTTTTGGTGGGTGTAACAAGTTGTGTCCCACGGCCACGGGGTCTAGCTTGGTTACACTGTTTTCCCTATCCTTGTCGATTGAGGATCGTCCGTTGCTGTGGATGGTAGTCAGGTCACAGACTTATTATCCTGAGCACATACTTGCTTATGGGAGCAGAAAGGCTCGTTACGCTCTTGTCGTGGGTTCTGGCTCTTTCCGGACCTACTGATTGGAGGTGGAGAAAGGTGGAGGTCTAAGCACCATATTGAGACCGGGTCTCAAGTGTGGGGGGCTTGGAGTACAAATTTGGACGGGGACCTGAACCCGTGACAGGAGTGGAATGGGTTGGTCCTGTTTGTGCCTGTGGTACAAACGGGGCATGTGTTTCGGGGTACCCAACTGGGATACATTGGTTCGCGAATCGTCGTTTCTGTGAGACGGTACGACTTGGCTATGCTCTAGCACCATAGTAAGAAATGGAATATGAAAGATGATAAAATAGTTATCATTGCTCAACCCTTGCTTGAAGGTAGTACAGGTGCTTACCTAGAATGACCCCGTTTGGCTTACCTTAAAAACAGTACTATTCAGCTTGTTTTTTCAGCCGGAACAGTGTTTTCCTCTCACAACAATTCAGCCAGAACAATGTTTTTCAGCCAAGATTCAGCAAGCCGAACGGGGCCAATGGTTAGCTAAGGAAGTAATCATGACTGCTAATTAAACTTGATCTTAAGGACGTACTTCTAGTATTGCTTTTCGCAAACAAAAAGAAAACAGCAAACCCATATTACCTATCATACCCCTTGGAGTGGAAAACTATTTTCACTAGTCGGGTAAGTCTTGCGAGTACATTGTGTACTCATGGTTTATTTTACCCTGTTGCAGACGCAGCTTGAGGAGTAGCTCTTGTGTGAAGGATTCTTCTGGTGGGCACAGACGGATCCTTGTATCGTTTCTGCTAGATGTTATTTTAAATTCCGCTGTTTAATTATCGCGCTCTGAACTCTGGTATTGTAATAAATAATTTTTAAGGACTCTTGTTGTATGAAATGGACTAAGTATTGTAAGCTCGTACTCATTATTGGATTCTGGAGGTAAAACGTGGATTGATTCGAGTTCTCCTGTGAGGTGTGCTCGACGGAACTGTCCGGTGTAGCTAACTTTCAGGGTGCTTAGTGTCTAGTGGAAGACGAGCGCCTCCAAAAGCGTGTTGTCGGGTACCATAAAAAAGGGGTCCCCTAAGCAAAAACCGGAAAATCGCTTAGACCCTATCAAAATCAAAGCCAACAGATAACTATTGGCTAACCCCTGGTCTTGTCCGAGGCTACCGACTCTCCGCCTCGCTCGAGGCCTCGCACGAAAGGCCTCGGATGGTCTACCGACTCTACGCCTCACTCGAGGCCTCGCACGAAAGGCCTCGGACGGGGCATCAATTCTCCGTCTCGCCCGAGGCCCTGCACGAAAGGCCTCGGACGCGGTATTGATTCTCCGTCTCGCTCGAGGCCGGCTCGGCAATAACCCCATCGTCTCTGCCTCGACCGATTTCTCCGACAGAGCATCGCGTCCAATTAATGCGACCAACCACTCCCGCGACATCAGCCGGACGACGGCTCGACACAACAGAGCGGCCGACGAGACGGGAAGTCGCATCAACACCATACCGTCCGGGACAGGACAGGGCAGGGGTTACCGGCCGCTGTACTCGGTACTATGCCCACGACCGGCGCCCGCACTATACTGTGCTACCTAACCCCTGCTCCAGGAACAATGCGGCGTGGGGAGTCAAGTCCGGGTCACTATAGCCTTGGAATCAGTGTACAGGACCAACTGCTCCCTCCAAGCTTCGGCAATCCACTTCAGGGTCTCGGCAACCTCGAGATTCGCGCCCGCCGAGCCCCCCACGATGGCTCGGCCTCGGCACCAACTGAGCCTCGGCTCTTTACGCGGTCAACACACAGCAACCGGCATGTCGCCTGCCATGCCCTGCGTCAAGCTATCACTGGAGCTCCCATGTCACACAGGATCGGGTGTGACTGGTGCGTCGCCCCAATGCGTCAAGGACAAGGACCGCTCCGTCGACCATGCCGCCACAGTGATAAGCTACAGGGTTCGAAAATGCCACCTCCGCCCACAGGACGCCGCGTAGCGAACGCATGTATCACCCCTGTCCTCCCTTCAACTATAAAAGGGATGGACCGGGGCCGTTTCTAGGGACGAGCTGACGAGATAGACATATACAGGCACGAACGCGGACAGACAAACTCACTCGCACACAAGCGACACTCTATAACACGCACGCTTCCCCGTTGCCTGAGATCAACATCTCAAGCAACTCACACCGCTCCACGCAGAGACCTAAGACTCGCTCACTCTCTCGCCCTGCTTGTAACCCCCTACTACAAGCACTTCGGTGCAAGGAATACAAGTTTGATCTCTCAGACTAGACGCAGGGCACCTATTGCCCGAACCAATATAAACCTTGTGTCGCTTTGCATCACCATCCGGGATTAGGAACATGCAGTACAAATTTACTAGTTGGTTGAGGGCTCGCCGGTCCAAAACACCGACACGTGTTATTTCGGACGGTTCTGCCACAAAGAGCAGGCTGGATCTCGGCGACGGAGAAGAAAAAAGGCTAGGGGGAGAGAAGGGCAGGCTGGATTTCAACAATGACGGGCTCGGAGGCAACGGTGTAGGGCGTGTCGGCGGCGGAGCCGGAGAAGGGCGTGTCAGCGGTGAAGGCGGAGGAGGGCTCGTTGGAGGAAGACAAGGGCGCGCCCGTGGCGGTGGACGGCGCGTTGGAGGCGAGGATGCGCGCGGAGGAGACGAGGGAGCGGCGCGGAGCGGGTTGTTTCGCTCCTCGCCTGACGTGCAATTTGTGTGGAGCGGTGGGAGCGATTCCCACATGGAGCGGCGCAAAGTTGAAGCGTTCGGCAGTGCTCTGTTGATTCTCGCAGGGAGCGGAGCGGCACGAGGGGACCCTAAGTTTGCGTAGACGATCAAGGAGAAGGAAATTGTAGGATCTGATTCCATGGCAAGAAGGTGAGGATATAGAAATCAGACGATGCATGACTAATACTAGTGCTTGAAATCAACAAACAAGCTAGCGGTGACAATTCTGTATGTGTAGCTTAGCTTGCATTGCATATTAGGATCCAAATCGACTAGAAATCTCAACCCGAAAACAATAGCCGAAAAACTTTATTATTTCCCAAATCAAACACCAACCACTGACATATATATGAATTGCTTATAGTAGTTGGTTCAATGAGCTTAGAACGGAGGCATGTAGCACTGCATCCAAATGTCATGCGACTTGATCCTAAAGAATGCTGCGGTCTCCTCGAACATGGCCTCCTTCCTGTTCTCCGGGCTCTTGAACAAAATGATGCCGTGCTTCGAGTCCTGGCCTGTGCATGGCTGCTCTATTTCAATGCGCTCGATGTGACGCGGAAACCCAAAAACTCTGCACAAAATTAACCCGGCCCCGCGCACATATGAAACTAATCCTGCTAGCGGTTTAGAAATGGGGCAAAAATGAACAGAGCATGGAAATATAACTTCTTTGAGATCGAGCTAGGTTACCATGCACATACCGTTCATAGTGGTCGATGATGTCTTTTGAGCTTATACCATGGGGTTCGCCGCCCTTGGACACGGAGAAGGCAAGGAACACCGTCCTCGAGTCCTCGGGGGGCGTCGTCGACACGGGGACGAACAGCTCCGTCAGCTCTGGAGCTGGCGCAGGTTTAGGGGTCGCCACACTCGAGTCAACATCGTCTTCAAAACGGCGCAACATCGCGTGAAGGTCTTCGTTGAATACGAGTGCCCCGACGGTCTCCCGAATCATGGCGACACCACGTGCGACGAGATCCTTGTGGAACTTGAAGAATCTGAAGTCGACCAGCCTGCCTCCACCGCAGAGGGACACGATGGTCGGGATGTTACAGACGAGGGGCTCCGGCAGCGCGTCATGCCCATCAAGGAGGTAGCTGTATAGGCCATCTGCCTCCTTGATGAGCAGACTGAGCTTGGGGTCTCTGCTCATCTCCATCACCGACACTTGTTGGAGGACTTTGATACCCATGGTCGTCTCCAGCCAGAGGAGGATGCAAATCACGTTCTTGGCAACCTCTAGCATGGTTGGACGAGCGAGAACCCGCTTGTACGCCCTACGAGCCCTATCGTTGGCGTCCAGCATTTCCCACACCCGCAAAATCTCCTTGTTTGACGACTGCTTTGACCCCCCCATGGATGGTGTGAGGAGAGGAAAGGAGAGACTCACCGGGTGGGTAGGTATAGAGGCAGGCCGCCTGGGCAAGACAGACAGATGCGGAAGGAGAGGCTTGTGCTCGATCATGCAGGTAGGTAGTAGGATCATATCTACGGAGATATGGAGTACTATTGATTAGCATTAACGACAGAAGGTCGTCACAGCCTCACAGATTCGGATTGACCAGGAGATACGAAGAACTAAGCAAGTTATTTAACTCAATGGATGTTACCACCTTCCTTGCATTGTATACACACAAAATGGATTAGCAGTAAAATTGCTTTATTTAGAGCATTTGTTTACATAGCTAGTGTAAAACCAATTTATTTATGTGACCTGTGTACAAGTGCCTGTGGTTTGAAATTTGAAAATCCAACTTATTATTTTTAATTCGTGGTGTGAAATATATTCACCCAAGCATTAATACTTACGAGTAGTAAATACGAATTTCTAGGTGACACACACCTACCATGGGCCTTTTCAGCTGCTTGTTTGCGTAGCCATGCAGCTGTAGATTTTCAATGTAGCAACAGTATTTTGCGACATGCAAAACAAGCCGCAACAGCCGCTACTGCTGTCAAAACTAGTAGTCAGACAACCCCCGTACATATCTCAAGGATTTCCTCTTGTGGTCAACGACGCTTTTATATTTGCAGATTTGAAATGACGTATTGACATCTATTCATCTACACAACAAATGAGGCGGCGCGGATATCTCTTGGGCTTCCTGGTCAAAGCTGACAAATAAAATAAAAAATATAAAATAGGGGGGAGGATGGCTGTACCACTGATGGAGTGCACCACTCTCAACATGGTGTGCCCTTGAGCTTCATTAGGGTATGTACAGCGTGTCTGTACACCCTATCTGTACGTCGTATATTTTACAAAAAGAACCCCGGTTGTGAGGAGACGAGCTCGCCCCGTCGTTTCACGAGACGACGAGCGTGGCTCGTGGTCCAAGAAGCCCTCGTCTCTCTAGAGTCGCGTTGTACGGGGGAATCGACGAGCCGGAGGATCCATCCACTGCGGACGCGCGCGCGCAGAGGAAGTTGAGGGCGCGCGGGAATGGATTTTCGCGCCAAATCCACGGCGGCGGCGCCGCGATGAGAATGGCGGCGGGGCCGAAGGGCAAGGTCGGCGGCGGACGGGCATCTTCCTCCATTGGTCGATCCAGCAGGGCGGCGGGCCTCTTCCCCGTTGGAGGCAGATCCGGCTCGGCGGCCGGCCTCCTCCCCTTTGGCGGCGTATCCGGCCCGGCGGCGCCTCTCTTCCCTATCAGCGGCGGCAACGGCGAACATCAGCATCGTCCTCATCCATGGCTGCATCCGGCACGGCCCAATCCTCCCCTATCGGTGGCTTCACTAGCCACGGCGGGGGCGTCTTTGATTATCAGTAGATGTTTCTGAATTTTGATTATCAGTACATGGTTTTCATTATCAGATTACTGTATTTTTTTTTTCTGAAAACATATATGAAGTAGCAGCGATCTTATTTTGCTTAAACACTAGTAGTATGAGTGATCTTATTTTTCTTAAACAATACTAGCAGTTGTTGTCAACCAATACTAGCAGCAACCTGTTCTAGTGAATGATGACGAGAACGAAATGGTTAGGACTGAGAAGTGGATTATGTGGCTGATTTTGCAAGCTGCTACTTTTCTGAAATTTCAGTCATTGTCAAAGGACACCAGTTACTATTGTTATATGAAAACTAGTGTATATGTTCTCTGAAAACTAGTGTATCTGTTTGATTTTGGAAATGACAGTGTGAAATGTTACCTAATAGTGTGAGTCTGAATGTGAAATGCCAGTTTTGCTTGTTTTCTACTAGTGAACTGAATGATGACAAGTGGTACCTGTACTTGTACATTTCACTTGGTTTCTGTTTCGATGTTGCACTAATTTTCTGAAAACTATGAACTACTAAGCATGTTAGGGTCATCCTGCTATGAACTATGATGCTAGCTGCTGTGATGCTGCTGTTGTGATCTTTTGCAAAAAAATACCTAAATATTTACTGGATGCTGCTGCTGCAGCTTGTCTGAAAATTTGGACCGAATACTTGTGAATATTTGTGACTTCACTCACTGCTGTAGTTGATCTCACCATGTTGGTGATTTCAATTGGCGGGGAATGTGTTTTTGGAGATTTCAGTTCTGAAAATATCACTTTTATGTATGTTCAGACCTGCAGATCACTTTTATCCATATGTTCAGACTTGCCGATCACTATTATTTGTTCCATATCCGAAACTGTTGGAATGCACGTGACTTGCAGAACACCTGGACGTGCCTTTGCAAGGCTAGTGTTTAATCAAGAAGCTACATGCAACACAATGGTATACAAAAATTAATTTATCATTGATCTTGGCTACATGCAACGCATTAAACAGCCTGTAGACAACGAAATAGACCATGGGTTGTATGTCCTGTCTTTTTACCTGTCTGTACGATAAATTCGAGACGTTTACAGATGACCTCCGTCTGTGGGTTGTACATGCCCTTACCATTTCATATGCGCACTGCTAGAGTAACTCTAGTAAGGCTCATCAACAAGGCTCTTAGAGACCAGATGGGATGAAAAAACATCGATGGCGTTAACATTAAGGGTAGGTAACAAATAAATCACACTATAGACCTATTGGAGATGATCTTCAACAACCTTTATGATGAGGTAGGCATCAAGGTCATCCTTGACAAATGCAAACACAAGCCTCCTAGTACTAACATGTCTGCTAAAGATGTGTTAGACAAGCTATAATAGGTCCTAGGGATGGAAGGTTAAAGTTTGATCAAAATCTGAGTGGAAACAAAGATGAAATGACAAAGATTGCTCACTTAATCAATTGACCAGGCTCATCGGATCATATGGTGTCATCCAAAAAGTAGGCCAGAGAGGATTGGGCCCATCTGATGATACGGTGAAGAGAAAATTCACCTGATAGATCATCTGGTGATCATCAGAGAGTTGGTACAAATGAAGACCTCGAAGATCAATGCCACCAGATGATATGATGTCGTACAAGAGCACTCCAATGGATCGGACCATCTAGTGCATCTTAGTGCTAAGACAACAATCATGTGCATTCCACTCATCCACTTGGTGTGTGCGCCTCGTGCGTCACCCATCGTGCCACTCTGGTGCCCACATTTCGGGCCACCACACACCTGTCTGCGGGTTGGCTCATCGTTGGTGCTTGGTGGCTGGAGTGAACAAAATGAGAGAGAAGACGAGAGGGAAAGAGGGAGGGGAGAGAGAATGGAGGTGAGAGACAAAAACTATGTTGTGTTGTATAGTTTTTATGAATGGTTTCTTACTGGTATGGAAAACCACCTCTAGTTTCTATAAGTAGTTTCTTACTAATCTAGCAACTATGTAAACCACTCCGTAGTTTCAACGTTTGAGATTGTTTTTTTCATAGGAAAGCAAGGTCTCTTCTTGGGTGAGTCCTACCTCAAGTTTGAGGCCCGACATATACATTCCGGATGGGGGGAGGGGGAATCATTTGTGCGGTGCTCACTCCCTCTTCCTAGTGCGGGCCAATGGCATGGCACCTGCTCCCCCGGCCCACCTGACGTAGCCCGACAACGGGGTGTCCATTCCTCCGATATCATTGTCCGATGCACGCCGTAGAGAGGGAAAAGGGAAGAGAAAAGATATTGATTCACTCTTCAGTTTCTATGAGTTATTGGAGGATGGTTTTCTCAATTAAGAAAAAATCTAAGCAGAAGAGATTGAAAAGGGAATTTGCTAGAGCTTCTTTTTCTTTCAATCCTCTTTATCATTGGTTATAGATAGGGGTTTGTCTCTGTGGCAGGTGACTGATGGTTTACTTAACCATCAGTCATGTTCTGTGATATATTTTATGATGTTCACGTAGTACATGATGTTTTTTAAATGTTGTGATGTTCACGTAGTATACATATGATGTTCTATAATATTTTTTGCGATGTTCAAGTGATACGCATGTGATGTTTTGTTACATGTGATGCTCTGTGATGTATTTTAATGTTCCGTGATGTTCTCAGCCAGTTGCTAAAATACATGTGATGCTCTGTGATGTATTTTATAATGTTCTGTGATGTATTTTGTGATGTTTCAGCAGTATACATGTGATGTTCTATGAAAATTGACTGACAAGAAAACAAAATATCATACAACTGCATTTGAGTAAATCTGTATAGATAAAGGATATCACTTATTTTTAGATCTCATGATGCTAGCAACAACTGATGGATACTGGTGCTTTGTGTTTCTGACTGATAGAGTGGTAGTGATACACAAAGACACTAATAACACACACTGCAGTGCAGGTTGAGCGGCATGGTATCACTCACAGATCGATCCCCTCTGAACTTATTACTAGTGGTAAAAAACTACCACTACTATTTACTATTATAATTATAATCTAACAACTGGACTGGACGGATTCCTAATTATGCATGCATGGCAGGTAGGAAGGAATTGAACAAGCTCATCTTGGTCAAGCATCTTCACATCATCGATCGATGAGTAGTTGTGCTACTGGAGGCCGTCGTCGTCATCGTCTGTGACGAACCTTACCTTCCGGTGCCCGGGTTGACGACAACGAAGAAGAAGAAGAGGATGAGCGGCTCGATCTCGTTGACGGGGACGCCGGTCTCGACATTGAGCTGCGCGAGGGCGCCCTTTCCCGTGATGATCTCGCCGATGAGGGAGAAGGCGATGCCAAGCTGCGCGAGGCGGCCGACGAAGAGCTCGTTGGCCCTAGTGAAGCCAAAGAGCGGCCCCCCTCGGCGAGTCCCAGCGCGGCACGGAAGCCCCTGCCAGGCGAGATGACAGCGCACTTGAGGCCGGTGGCGTCGTCGACGAAGCGTCCACGATCGCCGAGCGCACTGATATGGCCCGACATAGCACTACTAATCTAAAGTAGTTCAAGCTTTGGCCCCTGGCTAGGCTAGTGGGTTGGCACGATATGGCACGATTAATAATCAGCTTGACCTGACGTGTGTTGTGCCTTATTAGATCCATGCCATGCTGGATCGGTCCGCTTGTTTGGCCATTTACCTAGACAAGGCCGCCATGCTCCTCCGGCAGAAACACCATCCACGTCGGTGAAATTGTTTTCTACCGTGCGATCGTGGCCTGCAGGGTCATGATTTCGCTAATCAGCTTTAGCTTTTACTTTACCTCTTTGTTTCCAGCTTCTTACCACGGGTTGGTAAGAATCCATTACCTTCTGATGTCCTCGGGCTCCATTGTGAAGTGCATCGGTTTCTCCCCAATCAGGTTTCTTCCCTTTAATTTTCTGTTGTCCTCGAGCTGCAGGGTCATTCCTCGTCCTTGTCGGCCCGACGACCTTCGTCGCTCTTTTTCTCCTACTTCTTCCTCGCTGGCCCGCTCCTCTGTTGCCGCCGTCGTCGCCGAAGGTCTTCTTCTTCGTCTTTGTTCTTCCTAGGGTTTCGCATCGCACCTCCTGTCTACGCCGGCGGAGGTCTTCTTCTTCATCTTTGTTCTTCCTAGGGTTTCGCATCGCACCTCCTGTCTGCGCCAGGGTTCCTGCTCGCATTCCTCCTCCGGGTTGGAAAGGGGGAGGGGGGGACGAGGGGTTGGAAAGGGGGGAAAGGTGGACGCTCTCAGGGACAACGCCGTTGTTTGCTCCTACCTCGACTGCTACGCTGGGCTTGCCTAATTTCATGCGTAGGTTCTCGCCTCTGTCACACTCGATCCCCTCTAGCCTAATGCGGGTTGTTTATATCTGTTCTGCTATGTTTGCTTATAGATAGATCTGTTGCTTTCTCTGGTCCTGATGGCTTGGTCTCAAAACTGTTTGACGTAGGTTCGCATCGTTGTTGTTCAAAGGTGTCGTTGGCCGAACATTGCTGCGATTGTTGTTCCTGGTGCTCAATTGGATATCTTCCTAACTGAGATACGCTCTTATTGGACTATCTTCGCTTCCAGGTACTAGATGCTTTGTTCAATATATATGTTGCTTTGTTTTCTCATTGTTTGTGCTATGTTATGAAACTGATATTCCTTTGCTCTTCTTTGCCATTTGCAAAATCATTCAAAGGACACGTACGGTTGTTGGAACTGTTCAAAGATCGGCTGTTGTCTTTTATTTGCAAAAAAAAAGGGTCTTGCAAACTAATTTTAAAATTATCTTCTGATTTTAAACGGCCCTACATATTTGTGCCTTGCGGACAGAGGCGGCAACCAAAAAAGTGTGCCCAGATTTGGACTGCTACTTTCGCTCGGTGTGGTAGATATGTTTTTTATCAATTTGTCCTACGTAGCTATGTTGCAAGAGGTTGCTCACTGGTGCTGCCTACCTTATGTATCCTATATACATGAGGTGGTACAGGATGAGAAAGATATATACAGTATAGAGGTTGAATTGACCCCAGTATGGTCCAGGGAGCCTCAACAACACTCTTTTTCTGGGCTGAGCCTGCTGTGGATCCTGTCGTGGCCTACGAAGTAGCAGCATTGCAGGCTCTTGTAGTTCTACAGGGGATATATGGATTTGTTCTTCTTGATTATAGTGTCCATGGGCTTCAATTATATAGGGATCTAGCTCGCCATCTATTCTGCATTGCAAATAGAGGAGCTCAGCTTGCTAGGTTGGTCGTTGCAGCGCCTAGCGACGATGTTAGACTGTTGTTGGCTGTTACAGCGTTCGCGCAATAGGTGTTAGATGAACTCATCGTGCTGTCGCGCGATTGAGTGTCAGCATGTTTGTAGGGTTACAATTTCTTTTCCGGCTTTATGTATTTTTTCCTCCTTCCATTGTACGCATCGCACCATTAATTATAAAAATGTTACATGAGGTGACTTCAGTTACACCTCATTCAGCATCGGTCTGTTTATACATCCATATTTTACTTCTCATCTTCATGTAATTGTTTTTGGTTCTTTCTGCACTGTACACTCCGATTTCAGTTTTCCTCTTCATATAGTCGTTTTTGCTCTTATCGTGCTTCTACCGCTCTTACTGCATGAATCCACCCTGCCTATACATCTAGATTTGTGCCTATGCCTGCACTTGCTTGTTTCATATATTAATGTTTTGCCTTCTCCATTACTCATGCCTATCATATTCGCTACATTACGCTCTTATAGAACCAACTAGAACAGAGCCAAAATGCATGTCACGGAATCCATTACGCCAGCTCTCTGGTACTATCAGCTTGTTTGTGTGCTGTTTTTCTAGATTATCCAGTGCATGTTAACAGACTCATGCGTATCGTATTCGGTACATTAGACTGTTATAGAATCAGGTACAGCACAAACAAAAGGTGCATCAAAGAATGCGTTATAGCAGTTCTCTGCTACTATCAGATTGTTTGTGCGCTGTTATTCTGGGTTATCCAATGTATGTTAACGGTCCATAAACACCACATGCTATTTTTTCCAAATGTTTTTCCCCAAAAAAATGGTTTCATTGTTTTATGTCCATGGTAAGATGCATAGCCTTCGTCGTCTATGGAATAACAACCTGGTATGGCTGCTCAACAACCACGTATGTAAACTGTGCTCTATTTTGCTTACATATCTATGTTTTCAGTGACCGCTGCTATATTCAGTGGCCTCACTATTTTGCTGTATTATGATATCTAACAGTGCCTACCTATATTACTCAGTGGATGCTTCGGTGGATATAGGCACCTCTGCTGCTGCCACAGCGAGGTCCCGCCGTGCAAGACCACGTATGTAGCCTACTATGTATAGTCCCATATGAGGCAAGAATATTGCATGAATCTTCTTCTTATCTATTCTATCCTTCGACCAGGAAATAACTCCTCATGTCGCATTCAAAGTCCTGATCCAGCGTAGTGTAGACAGAAGAGGAGAAAGCTCCTAAAGCAGCATCGTCTTGTTTGGGGAGGTACTGCAGCAGATTCTACAACAAATGATGTTTTCATGCCTTTGGGCTACAATATGGTTCAATCCTATACCCTGTGTACAGGTGCAGCTTCAGCGTATAGTGCTAGCTTAGAGTGTGCTCAGTTCGATGATGATTTCGTAGAGGCTCTTAAAGGTAAAGGCCGTACCTTCGTATGCTGCATCTATCTTTTCCATCATCACCAGGCCTACCTACGGGTATCTACCTCATCCATGTTTAACTCTCTCTTACATGTGCATAAACCAGTTTCTTATCCTAGGAGATCATACCATGGACCACCTGCACAGCAGTGTTCTAACTGCCACGCTGTTTTCTGGAATGCTGAAAGTGTTGGCAAAGAAGCACGCACCTCTTCTGGATCACTTATTTACAACAAGTGCTGTAAAGGAGGCAGAGTTGTTATTCCTCCCTTCCTTCCTAGGCCTGAACCCTTAGCATCTTTGGCAAGATTTGATGGAGGATCGGTCTCTAACAAGTTTATGAAGAATATAAGATGCTACAATTGTCTTTTTGCATTCACCTCTATGGGAGCCAATATAGATCGAACCATGAATGATGGCAGGGGTCCTCTGGTTTTTAAAATTTGTGGACAGATTCATCACCGCATCGGCTCTTTGATACCTCCAGATGGTCGCCCTCCAAAATTTATTCAGCTATATGTGTATGATACATCAGCCGAGGTTGAGAACAAAATTGCCTCATTAGACCATGAAGACACAACAGCATCAGATCTAGATCCTACTATTGTACAATCTTTGGTTAATATATTGGATGAACATAATTTGTTTGCAAAGCAGTTTAGAATAGCCAGGGACAGATTAGCAGACAATGAGGCTGAAGATTTTGTCATTCACATTGTTGGTCCAAAAGACGGAGATCCATCTCAATACAGTTTACCAACTACATATCAATTGGCCATGCTTGTGGTTGGTGATTTTAGCTGTGAAGAATTTGAGCGGGACATTATTGTGCAGAAACAGACAGGAGATCTAGATCAAATCTCTGCTTTGCATCCTGCTTTCATGGTGCTTCAGTATCCTCTGCTATTTCCATATGCTGAATGTGGTTGGCAGACCGGTATTTTATACACTGGTGCCACTCAGTCAGCACAGAATGCTCATGTAAAGCTAACCATGCAAGATTACTACTGCTACATGTTCCACTATCGAAAAAATGAGCCCAATCCTTATTTATATTATGGGCCATTGTCAAGTCAGGCCAAGGTTGATGCCTGGGCCTGCGTCGATGAAAATAGACTGAAATATATAGTGGATCATCAGGCTGATATCAGGATGGAAAGTATTCAAGGAATCTGTGATGCTATTAGCAGAGGTTCCCAAGAAGGAAGTGAGGTTTGGAAAATGACCGTGTTACCGGCATCATATACAGGCGGTAGACGTTATATGATACAAAATTATCATGATGGTATAGCTATCTGCCGAGAATACGGCCCCCTGATTTCTTCATTACATTTACATGTAATCCTAAATGGTTAGAGATTTCTGAGGCTATCTTTGAGCCTGGACAGAGGCCAAGTGATAGGAATGATATAATTGTCAGAGTGTTCAACATCAAGTTAGAAGAACTTCTGCATGATATTAGATGTGGTACACCCTTTGGGCCTTGCAATGCAGGTATATTCATCTACATACATCAAAACCATCCTTTCTATCTACGTCCATTTGTCTACTATCTCTTCCAGATCCTAAATATTTCCTATTAAAATGCAGTGCTCCACACTGTAGAGTTCCAGAAACGTGGACTTCCACATGCACACATAATCCTTTGGACTTCAAGAGATACATCTGATCTAACTTCTGTAATGATAGACAACTATGTGTCTGCAGAAGTGCCTGATCCAAGAAATGATCCGCTAGGCTATGCTCTTGTTGCAGAGCACATGATACATGGACCTTGCGGTAAAAACAATCCTAGGTGTCCATGCATGAAGAACAATAAGTGTTCCAAGCATTTTCCCAAACCATACCAGCCTGAAACTACAATTAATTCTATTGGCTTTGCTGTGTACAGGAGACCTGAGAACAATCTCTTTGTTTGCAAAGGAGGCCTCCAAATGGATAACAGATGGGTTGTTCCATATAACATGTTCCTCCTTACAAAATATCAGGCACACATCAATGTTGAGTGGTGCAATAAAACTATATTCATCAAGTACCTCTTCAAGTATGTAACCAAAGGAGCAGATTGTAGCAAGGCTTATCTACAGAGAGCCAAGAGAGGCCAGCAGGCGCCGTATGATGATGAAACACAGACTATAAATGAGGTAAAAGAATATCTTGATTGTAGATATATCTATGAGCAAGATGCATGTTGGAGAATGTTTGGATATGATATTCATAGACACTATCCAGCAGTAGAAAGAATGCATGTGCATCTTCCAAACGAGAATTTCATAACTTTTAGTGCTAGAGCAAAGATGGATAAGTTAGTATCTACCGAGTTTTTGAAAAGAATGATGTTAACTCAGTGGTTTGTCTGCAACGAGCTTTTTCCTGAAGCTAGAGCATTGACCTATCCTGAGTTTCCTTCGAAATGGATATGGGATCAAAGAGATAGAAGGTGGACAAAGCGGAAACAATAGCATGGTAAGATAGGCCGTCTTCACTATGTACACCCATCAGCTAGGGATCGGTACTACCTTCGCATGTTGCTGCTAACAGTTAAGGGTGCAACAAGCTATGAACATCTCAAATTCCACAACCATACATATCATCGTACATTCAAAGAGGCGTGCAAGTCCTGCAGCCTTCTTGGTGATGATCAGGAGTGGTACAACGCTTTCAATGAGGCAGCAGCTTGGGCTAATTCACCGCAGCTTCGTAGCTTATTTGTAACAATGATACTGTTCTATGAAGTTGGTGATGAAAACACTTTCTTCGATAAAATTTGGCGCCATCTAGCCGACGATATCATCTACCAGTACAGAGATATGATTGGTGATCCTAATTATGTGTTGCCTGATTCAATAGCTAGGGATTACCTTCTGGATGAACTTTCCACTCTTTTTTCTCAGAGTGGTAGGAACATAGCTGATTTCAACTTACCTCCAAAGACACATGCTGAATATCATGTTCAACACAATCGGCTTGTCGAAGAAGAGCTATCATATCCTGCTGATCCATTGATTGACATGAACAATCCAACTGCTTTCCTTAATGAAGATCAAAGAAACGCCTTCTATAAAATAGTCCACAGAGTGCAACAGAACGAGCCTGGCTTTTTTTGTATCAGGATATGGGGGAACTGGTAAAACATATTTATGGAATCGAATAGTAGGCTATCTCAGAGGACACAACAAATTTGTTCTTACTGTGGCATCTTCCGGGGTAGCAGCGCTACTCTTACCAGGGGGATGGACTGCTCATTCAAGATTCAAAATACCTTGCGAAGTAGAGGATGATATGATCTGTGATGTTAGCAGGGGCACCATGCTTTCAGAGCTTATTGAACTTACAAGCCTTATTATTTGGGATGAAGCCCTTATGGCTAATAGAAAATGTTTTGAAGCATTAGACCGCACATTCCGTGACATAGAAAAAGTAAAAAACCATGAGGCTGCAGATATTCCATTTGGTGGTAAGGTTGTCGTGCTAGGAGGGTACCTCAGGCAGATCTTACCTGTGGTTGAAGGAGGTACCAAACAAGACGTCATCAGTGCTGCTATAATCACCTCACGCTTGTGGGCTCATGTAGAGGTGCTCAGCTTAAATCAGAACATGCGATTAGTATGTTCGCCGAATGATGCTTGCCAACAACAGGAGGTCTCCGTGTTCAGCAGATGGATATTAGATATTGGCGAAGGTAAGGCACCCTCCTTTGCAAAGGATGGAGAAGATGAACCGAGCTGGATTACAATACCTGAAGAATTGCTCATAGTGCCCGGTGAGGATAAACTTGCAGCCATTGTGCAATCGGTATATCCTAACTTTGAAACCAGGTACAGAGACCCTATGTACCTTTCTCAAAGGGCCATACTAGCTCCAACAAATGAACTCACAGATACAATAAATGAGTACATGGTTCCCTTAGTTCATGGCAGAGAAAAGGAATATCTCAGTTCGGATACTATCACCAAGGCCACTGCTCAACATGAGGCATATGATCTTCTATATCCTATTGAGTTCCTTAACTCAATTAGTGGTAATAACTTCCCGCAGCATCGAATTGTGCTCAAATGAGGAGTTCCTATAATGCTGTTGCGTAATCTCAATCAAAGAGCAGGCCTTTGCAATGGTACAAGGTTGACTGTAACCTCTATAGGAGAATGGACAATTGAGGCAAAAATTATGAATGGGCGCCATGCAAATCAAACATTTACAATTCCACGCATAACTCTGTCTCTCAAAAGTAACAAGTGGACATTTGTTCTACAACAACGCCAATATCCTATAAGAGTTTGCTATGCCATGACAATCAATAAAAGTCAGGGACAAACATTATCAACTGTTGGCATCTACCTCCAAAAACCAGTCTTCACACATGGTCAACTCTATGTAGCTGTTTCGCGAGTAACAACAAAACAAGGTCTCAAAATCTACATAGAAGATGATGATGGCAATCCCTCCAATGAGACAAGAAACATTATGTACAAAGAAGTTCTCCACCATCTGTCTTAGCTGCTAAATGCAGGGCCATTCTATAATTACTTCGTACCTAAAATGGCCTTCATGGCTACATGTCATCAATGACCCCACATTTGGTGCTGCTAATATTTGGCTGTATAGTCTCATGTAGTACACAAATAAAGTTGTAGACCAGTGTACATATATGTGTTCAGTTTGAAAAACCATGCCTATGTGCTTTGTCTTACTCAGCACTGACCATATGCGTACAACATTTTGGGTTTCCTTCTAGCTAGATATTTTGGTAGTGGCCGCATCAATGTACAGTGGGGCAATGTAATTGTACCTCTCTATGTAAACACCAGGCAATGAAATTGTTACTTTTGGTGCTCATGATTTGCATTACTGGTTCTACATCTTTCGTCACTGTACCTCAATGTATTTGGGTTCTCCTCAAACTATATGTACGCATAAATAGCTTTATGAATTGCTGTTGTGTGTGCGCCAGGTCCATCATGCAGGAACCAACGTTTCTTGACAAGCTAGAAAAAGGACGCCACTCGCATGGCATTGTTGTTCGAGTCGTAAGGAAGTGGGTTCACTACGAAAACAATGGACAGGGTCCACCTCAGTACATTGGGATGGTTGTGGCAGATGCAAAGGTACTGGTACCAGTTCTTTAAAAAAGATAATAATACTATCTTGGTGTTAACCATAAGGATCACATATTTACAATCAGCAGAAATAGTACTTCATACACATTGACATGCAATCTAATTAGCTTAATACCTACAATAACAGGGAAATGCCATATATGTTGAAATTTCAGATGACCTCATGGATGACAAAGCCTATCTTTTCGATGTTGGGAAAGTTTATGTTGTTAAGAAATTTGTCGTCCAGAATGCCAAAAAGAGCTACAGAGCAATTGACAAGAACCTCATGATAGACATTACAGACTACACAATAGTTGAGCTTGTTTGGAATCCTCCACGCTCAATTCCAGAGTACATTTACAGAATCACTCCATTATGAGCCATTAGACCAGCACGAGTCGTCTTCAACCTGATAGGTGAGCTATTTTTCAAATATCATTTCTAGATAGATTTACCTTGTACGTGCTATATAAATCTAGTAACTGACAAAGTTGCATCGATCTTTTTACAAGATGTCCTTGGATATCTCATTAAGTATGAGGCAGCTCACACATTTGTTCCAAAGAACATGGAAAAGGCTAAAACACTCAGAGAAATCTACATTAAGGATTTAGGGTATGTATCACTTGCCCCTACGATAACTTACATAACAGTGGTTCTGTCCTACTGCCTCAAAACCTACTTTTATGCAGTGAAAATGTTATGAAGATTACCCTATGGGGTGAGCATGCCACAAATTTCAGTATCGACAACATATACGATGCTACAGCTGGTAATCTTATTGTTTGCCTTGTCGTTGGTTGCATACCGCTTGAAGATTTCAAAAACAATGGTAGAGCCTTCTTTTCCAGATTGGTCTCAACATTTCTGAATATATTTACATATGCATTGGGGACTAACATAGCTTTAAGATACACGCGCTACAAACCATTTTATTCCTTACTATTGTAGATAAAACATGTCTAACCGGAAGCTCAGCTTGCGCTTACTATTTCAACCCTACCATTCTAGACGCCCGTGCTTATCACTCCAGGTATAGCCACATGGAGGTCAACCCAAACAAAAATAAAAGAAGACACAGAGAGAGAAAGATGCCTAAACGTTTGTACTAATATGCTTTGTATCACCAAGTTCAAAAATACGCTAGTCTACATCGACCGACCTGCGCCAGAAGAAGAGGCGGTTCCAGCTTCGGTCGAAGACATTCAACTACCAGAAAAAACTTTAGCTGACCTGAACCATGTTGATCCCTTTGATGACATGGTAAACAAGATAAAGCTGTAAACTCATCCTCCTAAACAGCCTCCTATTACATATGTTCCAGACGGATTTTATAGCTCTTTCACCAATGCCATATCAAATTTGTTTATCAAATTTGTTGTCGAACCAGGACCGGTCATAATGTAAAAACTTCTGAATTATTTGCTGCGGTGCAGGAAACAGGACCATATAAAGTTGCAGTAACGATTATGTCTATTACAAACACTACTAACTGGTGGTACATGTCTTGCAAGCCATGCAAAAAAAGAGCTGATCAACAACTAGATGGTACCTACAGATGCCCAAAGTGTGGAGGCACAACCACAGTTCCTAGGTACCTTTTCATTAGCTTAATACCATTTCCAATCCATACATGAACTGAATATTTTTCAACGTATCTACACCTTTCATTGTTTATAACTTGTGCAGGTACCTATTATCATTTATTGCAAAAGATGACACAGATGAAGCACGGTTCTTTGAATATGATGATGAAGCGAGCAAAATAATTCAAAAAGACTGCCAGGCATTGGTGAACCCATTGCATATAAAAGAAGGATTGCCTCAGGCAATGCACAACATACTTAACAAGACATGTGTTGTCAGTTGATCTTACCAGCGAATCATGCAAAAGTATGAAAAAAAGGCAGTACCAAGTCAAAGCAGTTCTAGACAAGCCACCGAAGCGGCCTTCGCTGCAGATCATGGCAACATCTCCGTATCACCCACCTCACACAACAAGCTCAACACCAATCATTAAGAGTCCAGAGCATTTGGCCGATCTACTTCTGATTGAGGCCGCTGCACAATCTGTAAGCAGATTTTACAGCTTGTTTGGCAACACCATTCCAGCTTATTTAGTTGTAGTCCACTCAACAAATTTTTCGTGTTACAGACTCCAGCACCTGGTAGCGAACTAGACCATGAAGCCTCCAAACATGATGTCGACAGGTACATAATAATCCACCATTCTACATTGAAACTCCGTAATAAATAAATACATATATACTGCTTACAAGCAGTGTACGTAATCAGTGCACAATTCCAATTTATGTAAGGTCACCAACAACACGGACAGGTGCTCGCAAGAACCTCTTCGGCCACGCCGATTCGGCCGAAACTACAGAGACAGAAGAAGAACAGCGTGCCAAAGAACCGCGTGCATCCTCTTCGGAGTCAAAATCAAAGAAGTATACTTTCAAGAATTTTAACTTACCATCTTTTTATGTCCAAACATGTTGACATACAACCTCTAAACATAGAAACCGAGTATAGTGCTGACTGGTTTTTTCCCAGGCAGAAAAAATAAACCAGGAAGATGATGCAGGTAGCAACTCACAGAAGTGAAGCAGCGTCTCTGGTACGCAAGAGGTAACATTCTCCAAACAGCATGTGACTAATATGTACCAATAAACAACCAAAAAGATAAGGTCTTCCTTGCCAACTCTTATCACATAACTGACTTAGTTCTGGACAGAGACATACACAATACATTGTCTCACACCAGTTAGTTTCAAATACTAAACATTCTTCCTTTATTGTTCCATATAGGTGCTGCCGCACTATTGCCGACATGTAACAAGCTTTTGCGTCCTACGAAGAACTGTCGTTCGAAGAAATAAAACCTATATGTAAATTATCATAGTACGATGCATCGACTTCTGTGGTACATGCATCAGGCTATGATGCATCAACTTCTATGTAGTATTTGTCATGTCTGTGATATAGACATAGCTATGGGAACATATTCGATGTGTATGGAACCTAGATACATCCTGCTAACGACTTTCCCTGCTATAGACTCCGCTAAGACTACCACATACTATGGATGTATCAGTTCGAACTGTCGCTATGAAATTGTGTCGTTCCAATTGTATATGAAACTATATTTGCCTTCTGTAAATCCTACTAAAATATCGTCAGACTACTGTCACAACTCCGTTTTCTTAGCATTACCATGCTCCACAGAGAATCTATGTACCACCAGGTGATATCCAGCCAACGAAATTTAAGTATACACAAACCTCGCAAATATAAAAAAAAAGAGATCTATGTTACAAAATAAACCCGCTAAGACAGCAGGTACCAACACTAAAAAGCAGTTCCCACAAATATACAGCAAAATCCATAGCCTCCTAACCACTTCCTGCTGACACCCTTTGGCGCCCCCCTTTAGCACACCGCACAGAGCCAAGAAAAAAAGAAAAAAGATTGTGCTCTCACATATCATCGAGCCTCGATTATCCAAGCCACGGCGCCCTCATTGATACGTCTTAGGCTCAGATAACACACGGTACCAGCCAACAGACGTGCAGACACGGTGATATAACAAACCCAAAAAAAAAGGTATCCAGCCCAAAAAAACAGTATGAGGCCACGGGCGTGCGAATGCGCGCGCCGCCATACTAGTCTATATATAAAGGGAAAGAAGGTAAAGCAAGAAATGGCAGCGGAGCATGAGAGGGAGATATGTAGGAAGATTTTTTTTACAGCAAATCTACCACGGGCATGGAGTAACTAATAGTATTATACCCAAATGGATGATGGAGCCTACATCCTGATATATAAGGGCCGGAATTTAAATTTTGTACTAAAATACAAGATATTCTGGATCCTTAACCTCCTCTCCCCAATTTTTTTTTTGCTAGGATGTATTGAGATTCTTTTCAAACTTAGCTTCATCTGTAACAATCAGTTAGTAAATAAGGAAACTAACAATTGAACTACTCCCCTCCATTCTAATTAACAAGGGGGCAAAGTGGTCTTCCGTTAATCTTCTTATTTTATCTAAATATCGTTAGGATACTTTATATTTCATTACGGAGGGAGTAGTTATTATACCAGTTTACAACTACCAGCTTCTGTATTTCCATGAACAAAGCACCACCTATCCTGCTGCTCTCCACCAGCCCACTGATTGATGCAGCCCACTAAACCTCCCGCTCCCCCGTACCACAGGCCCAGCCCACTCCCGTCCGCTACTCCCTCCTGTCCGTCCCAAAAACGGCGGCCAAACTCTATCCGCTATCCCCGAGTCCCCGACTCGGCGACTCCCATCCTGTGCGGCGCCGCCTCTGCCTCTCTGCGAGAGCGAGACTGCCCGGCTGCCCCTGGCGACTGCGAGCGACCGAGCGCTGCAAGCGTGCGCCGCTGCCCCCGGCCGGCCATGGGCAAGGAAGGGGCTAGCGGCGGTTCCCGTTTTGTGTTACCGCTTCCCGATCGTAATCGACACGTTTCCGTTCGAAATATTCCATTCCCGATATCCCGTAATACCGGTTTCGTTTTCCCATCCGGCCTTCCCGTTCTCGTTTCCGTTCCTGGCAAAAAAAATACAGGAGCTGGAATGGTTAAGACATTTTCCCGACCGTTTCCGACCGTTTTCATCCCTACCAAGGCATCATCATCCCAGCAAAATTTACGCACAGGCACAGTGTTGCAACTGCTCCAGTTTTGTTTTTCCCTCAAAAAAAAAACTGCTCCAGTTTTCAGCAGGGGCAGGCCCGGGGCGGGCCAGGCACCGGCCCTGAGCTCGCTGGAGTCCCGTATTCCCGTGTGGCCGTGTGCGTGTGTACTACAACATCGCGCTCCCTCTTTGCCCAATCAATGGCGCATCAACACCTAGCTACCTTTACACTCCTTTCATGCATGGATCAAGGTTGTTGCACCATCAGTTAAATTCGCCAAATCACATGCTAGAGAGCGATTTCGATGTTGGTACCCACAAATTGAGTTGGATTAGACGATTTGTACATCTTAGTGCACAACAGATGCATGGATCAAAACAAGAGATGCGAAGCGGCACTCCGATCCATGCATGTCATGTTTATATATCCTCTTCCCAGAGACGTAAGTACCACTGTTCAACAAACATTTTCTAGTGTGAACTTTATGGAACATTTAATTTAATTTGTTCGACAGACATGCACGCATATTAGTTAGATTAAATCAATGCTTAAAGCTTCACTGAAATTTTTTAAAAATCAACTAAATTTTAACAAAAATGTGTATTGTTGGTCAACTAACAAAGGAAATATCATATTTTTGCTCCGCCTACTAAGGTTTGGGGTACATGTCCTAGTCCCATCAAATGTGAGACGCTAGGTATACTCCTCATAAGGTTCAACTAGAAATTTTTGTACTCCCTCCGTCCCAACAAGGATATATAATTCTAGGTCTGGTTCAAGTCAAGAACTATTTTCATTTTAATCTTTAAATAGATATAACATGAAAATATAATCCATTTTGAATATAACAATACACATTTAGTATGTTAACTATTAGTATCTTTTATACAAATTTGATCAAACTTAGGAATATTTGAATGAACACTATTCTAGAATTGCATCATTTCTATGAGGAAGGTAGCTCCTAGAAAATAGATGTAATGTGCAAGATACAATCGATAGACATGTACTATATAATATTCCCCACTTTCCAAATTATAAGATGTTTTGCCTTTTCTATATACATTGCGTTTAATATGTATCTAGACATAGTGTATATCTAAGTCCCTAGCAAAAGTTATGTATCTAGAAAAGTCAAAATATTTTATAATTTGGAATGGGGGGAGTAAGTGTGATACTCTCACCAACACATAACTATATAAAGCCGTATAGAAATAGATTAGCCACACATGCTATATCTCCACATCTTCATTACAATATTTAGTTACAACTTTATAACAAATAACTCAAGCATGATTAAAGGCTCTAACTATGATCAAAATGCTCCATGGCACAACCACATATACTTACATCTCACATTTCCTTTCCAGTGAACAAGCCAGTGCATATTAGCACCCAAAGGCTCACCAAAGAGCACTAACCACGAGACCTCTCAATAAGTTATCAATACCCTCCAACACATTCTCTTATTCAGAGTGAACGTTTGTGCAATGAGGACAACATTCATAGCTTTTAGCTACAAAATCATCTTGGTGCGTCACCTTTTGTAATCTACACCATCAAATCTAGTATCTTGTTTCAATGTAGAAGCAAAACTAGTAACATAAAAGTTTCTTATTGTTTTTTATTGTTAAATTTTTAAACAGTTTCTGCAATAAATACACAAGGTAAATCATGACATAGCTCATAACACAATGCAGTGTAACTAGGACACAACAGAGGGCACACTAATCATACCATTATCAAATGTAAATGATATAGTATAATAGATGTAAACAGTACACAAAAGATGCATCAAATTACTTGGTGGAGGTATGTGACATGTGTCTATGAAAGTATCGAGATTTCGGTGATCTTGGACTCTATAGAAAACTTATTTAGAGGTCTATCCATCCACACTAAAAACAAGCTTCAAGACCACCATTTGCAAGTGTTTCTCTCTTTGGTTTAGTTGGTTTGAGCACCGAGACTTGTGGACACACTCAACATTTCATCCCTCTTAATAGTATGACAAAATATACTCAAGATCAAAGACAACTATTTCAACCTCTTGAGCTTGCATGACTCTACAGATGTCATTTCTTCACAATATGTCTTCACAATGTTTTGCTATTCATTTGCTTGCAATAGTCTTGGGTAACAACTTGGTTTCTTTCTCCATGCTAATGTGCTTTTTGTCACATGTCTTATTTTTTCAATTAAGGACTATATACATTAGTGTGCTCGTGACTAAGGACATGTTTAGTGTGATGGCCCTAACAATTTGATCTTATTGTCATTCTTTTAGTTCTAGGGTTTGAGTCGTGCAAGGGGTGAGTAGAATTGCATAGGCTAAGGCGTGTTGCTTTAATTTTTTTAGAGCCTAGTTCATGCACTCTCTTGAGCCATTTATCAAATGTAAATGGTACACTAGATGTATCTGGTGCACCAAGGCATGTATCAAAGAACTTTGTGGGCGTACGTGGTTCACATAAGAGAAAGAAATGACATTGGCGTCCGAAGAGAGATGGGGAGATAATAGTAAGTAGTAATGCTAGATTGGTGGGATAGATTACCATGTCACGTCCGCGCCACGCTCCATGGCTCGTACTTGTGCTAATACTAGTTGATATACAAGAAGGTTTTGAATACATAAACCTAAAGTGGTATGTGGCAATGGTTGTAGCTATATTCCAAGACACCTTGGGTTATAATTTACAATGGGTCGCTCTTAGCTAGCAAATATCATGACCATGTGACAGCTAGTATGCAACGGGCGGTGACACCTTTAGTCGATATAAGGCACTATGACAATTTTTTATGAAACAGGAGGGGTTTGACCCCCTACTTAATTTTTATTAAAAATAGAGAACAAAGTTTGGCGCTATGACAATTCAAAAAGAGTATGATTTGGAAACCATTTGAAGTTGTATTCTTGATAGATTTGCTAGTACAAACAAGGTGTGCCTACCAATCTTTTGTTCGTGTTCCCCACATAGTACTCTCCCCATTTAAAATAGTATAAAACAAAATTTGACTTGCTACAATCTTTGAAATTGAACTTTGGCCTACAAAACCATCATAGTATAAGATAGTACTACTCTTAAATATGGATACTTTTTTATGTAATTTTGTATACCAAGGTCGACATCTTGTAAGGCTATTTGTAAGTGTTTATATGACTTTCAAATCTTGAAATGTATGTGTGTCTTGTACTTGCCTTTGTTTTTATTTATTTGACGCTAATATAATTTACCATAGAGTTTTTTTAACGTTTGTTTCTCTACAAGTCTATTTTGCATAGCTAAAAAAATGCAAGGTTATTAATGTATGCTTGGCCACAAATTATATGATACAAGAATTTAAAGTATCTAGAAGAATTATAGAAAAAAACATTCGTTCAAAATTCTTTGAAAAGGCAAAAAATTGATCGAAGTAAACGAACAAGCAAATAGGAAGGAGGTGGTTGTTTGTACTAATCCTAATCCAGTAGTAGATCTTATTATAGATAGATCTCCCTCTTGAAAAGGCAAAGAATTATAGAAAATAAGAGGGTGTTTGGGACTGCTCCACAAACTCTGCTCCATAAACTCTACCATAAAGCAGCTCTACAAAAGACTGGAGTTTGTGAAGCACCTCTTTAGGTGTTCTCACAACTCCACCCTCTTTCCTTGAACAGAGTGCATGGAACTGAAACTGTTTGACTATCCCTAAATAAAGACGAAAGAACGGAAAAAAGACGGCAGGCGTGTCTGTTTCTCTTCCACCGGCGGCCTCCTCATCGTCATCTGAATTCCTCATCATCCAGCCTGTAGGAAGGAGTAGACGCGAGTGTGTGTCTTTTATATATATATATATATATATATATATATATATATATATATATATATATATATATATATATATATAGTTTCGATTATGAAATGTTCTGCTAAATATCACGCACTGTCTATGTCTACTAGTGCTGGGCCTGGGAGAGTAGGAGAAGGGAAGGGAAGGGGCCCGGCCCACCGGCTACGCCTACGCCCGCCCTCGTGTAGTTGGAAGTTGGAGACGTTCCGCCTCTGCCAGCACGCCTATGTTTGACAAGCAGACTCCGCTGATTGTTTGACAAGCATAAGAGATGTTGGATTGCTTATTAGGCACGAGTAACCTTAACCACGAGGATCTTAATAAAAAAGACATTGAGTTGGCATAAGAGATGTTGGCTTGCTTAGGCACAAGTTAACCTTAAATACTAGGTTTTAGGGGTTAGTCAATAAAGTGGGCGGCTAACATGCCACCGCCGCCAATAGAAAAGCCTTTTCCCTTTGCTCCGGCTAGGGCCCCTCTCCTTCTTCCCCTCCGGTGCGTATGCCGATGGTAGGAAGGAGAGGGATCCATCTCGCTTTTCCACAATTCTATATCCAGATTACTTAGGGTTTAGTCCAAATAAACGGTGAGATCAAATGATTTTTGCTCGAGGTCTTGTGACCTACGATGGCTTCGGTGATTGCCATGACAAGATCGCCACTGCAGGCATCGATTTCATTGGCAGACGGCCAATTTGTGGCAATTATCTACAAGGGGAGGGGTGCTCCTAGGCATTCCCAACGAGGACAGTTACTCTGGGTCATCGATCTCATCGTCGATGCCCGTGGAGAGAAAATCAAGGATTTGAGGTAAAGAATCTGCATCCTATGTTGTACGGTTGTACCCAATGATACAACTGTCGATGTTCTTTTATCGATTCAGATACGTTTTGAACTGGTTCTGGAATGTTGGATCTTACGGCAATGGCGAGGTGAGGAGAAAATACAAAAAGGAGGGGATACCATCCCTTTGTCGCAAACAAAAAAACATTAGGGTACTTCCTCCAATCACAAATAATTGACATTTTGATGTTAACACAATCTTCAAATCACAACCTTGGCAAGCACTTTTTTGTTATAAAACATGCTCAATACTCTTATAGAACTACATTAAAAATATTCATATAATTTCAAATATCCAATGCAAGCTCAATACACAAAAGGCAATTGCAACCTTGGTAACCAAAATCCCAAAGGCTGACACCAAAGTTGAGTCGCTTCTCTGACTGAGCCCTGCAATGGGGAGGGGAGCTTCAACCCCTCTCGCCCATGCTAGATCCAGTTATTTGTCTGTGTTAGTATGTGTGTGTGGCACCAAAAGTTGATGCATAGGTGGACAATCAATTAGAGCCCAAACGGGTAGCAATGAGGTTGGTACACCAGGCCAGAACCACATACTCCCTCCGTATAGGTTTTAGAAGTCGTTCTAGCGCATAATCAGAGTTGAGGAAAGGAAGTCATTCTACCGCTCATGCAAAGTTTTGGACGCCGCTGCCCCTGCATGCACGCGCTCCGGCTCCCTATAGCGCGTTAATAGCGCCGCACTCGGGCTCCCGAACATTCATGCAATACTTAGACACGGCATGTTGTAGCTATAGGAAAAAACAAACAAACTCATTTATAAACCTTACCGGGCAGGTTTTGTAGATAATCGAAATCAACCGCACCAAACTCGTCTAGTGGCAAGTTCAAATCAAACCCTGTCCAAAAAAGAAGAAAGAAAATGAGAAACATTAGCCCACGTTGTTGCTTTAAATATAAAAAAAAGAACAAATGAACTGAGTACATTACCATATGTGGTGTGATCCTCCAATATTGCCTCATTGAGATCGAATGGAAGATTGTCGTCGTCATCTTCTTCTACACGAACATTCAAATCAAATGGATTAGCCATTGCAGTGGAGAAGAGATAAGCCATGTCATTTAAGCAAGCAAGCAAGGAAGGCAAGGGAGGATGAAGCACTTGAAGCGTCGGACCTGCTGAGCATTTAAATAGATCAACCAAGGAACGAGGTGTCGGACCTGCTAAGCCAACATGCTGAGCGCGCGCGCAATGGAAAAACGAGTGTCAGTGCACTTAAACGCAAAAAACGAACCAAATTAACGAGGCTAAACGCGCCTCATCGCAGCTGAACTCGCGCCAACGGCGAAAATCGAACGCTGGAGTGCCTCCCTACCGCGAGTGCGAACGGCAAAATCGCGCACAAACCGCCCAAACGCAAGCGCCACGCCTAGCCGCAAACGCGAAAAAACCGAGCCATGCAGCCAAAGAGCAAGCGCCACGCAACAAATAGTGCCATGCAAAATCAAGCCACAGCAAAAAAAAAAAAGGCGTCCGTCGAGTTTCGAACTCGAGTCACTGGACTTACACCTCGATGCACTAACCGTCCGAACTAAGGAACTTTCTCCTATGGAATGCACCCGTAACCCTATTTAATAGGGGCAGATAGGAAAAAATATCCCCTAATTAATCACTCCTTGGTAAGCACAATCATGTCATAAACGACTTCTAAATCCTATACAGAGGGAGTACGTATAGAGCTGGTGACTATTTCATTCTGCTTCGCTGATAGCAAGTTCATTTTGTCTAGATTGATGTTTCCTTCACCCAAACTGAGTTCCTCATCATCAGATTGACCTCTTCCCCACTTGAATACACTAGGCAACTTAGCTTACCCATTTATGTTCTTAGTAGTGATTGTGAGCTATAGTATAGTGTATGGAATGCATGACGCCTATGAACCTAGGCTTAACCACTGTAAAAAGTTATACATCATGGATTAGACTAATAGATATGTTTGAGAAACATTAGCATCCCCATTTTTGTGTTGGGGCTTGACAAAGAGTGGGGAATTGAAGGGGATCAGAGCCCCCTCTTCTTTTCCTCTCCATCCTCACTCTCGCTTCTCTCCGTCGAGATGCAGTGGGCTCTTCCCATGCTGGATCCACCCTTGTCTATATATGTCAGTGTGCATGTGTGGCACCGAAAATCGATATATATATATATACACACACTACCCCGTAGTTAGGCTATAAAATAACTTATTCTGTAATCACTTTGAGTTACGATAATTACTATGTTAATTTATAAGATTATAGTAACTCATTGCTAAGTAGTTTACTATAACGTTATGATAAATATCCCCATGTGTTATAGTAACCCAACTATCGAAAATATGTATTGACATTATCGTAAATAAATGTGGCTACAAAATAACTTATTTTGTAGCTGGCTACTGAATATAGAACTACTATCCTATAGCTGGCTATAAAATAACTTATTCTGTAACCACTTTAAGTTACGATAATTACTATATTAATTTATGAGATTATAGTAACTCCTTACTAAGTGGTTTACTATAACGTTATGGTAAATATCCCCATATGTTATAGTAACCCAACTATCGTAAATATGTATTGACATTATCGTAAATTAGTATATAAAAAACAAGTCCAAATACTGTTCCGGCTGATTTGTTGTCAGAGAAAAACACTACTCCGGTTGAAAAAACAAGTTGAAAAATACGGAGGCGATATGTAGAATGAGGTTGGTGCACTAGCACCACTACATATAAGAGCCACGTACTAACAGCCTGTTTGTTTCGGCTTAAACGATCATGAATTATTACTGCTGACTAATTTATTGTGAAAAAAAATACATACTAGCTTCTAATCCACGATCGTTTACATCCAAAACATTCAATATACAGACGCAGTTTGTTGACGGCGACACCTATTCTATAATTGAGTTTGCTTTTGGTGGCGTGGATTTTTGGATCGTGCGGTTTATTTGTACGGTCTAGTCCTTTTGTGTCGATGATCTAGAAACAATAAAAGACGACATAATTAACCTCTTGTTGGGTCAAAAGTATCTTTTTACAAAGCGATAAAAAATACTTGAAACTGGCAACTTTTTCACAAATAAAATTTTCTTGGGATATGATGTACGTATATACAGTCGGGACACGTACGACAGGCCGGGAATGCAATTATATATCTAATCTTTGTCAGCACTCACTCACTTTACCTTGATGATCACCCACCCAGCCACAGCCAGTGACAAACTTGCTTTTAATTTGCAAGACATAAACAAACTCAGAAAATATCTCTCTCTCTCTCTCTTCCACCGGCACCCCGAGCAGCATCTCCTCCTCCTCCCTCCGCTTCGCCAAACCCTAGTAGTAGTACTCGATCAGAAGACAATGGCGCCGCAGCCACCGCTTCCTCCCGCCAGCGGCGACGGCGACGGCGACAGCATCGTCGATCGCGACGTCTGGCTCGCCTGCGCCGTCCCGCTCTCCCGCCTCCCCACCGTCGGCGCCGAGGTCTACTACTTCCCGCACGGCCACGCCGAGCAGTGCCCCGCGCACCTCCCGGCGCCGCTCCCCGCGCCGCACCTCTTCCCCTGCACCGTCACCCACGTCACCCTAGGCGCGGACGACAAGACCAACGAGGTGTTCGCCAAAATCTCCCTCAGCCCAGGCCCCCACCGCGGCGGGCCTTCTCGTCCCGACCCCACCAGCACCAGCACCAGCACCACCGCCAGCGACAACAGCCCGCCGCAGGAGACAATCATGCTCAGCTACTTCACCAAGGAGCTCACACTGAGCGACGCCAACAACGGCGGCGGCTTCTCCGTCCCGCGCTACTGCGCCGACCACATCTTCCCCACGCTCGACTTCGACGCCGACCCGCCCGTGCAGAACCTCGTCATGAGCGACACCAGGGGCAACCCCTGGCAGTTCCGCCACATCTACCGCGGCACGCCGCGCCGACACCTGCTCACCACCGGATGGAGCAGGTTCGTCAACGCCAAGCTGCTCGTCGCGGGGGACATTGTCGTCTTCATGCGCCGCGCCAATGGCGACCTCATCGTCGGCCTGCGCCGCACTCCAAGGTACCCGCTCGTCTTCCCAGGGGCCGCCGACCCGGACCATCAGCCCCAGGCCCCGCCCCGCAACGCGCGCGCGCGGGTGCCGCCCAAGGACGTCATGGAGGCCGCGCGCCTCGCCGCCGAGGGCATGCCCTTCACCGTCACCTACTTCCCGAGGCAGGCCGCCGGGGAGTTCGTCGTCCCGCGCAGCGAGGTGGAGAAAGCGCTCGCCACCCGCTGGGAGCCAGGCACGCAGGTGCGCATGCAGGTCATGGAGGCCGAGGACACGCGCCGCACCGTGTGGGCCGACGGCCACGTCAAGGCGCTCCACCAAAACATCTGGCGAGCGCTCGAGGTCTGAATTCTCGTCTCGCGTTCGTCTTCCTACCATAGTTCCAATTAATTGCCATTGACCAACCTGATCACCTGCGTGTGTTGTGTTCACCGGAATCACCGACCGCCTACTGCCATTATGCTAATGATCCGATTCACCTTCCCCCACCTTTATTGTTGTTGGTACCCTTTCCCTTAATCAATTACTAATTAGTGTTATTAAGTAGTACAAAGCTATCATTAGAACAATCTTGACCTGTAGTAGCTTTCAAGCCAGTCGCTCGTGCTAAACAGATTTTGTTTTGTTGCTTTCGATCAGTGTCGTAGAGTCGTCTTTTTATATTGCGATTGGGATTCCGATTGCGTTGTGGGGCGGCCGGTGGTTCTTCTGTCGGATTGGATACCTTCACATGTCTGTTTCTGTTTCCAAGTAGCAGTAGCCTGTAGGGCTGGCTGCTTCGTTTCATTCAGCTTGTCCATACTAGTATCTTCCTGCTACTGCTGCCAAGTACTCTAGTCAATTTCATACTACTCCTAGTACTGTGTATTCATCCAAATCTTGTCGTGACTCGTGATGCCTGTCAGCCTGTGCCACTTCGACTTCGTACCGGACTTCTCATTTCTGAATGCATGCACCCGGTCTCCATTCCCTGTTTAATTTAATTTGTTTTCGTACAAGAAACCATGCCAGTTTTTGACATGCATGTGCACTGCACGTAGGTCTGTAATGTACTCGGTCCCTGAAAACTTTATTAGAAAGAAAAAAAACTCGGTCCCTGTCAGGGAAGTCACCAAAGAATTTGATTCTTCCTTATCATCACGTGGATTCCCAGCCCAAGCCCAATCGGCTTTAGCTTGTTCCTATGTTTGTGCTGTTGCTTCCATCTGTTTGTTGAAAATGTCAGGGCTAAATATGTTTATATTATACTGTTTTCGTATTTCTTTCTTTTTTCGAGCTATAACTGATTTGGTATATCTTTTGTCGTGTGGGTTCAGTTCACCCTCTTGTATTACAGCCTGATTATTTTTGAACTGAATATATTATTGTCTTATTATTAGTAGGGAAATATATATTATTTCCTTGTCAGTCAGAGCTAAGGGATCGGTGTTGTTTGTTTACCATTATTATTGCCGCGTGCCTACTTGATCCCGACTTATGTCATTACCACTTGACACAACTGCAGATCGACTGGGATGACTCCTCTCCATTATCACTAAAATTGAGCAGATTTGTGAATGCTTGGCAAGTCCAGCTTGTTGCATACCCTCCTCTCCCAAATAGAGTGAGGATTTGCGACCCAATTGCACCTCTTTGCCCTGGAGATGTCTCTTATCCACTGATCGGATCGGAAAGCCAGGCAATGGCTATGATATTGGGGCCACCAATTCCTGCTGGCATGCAGGGAGCCAGGCACACCGGCCCTTGTGCTGCACCCTCTGAATCCTCTGCAATGCTCACGACTCAGTTGCTATTCCCCCTAACCAACAGGGACTTCCAGATGCCACCGCGTACAAGCCCCAGTGCTTCCTCTGAGATTCTAGAAGCTGCTTCTCCTCCCAACAACTCAGTAAGCATGCGTCCAGAGCTTCCAGTCCAAGTGAAGAGCATACAGCTCTTCGGCGCCACGATCACGCCCCATGTTGTGCAGAGTGCTACCGATGGTGGTTCTGAAGAAGTGATTGGAGCTCCTTATGGCGATGCTATGGCTGATGACAATGTTGAAAAAGATGTCTAAACCATGCAGCTGTACTTGAAGGTATGGTGTGATCTTCTCAGCATCCCCTTGTGGTTGTTGCAATGAAAAATGCAGAAAGTTTAATTTAGGTCAGGATACAAAGTGTATTTGGGGGGGGGGGGGGGGGGGGGGGTGTTGTTCATCAGATGCTCGTACATACAGAACCTTATATGTTTTGATGGATCAACCAAATTAAGATTTGTGTCATTATCATGGGCTCCTGTCACCACGGGCAGAGCCTTATAGAGGTGATCCCCTTTGTTTCAATGATATGAATAGAATGTTCATGGCTGCTATATGTTGCTTCAAGTCTTATGGTTTGCAAATCTGGATAAAGTTCAAAGAAGAACATATAGTGTATATGGAAGCATAGGAAATCTAAATAGTGATTTTTGCAAAGACATAAGAAGCTGCAGAAGCAAATTGTTGTAATGAAAAAAAAAGGAGCACGGTCTATCTATATTGACACAGAAACATTTTCAACCCCCCTCTCCACGCTTCACCACCGTCTGTCACTGATGTGTGCTTGCAATGCTTTTGTTTGCAGATGCCTGGATAAGACTGGGAGTATCACTACCTCTACATCTGGGTTTCTACTGCCAAAATACCAAGTGTCTGTCTCTCTGGTGCATGCAGAGTTTATCTGTAGCTAGCTTTAGTAGGCTGTGGCAGTATTACTATTGCAACCCCGGCGCCTTATTAGTTGTGGTTAGCTAGAGTGAAGGGGTAGCACGCATGGCTGTAGTTTAGTTGAACATCACCGCGCATTCCATCGCTGTCACATGCATTTAGATTTTTTTTTCCCGATCCGTTTGGAATTAGTTTTAACAGACTACTATATAATGTTGGTTGGTTGATTCAATTCTGGGAGTTGGTCATATCGCTCTCGTCTGCTCTGCTGTATTCCATTGCTTGCAATTTGCAATTACATCGTCTGGAACTATATGTGGGTTTAATTTGGTAACAATATGGGTCATTGCTCCTTCCCCCTAATCGTGTGGCATTAATTGTTTGTTGGGTCTGGATCAGCTCATGTGAAGTCATGTGCAAGGGGAATTTTTTTAATTTTTAACACATTTTTTAAACTAACACTATTTATTTTTTTTCAAATCTAACACTTTTGGCCGCGCATATTCGCACAGCGCGGCGATTTAACGTTGCCGCGCCATGCATGGGGCGTGGCGAGGCTGCCCACGTGGCAGCGACCAGGGCCCTTGACTGGTGACGTGGCCGGCGGTGACGTGCCACGCATCATGGCGCGGCAGTGGCGCGCCACCATCCAGGGCGCGGCAGAGCCTAATATAGGCACGCGACCCAGTCCCGCCCCTCCCTCTCCGTTTCAGTCGCTAGGGCACAGCAGCCGCCTTCATGCCGCCCTACCCCCGCCGGCGCGCCTCCCAACCTGCACCGCCGCGCCATTGCCTCCCGGCTCCCCCACGACCGGCCACCGAATTTCCTTCCCTTGGCGTTCCCCTCCATACCTTCTCCGAAGCTCCTCCTCAGCCTTGTCAAGGTAATGAAGATCCTCCTCGGCCTCCATGGTAGATCGAATGATTTGAATGTGAAGGTAGGGTATGGAGGAAAATATGAGTTCGTTAGAATGTTGGATTAAAGGATTAGGATTAGGATTAGGATTGACAATGTTAAGGTTAATTGGTTAGTTAGAATTATGATTATCATGTATTTTGCTTGTTTGAGTTTGCATCTCTACTTTTATATGTGAATAAATATATTGACACACTGTTGATGTACCAAATTTTATTTTTTACTGACCAAAGTATAGTTTTTATATAGTTTTCATGTTTGCATCTAAGATAGAGTTTGCAACAAAGTGTAGGTTATATTTTATTTGTTGTAATACAAATGGTTCTCATTGACATTAATTTGTGATGTTTTGATTTTTGTTTGTTAAATTACAACCGTTTTGTTAGATGCAAGAAATGTATCGGGAGGAGTTTTGACGAAAATAGGGTCGTCCTCGAGAATTATACCCCGACGTGTCTAGCAAAGATGCCCCCGTCTCTCCTGACCTCCATGTCTCTAACTATGCCTGTGGTTTCCCGGCCGACGTGTTTCAATCGAGACATCCAGACACAGCGGCGCGTTGCTTCTACACATGCAGTCGTTTTAATGTAAGTAATTGTTTCCACTATCTTTTTTTCTTCATTTGTGTAAGTAGGCTACTAATATTTTATTGGAATATTGTTGTGTCGGACCATGAGAGGTGTTTTTTCTTTCGGTGGATCGACGGTGTAGAGAAGTTTGACCCTAGATACCTTCTTTTCAACGATTGGTGTAGAGGGATACATCCACGTGAGCACTTCCTGCGTTGGGTTCCACCCCCCCTAACCCCCCGCCAATGACGGCTAAGGAGAAGCACCTAGCCGCAGTTAGACGACTCGAGGAACCTCCTCTGTGCGAATACGGAGATCGAGGTGTGATAAACCCTGAGAATACGTTGGAGTTTGTGTGTCCGAACAAACACAAAGTAAGTGGAAAGTGTATCTGTTTAAATGTTTATCTCTATAGGTGTGCGTGTACTAATGTATTCTCTTGTAGCGTTATGAATTTGCGAAGTGTCATTTCAATGAGTGGCTCTATGGTCCTAAGAATCAATGGCCGGAGCCACCAAAGGCAAAGGAAAAGAAGAAAGAAAGATTAATTTACAAAGCACCTCCAGTCACGTGCGAATGTGGTGTTAAATCCATCTACGGTCTAGTCCCTTCGGAGCTTGGAATAGGCCATTATTGCGGCCATATGGTTGACTATGACGAGGTTGATTATTTTGTGGTAAACATGAAATCGTATTTTGTTTCTTTTGCTAAGACATATATGATATAATTTTTTGTTTGAACAGAGCACTAGAAAATGCAGGTGGGAATGTTATGATGGTCAAGCTAAGTTCTTGGATGAACTGAAAGGGAGGCAAGTAATTGCATGGAAGAGGGGATATGGACCTGACTACGTCAACCTATTCGTTAAACATCATAAAAACAATATGCGTGAGTTTGCTAGACAACGCGGTATTCATAACCCGATCGATGTTGAGCTTGACAAATGGGGATTGGAGAGACAGAGGACGCTAGAGGAGGAGAGGGCAAGGAAGGAGGCAAGGGAGGAGACAAGAGTATAGATATAGGTCTTGAACGAGCATGTTGTTGCATTATGTGCCAGTGAGTGCTTGAAAGCCTTTTTTCGTTGCCTAATTTTAAATGTAATATAATCGCATCGCTAACTGATTGTATTTTATACATGAAGGGATTGGATGCAGCGAGGACCATGCCGTAGAGGTGGCTCGTGCAAGGTATGAGGAAAAGAAGTTAGATGAGCACGGAACGTGAGCTGGTCGCACCGTTCAATCACCGATTATGTTGTCTGATGAGGGGGACGAGGATGAGGACTACACTGCTAGGTTGGCGATCTCATTGTTCTTGCTGAGGAGGGCTTACAGGCGGAGGAGACAGAGGATGACACTGGCAGACTGAGCGAGCTCATCGCTCTAGCAGAGGCGGGCTTGCAGGCAGAGGAGGCTGAGGACGACACTGGTAGACTGAGCGAGCTCATCGCGCTAGCAGAGGTGGGCTTGCAGGCAGAGAAGGCTGAGGATGACACTGGTAGACTAAGTGAGCTCATCGCTCTAGCAGAGGTGGGCTTGTAGGCGGAAGATGATGACGGCGTGTTCTTCACTCAGACCGTAGAGGCCGCAGATGAAGTGGAGGACGCTTACTACAGGCGACACGTAGGTCAGAGCAATGCGGGTGAGCCTAGACACAGCAACAAGGTTGTGGTAGAGGACTGGTACTCGAATGATGAGTTGCTTACTCAGTATGTTTTAGACTGAGGATTTGAAAGTGCATTTACCCCCTATGTGGGTTTTGGTGTATTGATGACATCCAACTTAGGGACTAATGTGATCTTAATGAGATATATCGCAACTATTAGTCCCATAAAAGATTCAAAGAGTTGATAAAGATGAAATGGTATCCCTCAATTCTTGAAGTTGTAAAGGTGGATGAACTCAAAGCGCTCTCCAAAGGTTTTATTTTTGTTTTTGAGTTTAGGATCCGCTGCACTATAAAGAGGGATGCAGACTTAGTTGGTCTGAGAAAGATAGAGTGCTCAAGCATAAAAATAAAATCAAAAGAGAGACACTCTAGCACTCCACGAGCACGTAGAATATTTTTCAGTGACTATTGTGTTGGAAGTCCCAACGTAAGCCGGAACTCCCGACCGTCGCAAGTCATGACTCATGCCAGAAGTCATGACGCCCAGTCACTTAGCCTGCGCAATGACTGTGGCCGTCGGAAGTCTCGACGTGAGTTGGAACTCCCAACAGTCAGAAGTTCCGACCCAAGTCGGGAGTCCCGACACCTGAGTTTTTGCTGGGCGACTGTCTGCGCCCGTCGAAAGTCCCGACGTACGTCGGAACTCCCGACAGTCATGGCCAGCGCCCAGCATGGGATTGCCGCCTAGCAGACATGGCGCGGCAAGGCTGACGCACCACCAGCCATGGTGCGGCAGTCAAAGCGGTAGCAAAAGGAAGGTTTAGGCACTTCTGTTATGTCGTCGTGTCGGTTTAACAAATAGGTCAATAGGAAGTTCGACATAAGTTCAACGCAAGTTCATCGCTCGAGCACTATCCCAAGTTCATCGCAAGTTCGACATAAGTTCAGCAAGTCATAACTACGACATAAGTTCATCAATACATAAGTTCGACATTACTCAACATACTACATGTTCCATCAGTATATGGGTGTCCGAGTATAAGTGCAGCATGTCATCCTAAAGAACTCCTACGGCCTAGGAGTATATGGTGATCGCGGACGTCGCTGCCTCTTTGGACGCACGGGCGAAGCCACGTTGAGAGCGCTGGATGCCCAGGCACCTAGGCCAAAATCGAAACTATGTTATGAGGAGCAAATTTCCACCGTTTGTGCACCCCCGGCCCAAAAGCAGGCACCCCCCACTGGCCCAAGCCCACGTCGCTGCGTCGTAGGTTGCTTCCAGGAGAAGGATGCCAATCGAGTCTCCACGGGAATTTTCGCCGTGGCCGCGCGCGAGTCCGCGAGGGGCAAGGAGGCCGCAGCGTTTCGCCTGACGTAGCGAGCCAGCGACGCAACTACGCAAGGGCAGGGGTGGCAAGGCACCAACGCCACCATGCCGGCGACGATCCTTGCTGGTCACTGACGCCGGCGCCCCTTCCCCTTCCCTATCGTCATCTCGTCGAGCCGAGCCGAGCGCCCGATGGCCGCGGGCCGCGGCAATAGCCTCATGTGAGGGCGCTCACCCTCATGGCCTCTCTAGCTCTCTCTGTTCTGGACTTCTGCTCCAAAAGAAAAGGCAAGGAATCAAACCCTCAATTTATTTATCTTGTATTTCAATCAAGTCAAGCATCAAATCTTCTAGTATACTTCAAATTATTTGACTTTGCCTTTTATTTGCATCTCATGTTGACTACATTAACTGCCACAAATGCCTTATCATTAGCATTGCAACACAAGGATCAAGACATTGTAAATACCATTGGATGTGTGAAATCAACTAGACTCCATTTGAATAATCTTAGAAGAGATGGGTGGGACAAATTATTAGATGAAGTGAATGAGTTTTGTGACATGCATGAAATTGACCGAGTGGAAATGGAAGATGCCTATGTTGATCCCCGACAACCTAGAAAAAAATTAGGAATTACATACAAGCATCACTATGAAGTGGATTGCTTTAATGATGTTATTGATTGGCTAGTTCAAGAGCTTGATAGCCGCTTTAGTGAGACGAGCTCTCAATTGCTTGTTTGCTTGGCCGCTTTTGACCCAAGGGATCGATTTCATGCTTTTAATATGAAGACTTTGATGAGCTTAGCAAAACTATATCCTGATGATTTTAGTACTGATGATTTGAGAGACCTTAGTCATTACCTTTGCCTTTACATTGCCGATGTGCGAGAAGATGCTAGATTCTCCAACATCAACACTATTGGTGAGCTCTCTCAAAAAATGGTTGAGACAGGGAAACATCGTTGTTATCCATTGGTCTATCGACTTTTGAAGCTTGTACTAGTACTGCCTATCGCTACTGCAACAGTTGAGAGATGCTTTTCTGGAATGAAGATTGTCAAAACAAGCTTGTCTAATCGCATGGGTGATCAGCACTTGAGTCATAGACTTATTTGCTATCTAGAGAAAGAAGAAATGAAGAAAGTTAGCAACGAGGCTGTGGTTCATCGTTTCATGACCATGGAAGGAAAATGGCATAAATATGATCTCTGATAGGTAATGCAATGTATCTACTTTTAATCGATAGTTCTACAATTTATTTGCTAAATAATTGACCTATTTGTTTTCTTTCCTTTTAGGTTAGTGGGATCTTCATCATGGTCTTTTGGATCACATATTTTGCTATATGGGGCTTGTTTTGTTCATGATTTTGGCATTCTATCAATGAATACACTTCTTTTTGTTAAACGGTGAGTGTTATGTTTCGACCAAATTCTCATCTCTATTGCTAGAAGTCGAATTTGATATTTAAATCTGGTAGCTGTATATTAGTTATACTATCTTTGATTGAACATCATATCGGTCAGTGTAGTTATGAATTAAGAGGTGCACCCCCATCATTTTGCTCTAGCTTCGCCGCTGTTTGGACGTGAAGGCAGCACGTTACGGGTGAACCCAACATCGGTACGGTCTCGCTGGCGGTACACCCGGCGATACTGCTGAGTGTAACTAGGACCCTGCAATTATAATATAGACACCGTTACTTATAATGTTTAAGTAATTGTGATGTATATGGCGAAGGGTTGTTTCAAGTACCTATGCGTCGAACTATGTAGGAAATGGTGCATCACCAAAATGAGACATTCCAATCTCATCGTAGTCCTCCTCCTCATCCTCGTCCTCGTCCTCCTCATCCTCGTCCTCCTCAACGTCGTGCTCCGCAGGACCCTTGCCGCGATTGCCGAGAGTACGAACATAAGAGGTCCCACCAGCCGTCGTGTCGGAGGAACCTGCTCTTGTCGACATAGTGCTCGAGCGTAAGGAACTAGACAGGTCCGAGTCATAGGGAATCTCCCACGGAGTATCCACGCAGCTGAGCTTCTAGGTGCAGCGGCGCACCGAAGTTTTCTATTATCCAGACCAAATTGACACCGGATGTTTTCCTGCAATTTTTGAAGGATAATTACATGAGAGCTGAGGGAACAAAAATAAACATTAAATTAGGCAAAGACAATACACATCATAAAAGTTATGTACTAAACCCTCCATTTAAATAGCAAAATAATTTGCAGAATATGTAGATCAACGACAGACTTAGACCATAACATATATTCATGATATAAGAGACCAACCAAAGACTTGCATGTGCTGGTGTCAAATTGGTAAATGTTTGGAACGTAGAAATTCTTACTTTGCTCTCTTAGCATCCTTGTCCTCGGGTGGTCTTCTGCCATAGAACTGCTCCACCAAGTCCATCCAGTGATCGTTATCAAGGATCCCAGTCACTTGAAGACCCCCCAACCATAGACACAGAATCATCTTCACATCCTGCATCGTGATAGTCATCTCGCCACAAGAAAGGTGGAAGGTGTGGGTCTCCGGCCTCCACCTGTGGGTTTTTAATTCAATACAAGTTTTTTAATTTAAACAATGACACAAATTAATGCTTTATACTGTCGCAAACGTGTATCAAATCATACCTATCGACAGCAGCAGTGAGAAGTGTAGGGTCGAGGATCGGTAGCCCGGTGTTGAAGACGTAGACGATCTCAAGGAATCCGGCACGCTGTATGTATGGCCGGTATTGCTCGTCCCAGCGGTACGGCTGGTGCGTGCGTAGTCTAAGAGGTACCAAGTCCTCTTGAAGCTCCAACGCACGCTGGGCTCGGTGGTCCTTGTCGTAGTGCACCTCAAGAATGGGATACTGCAGATGATGATCCCCCATCCTAGTTCAAATTTCAAATGTATATGTTAGAACAAACATTAAGAGTACTATAATTTTATGGAACATTAGTGCATAAAAGCAAAGTAAATGTAAAAGGAATAAACTATTATGCAAAATTATAGAATAAACATATATCATAATAAACATAGCTCCAAAGTTCCAATGTACTAACATAGTAGTTTTAAATAGCATAGCAAACAATTAACATTAGTATAATAAAATATATGTTATATGCATCTGCTGCCCTTGCCTTCTATGCCTACTAGCCTTGTGACCAGGTTCTTTCCAAACGGAGCAAAGATTCCTACCATGGGTCTCGTTGAAGTCTCTCCCTCCGTACACGTCTTCGTCGTACCCTATCATAGCGTCCATGTCCCCCTTGAGTCGCTTCTTCTTCCTCCTTCCCTTGCCTACCTTCATTAGATCTGGATGCGGCACATAGTCATAACCATGATAAGGTGGCCATTGTGTTAGGTCAAGGTATGGCTCGAAGCTCCTCTCCCAATTACTAACGGTGTTCGAACGGAGATACAAGGGTGACATATATGGCAGATCCTAATAGTTATACCCGCGAACCCTACAGGTCGTGATCATATGAGAGCAAGGTGTATGCATAATCTGAGGGACGTTGCAACTGCACTCTACTTTTTCAAGATCAACTCGGTAGTTTCGTCCACAATAACGTTCGCCGCCCAAGCTTGTGCCACCCTTGCCCCGCACACTAAAGATATGGCGGCGGGGTCCATACGGCTCAGCGGTGTGCTGCTTGGCTAATTCCTCGGACTCCTTCAAATGTTCTGCTCCGACCTTTCCAAAACATCCCCGCTCAGCTATATTCCTCTGCGCAAGTTTCCACCTCTTAATAAAATATTCGTTGCACTTATGAAAGGAGAACTCAACAATTCTAAACACAAGCAATGATCGAACTCCGGTGAATACACGGTTGAAAGACTCCGAGGAGTTAGTGGTCATGATGCCATACCTGAAACCCCCCTCGTCATATGCTAACGCCCACTGAGCCTTATGTTCCATCTGCGCCTCTAACCAGACCTTTCCCGCTTCATTTAGCATCTTGTCTAGTTCTCTCTTTGTCTCTTTGAACTGGTGCTCTGTACATACACAACATAGAGCCTTTACCTTGTCACATACCTCCTTCCTCTGACATCGCCAGAAATTAGCGGCAAAGTGTCTCATTTACCATCTATGCACTAGAGGCAGGAACCCATCTATATGCTCAGCTGCATCATTAAGAAGCCCTGGGTGACAGTCCTAGATCAAACATATAGTGCGAGATGGGCCAAGCACTTGTACACATAGAAGTCGCATGAACCATAACCATGATTCATTGTTCTCTCCCTCTGCCAATGCAAAATTCATGGGTACTATCTGGTCCTCAGGATCAACAACAGCAGCCATCATCAAGGTGCCCCTATACCTTCCTATCAGGAAAGTGCCATCAACAAGTACGACTGGCCGACAAAACTGGAATGCATATTTCGTTTGCGCGAACGACCAGAACACACGATATAGGACATGCCTCAATGGGTCCCAAAAATACATCCCTCCGGTGTCCACAAACTATTTCAAGCCAGAGTTGTAGTAATGCATTGCACATAAGATGTGGGGCACCCTATTGTACGCTTCCTACCAACTACCCCAACTAATCGCCAGGGCAATTTGCTTAGCACGCCAAGCCTTTCTGTACTTCACATCATACTTAACAAATCTAGATATGGACTGTTGTAAAGAAGACATCGAAATGTCGTTATTATCATCAACGAGCCCCAATATACGACGGGCAATGTAACATGCAATGAGTTGCTGATGATTTTCCTTTCCCCTATTTGTTAGGCAAGTGTGGAGTTCGACAACTTTACTTATCCTCCACTTGCCATCACTCTGTCTCTTTCGTGTATTTAACCTCCACATACAACTGTTTTTGCATATCACATGGTACCTCAACTCCTGGTCTGAATGAGTGACGTTGTACGGCCTATGGTGATACACAACATAGTCCTGAAGGAAGAGCTTCATCTCTAATATTGTATTGAATATCATCCCCTTCCTAAGGATTTCTTTCTCATGGTCATACAGTGATTTTCTACACATCTGGAGACCGGTGTCACAAATAGTCATATCCGTCATGCTGACATCCCTATAATTCAGAACGTCCCTGAAAGGTACGTTCATCGACCTTAGTTGCTCAAGCTTAGTCGCTGTGTAAGGTGGTGGTGGAACATACTGCTGCGCTTCGCTAATTCTGACCCATGAATCATAGGGGGTATCATCTGCTGGTAAATCTGTGACTAGTCTACCCTAAGCCTGGATAGCATGCAAAACCTCAGTTGGTACTGGTAATGGCATACCATGAACAGGTACTGGCATGGCATCAACCAGTGTGAACATAGCATGTCTGTGTCCCTGGTCATCATCTGAATCATCCGAATCATTGCTAACTACATCGCCGATCCTGTCCTCCTCCTCCTGTTCCTCCTCTTCTAGTTCGAACTCGTTCACATCGAAGTCATTGCTTATACAGCCTACTTGACTTGAATGAAACTGCTCCTACGCCAACTGACCGTCCAAATCCATCTTACCCTGAGTTGCTTCCCCTTCGACCCCAAACCTTGCTCATTGCCTCCAACACCGTCAATGGACGGCGTGTCCATGACACCATGCATCCTGTACCCATTCTCCACCACCACCTCAGCCATGGGCACATTAGAACATTAGAGCACCCTAGTGTAGCGAGACCAGTGAGCAGGGTCGTGCAAGGGCATCAGGACATAGTGTGTCCTAGTCTTCCCAGTATCAAACCTCTCCTTCAGTGTGAAATCATCGTCAAACTTTGTATTCAAACAGACACAAAGGTCGTTAAAATTAGAAGGTTCATCAAACCATTCCAATTCTTCTTCCATATGCTCAAACATACCATCTTCTCTCCTAACACTTCCTTCGTAAAAAACTCTAACACAACAATCCATCTACAGAAGCATTCGAAGAAACTTCATCAAGTCGTCGAAATCGTCGTACGTACTGTCCATAGTAATATTAATACATATTCTAACTATAGTTATACTAACTAATATAATATTAACATATATACAAGACTAACTACAACAACTAATTATACTAAATACAATGTATAACTAGACTCACTAACTGTACTAACTAAACTAACTAACTATACTAACTTACTATATTGTCTATACTAACTAAACTAACTAACTTTACTAACTATACTAACTATACTAACTTTACTTATTGTACTAACTTACTATACTAACAATGTCGATTCAATCAACAAATACACTAGGGGAGTACCTCGCGGCAGCAGCGTGCACTCGACCTCACGGCGGCAGCGGCGGGTGGACACGGGATAGAGAGAGGGGCGTGCGGCAGTTGGGAGCGGTGTACAACGCGGCAGTGAGGGCGGCGGCGGCAGTCGCGGGCGCGGTAGTGAGGGCGGCGGCGCGCCAATGAGGGCAATGGTGGGCGCGGCGGGCAACCGCCGTGCGTGGCCGGAGGGCGCGGCGGGCGACCGACGGCGTGGGCGCGCCAGCGTGCGTGGGCGGGGGTGCAGCGAACGGCCGGCAGCCGTGGTGGGCGTTCGTGGCGCGGCCAGCGCGGCGGGCACGGGCTGGCGCGGCGTGCGTGCGGGCGCATGTGCGGGCGCGGCGGGCTGGGCGGTGATGTGGCGCGGCGGGACTGGACCGCGGGCCTATATTAGGCTCTGTTGCGCCCTGGACGGTGGCGTGCCACTGCTGCGCCATGATGCGTGGCGCGTCACCGCCGCGCCCTGACCGGTGGCGCGGCAGAGCCGGCCACGTCACCGGTCAAGGGCCCTGTCACTGCCACGTGGGCAACCTCGTCGCGCCCCATGCATGACGCGGCAGCGTTAAATCGCCACGCCGTGCGAATAGGCGCGGCCAAAAATGTTAGATTTGAAGAAAAAATAGTGTTAGTTTTAAAATTAGTTTAAAAATATGTTAAAAATAAATAAAAAATCTGCAAGGGGCAGTCTCACCTCAAGGCTCAAGCACATGTTGACATGCCTGCCAGTCTGCTGTGAATAATAATTCTTGAGTTGCGTTGCATGCATCACACACTTGTCAAAGCCCAGCCCTGCCCTGCCGAATGTTTTCCCAGTGCATGCATGCATCTCTCTCTCTCTCTCTCTCTCTGGAATCTGGAGAAAAGGCAGTCAAGATGCAACGCATGGTCTTTTTCTTTTATATTTTTATTAGTTTCCCTTGTTGAAAAGGGACATGCAGTGCACCATATACACGCATGCATCTTCTTTCTAAAACACAAAGCAGAGTGTTGCTGCTGCATAGTGTGGGTGTGATCCAATCCCTCTCATTTAGGGATTTTTGACTTTTTTTTCCTCCTCCGTTTGACATCTTTGTGTGTGCTCCTACGCAATTACCATAGCAAACAGTAAAACACCTACGTTTCTGCCACTTTGGCTAACGTGGCATGCCAGCTGGGGCTGCCGGCGTCACAGCGTGGCAGCCAGCCCAGAAGTCGTAATTTAGGACGGGAAATGACCAAACTGCGCTCGCCTCCTTCATTTGTTTGACCCAGGCTGGATCGGCTGACGACAAATGAAGGAGACGAGGGCAGCAGGGTCATTTTCCGTGCTAAATTACAACTTCCGGGCTCGCTGCCACGCTGGCAGCCCACATGGCATGCCACGTCAGTCAAAGTAACAAAAACTTAGTAACTTTACTGTTTATTATGGTAATTGTATAGAAACACGCACAAAGATGACAAACGGATGACTGAAGGATGGCAAAAAAAAAAAGTTAAAAATCCCCATTTCTGATGCGACATGTTATCCATCTCGGACCGTCTGTCTGCCCATATCCATCCTTGTCGGTAGATTACTTGTTGCCGATTCAATCACATTCAAAGGCAGCTCAGCTGACAAGCAAATCATGCATTAGCTAGCTGCAATGCAATATAATTAGGCAAACAGACATCCAATCCGACGAGCACTGCCCAGTGTGTCCACGCCAACAGGCAACTGTGCATGATTAAGCTCCATCCACCACCAGACCATTTACAAGTAGTAGAGTAGTATTGTTTTTTTTTTTTGTCATCATCAAAACCCACACAGTACATGGCTGGATTAATAAAATAATCATCAGATATACTGAGATGATCACTCCCTGATCAGCATCAAGCACAATCCTCATTCTCTCTCTGTTTTCTTGTTTTTGATTTGAGTATCTCTCTTTCTCTATATAATATAATATAATTCTTGGATGATGATCATTGGATATATGATTGATCCATATGTGTGGTCACTCACTTTGTACAATCAAGCAATTGCAAAGCAAGCCGTACGTACGTCAGTAGTAGCTGCAAGCAAGCCTGCATTGGTCGGACTCGGACGTCAAAGACGGGAGATCCATCCATCGGACACCATGGCCCGCCGGCGCCGACCGTCCGGACCTGACGACCTACCACGCCCGGTCGCCGTGCGCGCGCCTCCGAGTGAGGCTCCGGATCCAGCCCCTCCCTCGCGTCTTGGACCGCTCCGCCTTCTTGCCGTCCAGCCCGGCGACGTGGCACGCCGCTCCGCCGCCCGCCTTGGCCGCCGCGGACGACCTCCTCCAGCGCGCCAGCTGCAGCAGGCGCCCCACCACCTGCTTGCGCCACCGGGTGACGCCGCCCCGCTTCACGTGCTCCACCGCCACCGCCACGGTCGACGACGACGACGACCTCGTCGCGGGAGCCGCCGCCGGCTTGCCTTCCTCCGCCTCGGCCTCCGTCACCGCCGCCGACGCCTTGTGCTGGCTCTGGCTGTCCCACGTCGCCTTGCCGTTGTCCTCGAACTTGATGGAGATGAAGGAATCTTTTTTTTTTTTTTTTGGTTTCGTTTTTGCACATTCCCATTGAATGATTGATTTGCCAAACGAACAAGAAACAAGCAAAGAAATGGATCGGATTATGACACGGTCGACGATGATGAATGAAAGGCAAAGCATCAATGCAAGCAAGCAGAGTGCGGCGGGCAGCGGCGGTGCCACCTCTAATTAATTAGTATAATGGCACGTACTACTCCAGTATTAATTGAATTAATGCAAGATAGGTGTTGTATGTATGTATGTACCATCGAGGCTTGCGACGGAGGTGGTGGCGTCGTCGTCGTCGGAGTAGCAGTTGTTGTTGGGGTCCCGCCCCCGGTGGTGGCGGGAGTCGAGGCGCTGGAGGAAGGAGGAGCCGAGCGCGAAGACCTTGGGGAGGGAGATGCTGCTGCTCCTGCTCCTGCCCCGGCGGTGCACGGCGTCGGCGGCGGCGTTGCTGTTATTGTTGTTGGCAGCGGCGAGGAGGAGGAGGAGGCGGTCCTTGAGGCAGTGGGCGCAGACGCCGACGACCACCTCCCTGGGATGGAAGCAGCAGTAGCCTGGGACGTCGCCCTGCCCATGCCCGTACCCGTACGCCTGATGCTGCTGCTTGTTCATGCCTGGCCGGGATTGCCTTCCCTTCGCTACTTGTTGCACTGCTAGCTCTAGGCGACCTGCTACTACTTTAAATTTGCGATGGACGTCGATGGTACACACACTGAGTGACTGGAGTGGATTACAGAAAGAAAGGAAAGCCTCACTCCTCCTCAATCAGAGAGAGAGAGGGGGACAGAGGGACGGACGGATGGGAGATCTGCGCAAGCAAGGAGAAGGACTCTTCGGTTGGCCGCCCCTCCCTTGGTGTGGACTGTGGAGGGGGTGGAGAGGGACGGTGGCCTGCCTGCCCAGCTCCCCTGTCCCCTCTCCGAACTCTGAAGGCGTGTTTGTTTTTTCCTGGTCTAGCCGGGCACAGCACCCGTGGACTGCAACCAAGGATGTTTGTTTGCCTGGACCTCCTTTCCAGCCCGGCCCGCACCTCAGCCAGACCCCAGGGGAAGAGCGAGCGTGGTGTGTGCGATTGCCTTCCTTCCCGTGGGTGATGAGCGCTGACCCAGCCGCATGAGAAGGTGACTCGTCGGCGACGACCATGGAGCGGCGGTGGCGGCGTTCGAGCGCCCAAGGGAGCCGCGCAAGCTATGGGGGCGCTGGCCCTAGCCGATGATGGCCTGAGGCCTGTCGGCCACGCACGTAGGCAGATCTGCCCGCGGCGGCGGATGGCGGTGCCCTGTCTCGATTATGGCTCGACGAAGGTGGAGGCGGGTTCGGTGGGGCACTCTTCTTCTGTTGAACATTTGGTCAATTTACGACTTATATTAATCCATAAATACGACTTAAATAATAGTAACAGTACCACTAACCATACTGTAACATCACCACTACTGCAGATAGTATTTAACAGTGTAGCAACCAAGTACGCTAAAAACGCTAACAGAATAGCATATGAACAATAGCGCACATTGGGATTAGATTTATACCCTAGGGTGGGACTGCCGGTACCCGCGGACAGTGAGCCACCATCTTCTCCGTCGTTGGTGCGGCCACCAGTCCTCCTCGTGTCCACCATGTTGCAGAGGAGGTCGCGCCGAGAGACTCCTGCAGGTGCGGTGTCGAAGCAGTAGCACGGGAAGCTCCTGCAGGTGCGGTGTCAGAGCAGTAGAACGGGAAGCTCCTGCAGGTGCGGTGTCGGAGTAGTAGAACGAGAAGCTCCTGCAGGTGCGGTGTCGGAGCAGTAGAACGAGACTCTCCCGTCAGGAAGCAGAAGCCCCCGAACAGGAAACTGCAGACGTCGATGGTACACACACTGACTGACTGGAGTGGATTACAGAAAGAAAGGAAAGCCTCACTTCTCCAGTATCAGAGAGAGAGAGAGAGAGAGAGAGAGAGAGAGAGAGAGAGAGAGAGAGAGAGGGAGACAGAGGGACGGACGGATGGGAGATCTGCGCAAGCAAGGAGAAGGACTCTTCGGTTGGCCGCCCCTCCCTTGGTGTGGACTGTGGAGGGGGTGGAGAGGGACGGTGGCCTGCCTGCCCAGCTCCCCTGTCCCCTCTCCGAACTCTGAAGGCGTGTTTGTTTTTTCCTGGTCTAGCCGGGCACAGCACCCAACCAAGGATGTTTGTTTGCCTGGACCTCCTTTCCAGCCCGGCCCGCACCTCAGCCAGACCCCAGGGGAAGAGCGAGCGCGGTGTGTGCGATTGCCTTCCTTCCCGTGGGTGATGAGCGCTGACCCAGCCGCATGAGAAGGTGACTCGTCGGCGACGACCATGGAGCGGCGGTGGCGGTGTTCGAGCGCCCAGGGGAGCCGCGCAAGCTGTGGGGGCGCTGGCCCTAGCCGATGATGGCCTGAGATCTGCCCGCGACGGCGGATGGCGGTGCCCTGTCTCGGTTATGGCTCGACGAAGGTGGAGGCGGTTCCTCACGCGCGAACCATGGCGGCCTCACGCGCAAACAAACAAGCTCAGTTGCACCTGCCCAGGCCCGGCTGGTACGTGCCGGCCACCCTTATCCAGGGAAACAAACACGCCCTGAATAGTCAGCCATGCATTATGCTTTACAAACTTTTCAATTCACATGCATCTGTGTGTTTTATTACAATTATATTTATATAATGTTAAAAGGGGCCGGGGAAATTAATAAAGTAGATCAGATGAAGTGACCAATCAACAACAGCATTGCTCCTAATTAAGCTCTCACTCCCATCCGTTTACCTTAATTGCATGCATGGCCATTATACTATACAATATTCCATTTATTATATATAACAATTGTTGTTGCAATAAAATAGATAGAGAACTGCTAATAATAATTGAAGAATGGGATGGAGGAGAAGCAATGGAACCGGTGGGTCATGCTCATGGATGGGATCGATGGTCCAACTTTGATGGAGAAAAAATAAAAAGGACCAGCTAGCTAGCAGCTACCAACATTACTGCTACACAATGCATTGCATTGCACTGCACACCGATTAAGTTAGTTTGGCCGTGGCTTGTTGTAAACGATCGTAAATTTTCAGTCGGAACAGTATTTTTCTCTCACACAAACCAGTCAGCAGTACTTTTTCACGAACCAGCAACGATACGAACCAGCCAACCGAACATGCTGTATATTGATTGATGCACCGTTAGAGTATCTCCAAAAGCTCATTAAAAATTATTCTACTTGGTAAACCAATGATTATGGCAGGTGATCTCTACTCTTTTTGGTTAACTTGATGACGTTATTGATCTAGCAAGTGAATTTTGCAAAACTTTTAGAGATGCTTTAAGCCATGTTTTTAATCTACGCCCTGTTCGTTTGGGTTGGTTTGGCCTATAAATCATGACTGAAAATACTGTTGGCTGATTTAGTGTGAGAAAAATAATATTCATCGGTATATAAACAAGTTGCCTTTAATTTTCTGTGTCAGTGATGCACGTGGGTGCATGGTCCCGTGAGTCGTGACCCGTCCGCCCACAACGTGCTGCGTCCACGTCTCAAATCTCAATGAACGCCGACCTTTGCCGCGACCGCTACCAACACGTACGTACGCGGGTCGGGCCGTCGGGGTCTCTACCATGCAAATGCAATGCATTGCATGTCCCACCACCATGTGTTGCATGCGACATCCGCACGCGTGTCTACGTGTCCGGTCATGCATGCCCAACTCGATCTGCATGCGTCGTCGACCTAACTGCATATCCACCTTTGAAAAAAAAACACCATCTCATACCAAATATCTTTCTTGGAAAAAAAGAAGAAGAAAAGGGATATACATGAGTACCCTTGCAAGTAAGTTTAGGACTTGAAATCAACTGAAAAGACATTATTAATAGTTTAATAGAAAGAACTTAATAATTAACTTGACTGAGAGTTCATAATTTCTAAAACTTCACAGAAATTATGTAGGACAATATAGGTCCCAATGTCCCACAAGTGTCGTGAACAAGAACTTCATCCATTTTGTAGCATTAAAACATGAATGATTCATCTGCACATTGCAAGAGGGGAAAAAATTGTACCTAAAACAGTAAAACACGTTCAACTACAGGAGCTGAGTGGTATTGCGGATTCCTATATAAAGTTACAAACACAAGCCACTCTGTCCAAAAAATGGACTGGAAACAAACAAGTGTACAGATGCGAGTTCCTCATAGACGAGCTACGTAGGAGTTAGCTTGTGTTACATATCGCACCCATCTGTAAGGGTTGTATGCCTTCGATTTCTTTGCGATCTGAAGATACCTGACCTGCAGGAGAGTAATACAGTTCATAGTTGATCAGAAACATTCTGCAACAATTCTGCGTGTCAGTGTTTTTGAGCAATTAATTAAGGCCTTGGAGGATCATAACAACTACATATCTAAAAGTGTATAGCACCATGTAGAGACAAGTTTCAGAAAGCACACGGCAAAACAAACAAAAAATGCACTAAAAGATAATTAATCATGATACAATGATTAGGCAAATAGTTTTTTCTAGTGGACAACAAAAACACTCTTAAGCCCTGCAGTGCCAATGGATACAACCCACAAATGTACCATACAAAAGTATATGGCCTTGCCTGCAACTTAGATGCATTGTACATCGGTATAGTGAAATTCATATTCACTGGGCCAGCTTCCTTTGTGATATTTCCTGCATTTCACAAAGAAAAGAAGAATGTCAGGGCAAGTTGCGTAACAGGAAATTACATGATGTTGCCAGGCCAGGGTACAAGTAATGCTTCCAACAAAACATGTACCATGTGACTCCTGGGAAAATGTCAGCTTTGCACGAAGGGTGTGCTCAGAACCACCAACAATCTGTAGTGTGAAGTTAAAATTGTTTAGCAAGCTACAGAAAACTGGTTATTAGTTTTAAGTTAACATTGCAAATGCATATCATCTTATGCAAGATGTACATATCCTTGTTGGCACTTGCCTTCTTTAGATTCCACTCAAGTCTCCTGGATCCTTCCTTGAAATCGGTTGTCTGTCCAACTGCTCCAGCTTCCAACTCAAAACTCGCTCTGCAATGTAACCCATGATAGGGAACTTTAGCTAACAATATAAGCATCGGCCAATATTTCACTTTTTTTTAACTTCATAGGAATAAATAGATAACTGCAGTTGACCTCATTGTGTATGCGTGCACTGGCATTTGTACTGTGATTGTGTTAGCAGTGACATTCGCGGAGAAGTCTGCTCTTATTTTCAGTAGAACTTCAGCCTGTGTAGATATCAAAGAACTGTAGTTTCACCAAATTCAATCATAGTTTTCATCAATGCATAATAGCAAGACAAGCATTCCATACCCTCGATGGTCCAGCTTCTTCAATTAGTGCGGTTACACAAAATGGCGGCTTAAATTCTTGGGTCATCCGGTAGTTCATTACAGGAAATTCTCCGTCAGGCGGTATCTATGCAATATTGAACGGTAAATATAAGTTCGATATTTTTTTTTCTTAAGTACTCCCCTCGCTCCAAATTATAAGTCATTTTAGTTTTTCTAGATACATAGTAAAAGCTATGTATCTAGACATAGTGTATATCTACATGTATAGCAAAAGCTATATCTAAAAAAGCCAGAATGACTTATAATTTGGAACGGAGGGAGTGATAAACTCGAAATATAGTGCTCAAGTTCTGCAAAAACATAAACAAACAGACAGAAAAGCCTTATTTGAGTACTTACTAAAGTCAAAGTTCTGTCAATGTCAAAACTGTCCAGATGTACTGACTCATGGAAGTTGCAATCATCAAGAATGACTGTTCCTCCTCCAGAAGAACTTCTGTAATCTGTCTTTAAAAAATGTAATATTGTATGTGATCAGCATTCGACAATATATCCATGACAATTAGACAAATAGAAAGAGCAGCATGCTAAAGAAAATAAGTGAGGTTCAAGTTGTGAGTAGATTCAAGTTTCGTTAAAGGAACCACTTGTGCAAAAACACTCGGGAATGCAAATAAGTATAGTGACTATAAATGTATGCAGTGAATAACTCATCACATTGTGAGTTCCAGAATAAGTGAAACACTATAAGCTTCATAGATTGGTCTCCAATATTACGGAAACAGAGCATCATGAAAGATGTACAAGGAGAAATATATTTCTTGTTTCATATCCATATATCATTCAGATTATAGTTTGCCTAAGCTAGTCGTCAAAGGAAAAAAGCTAATAATCGTACCGTATGATGAAGATGCAGTTCTTCCAATGCTCAAATCCTCATTGAGAGCAAGACGGATTTCCGGATTGCCAGTGAGGTAACTTTTCATCTGAATTGTTCCGTCAATCTCAGATGTAAGTATATAGCCCTGTTTAATGAAAATGAAAAAAAAAAGTCATGAAACGACTGGCCCATTAGTAAAGGGCGTACCCAGTGCAGAGAGCTCCCGCTCTGTGCGGGGTCTGGGGAAGGGTGTCAATGGCAAGCCTTACCCTCACCTGTGCAATGCAAGGAGACCGCGACTCGAACCCGGGACCTTCCGGTCACAGGCGGTAAGACTCTAGTGCTCCATGAAAAGGATACTATGAGACAGCATTATACATAGAAAAATAAATGAGGTAACAAAATGAAGTGGGCGAAGATCATATCACAAGATATGTAAGATTGAGAACTAAATGGTCATAACTCGTCTCAATGGCCCCTAGTTTAAAAGCAATGCACTAGTGACTGCCATCTTTATTTATTCCAGTTAAAAATAGCGAACACAGAAGTTACTTTAACAGTAGTGATATAAGGAACAAAATGGCAAACAGGGTAGGCTCTGGCAGTAAAGGCAACAACAAACCAAAACTAGATGATGATATATGAAAACTAAATTTGCAGTGGTCACCATCACTATCTAAAACATTTAGAACCACAAATTTGGGACATATATAAATAATTTCAACAAAAGGAAAAGGAAAAAGGCAAAATATCTTGAGATGTTGAAGAGAAAAAAATTAGTAACGACAAGCACAGGCGGATCCATATAGGTCCGACTGGGTGTGGCCACACCCAGACCAAAATGTGAAATACGCTGTAGTATACTGGTTTCTACCGTATTTGCACCCGTATGATCCAAGCATCTGCACCCACAGGGCCTAACTCAGCCAATAGAGAAAGCCCACAGCAGCCCAACAATTACCCAGGTAGCTAAAGATCAGCTAAGCTCCGCACGGAAGAAGGAACCGTTCACCGGCGCTTCGACTCACGCAGCCACGCGGCGCCGCCCTCCTGCGCCCCTTGTCTCCCTTCGCAGTTCCCCCGCGCCCATTCTCTCACCTCGACGTGAAATGGCCAAGTCCGGTGGCAGGCGGTCGGCCGGCCGATGGCCGTGGCACAGCTAGCCGCCAGCACTCTGCGCACGTTCACCAGGATTGCAGTTTGTCCGCTACCCTGTTCTATTTCCCGTTCAATCTTGATCACAAGGCAAAGTAAGCAACTTCAAAGGTTCTTCATTTTTTCAATTTCCATCAACCGGAACATACAAATTGGTTTCAATTTTATAGTTCTTGCCTTCTTGGTAGTTTGTCCAGATTCTAGGATCTGACTTTTTGTTCTAGAAAGATGCATATATTGATCCCAAAAATTCTAGAAAGACCATCTAGCTCTGGGGATTTAAGAGATCCTAGCCAGCAATTTTGCCTCGACATTCCAGATGTGATTTTTACTTTTCAATTGATCATACTATTGACTCTTTGCTTAAAATTGAAGGGTTTGTTCTTTTCTATCTATGCCAATGAATATCTTGTGATTGAGGACTGCATTTTGTCAATGCCACAACAATCTTTTTTACATATAATTGTTTCATTCTCTAACTATATTTTGGTAAAAGGTAAGCACTATTACCGCTATTTCATTGTTATTATATATCATTATTGCTTGTGTTCAAATATTGATGCTAAAATCTTGCCCATAGCGCTATTAAGTTACACTGTACTGTGACATCATATATATCTAAGTAATTGCTATGAAGGAACGGCCGCACCCCCATATTTCTCTAGCTCCGCCACTGACGACAAGGCATGACATAGACCGGTACTTACACTCGAGCTGAATGTCACACTTATTCTCTCAATGATATCAACAAAAATTTCCTCCCTCTTCTTCCCCCCAGGCTCAGTAGCAACAACAGATTTTGTAACAGCTGTACCAGGCATACACTTTGTGCCTTGCTGCAGAAGACAAAGATGTTAAATGAAACTATGCAACTGCCAAAATAGCATGGGGAACACATGTTCCTCAGTCAAGAACTTGCAGTAATGCGCACAAGCGTTACCATGAACATAGCAGCAGGACCAAGTGGTGGCAGCCTTCCAGCATCAACCATAATGGGTTCATTGAATATGTACGACTTCAGAACCTCAGTAGAGGTTGTTTGTGGGTATCCAAAGTCCTGATTGCAGAATTCAACTTGTTAGCAAAACCAAACAAATGCTAACAGAAGATGGTAGTAAGCATTCCCATAAACAGATGAATCATACTAATCGCTGTGGAAGCCCACAACTTCTTTGTTGAATATTACACATTAGGCTTTGCTAGTGAATAAAAAACCAGGTCACAAAGGATACGAGTTCAGAATGGCATGAGGAAAGATGGTGTAGAGTACTTACAATGACTTCATCAAGCAATTCATACACCAAAATAAAATTCTTCCACAGTGAATCTTCATTGAGAACGCCAAGATAATCTTTTGTAACACGTGCAATCCTTTGAAGAAGTTCCAGGAGAAGGGATGGAGAAACATTAACCATTGTGGTTACCACAAAAAATAGTCCGGCGACCTTACATGAATATAGTTAACCCCATCGACATTCTGCCATAGTGAAAAGTAAGAATACCGATTGTCAGATCAAATAGTAAAGCAAAGCACCAATAAACAGATCACAGGTGGAATCACTGTCTTTCCATACGCACGTGAACTGACTGCTATTCTTTCAGTTTAGTCAAGTATTTTATATGCCAATGTACTGTTTAAAGTCAAGTATTAAATTTACCAAAATGATCCACAAAAGGCTTCATACACAACTGATAAAGAGACAACTACACATCACACTACAAACCATTTTTCGTTGAATAGAAATTTGCTTTCCTTAATAAGCATAGTTCCTGTTAATCCTAAACATATGATTTGATATGATTAATATATCTTAGAAAAATCATATCTTTTTTTGTGGAATTAAATGAAAATAATTTTTATATAAAAATTATAGATCTCGACGAGATCTACAACTTTCTAGTTTTGAGTTTTTTTTTCATTTGAAGTCGTTAAGATGCTAAAAAAAAAATAATGACATATTTACACTTAAGGGTATTTTCGACTTTTCACGCCTACAGTTTGACCACGTTAGAGCCCAAACTGACGGCAGCGGCATGGAGGGCACAAAAAAGTTGAAACAATGGCGCTGAAGACCACTAAACTTTTTCAGAGACACACAGAACATTACGATATTTTTTAATGCCACACGAGGAATTCCGCCTTTTTCCTTTGCCGAGCGTGGCGTGGCTTCAAGACCCGAGCCGAGATAGAAGAAGACGACTCCGCAGCCAGGAGCAAGAACGGAAACGTAAGGCCCATTGGGCTGGCAAGGGTGATCTACCATCAGTGACACGGGCCGCAGATTATCCATTAACTTACAGGATTGGCCCATATTCTAGTTTTACGCGGCCCACCGTGCGTCCGCCATTCGCCGGCCACGAACCAACCGAAACCGAGTCCGCCATTTCCCGTTGGCTCAGCCCGCCACCGCCACCCGCCAGGCAGATACATAATGTGGCCATGCATCACCTAATCCACCTCGGCAGCAAATCAAAGCTGAACTAGAATGCATGCATTGCACGCACACGCACTGGCACCAGCATGGAAACGGAAAGGACAGGAAACCTTATGTTATGTCGTATTCGCATCGTATATGTATGGATGGATGCATCACATATTCACATTACAGATGCTGCCTGGATAATCAATCGGTTCCATTCATCATCAGAGAGAGATCGATGTGGTATTATACTGCACTGCACTGCACACATATCCCACTTATTAAGGATGTCAAGCCAAGCAGTACAGGGCAAATAAATACCAAACAACAAACCTGAAAGGGCAGCATAGTCTGCTGCTGCTCAATAGCCTGTTCGTTTGCTCGTAAACGATCGTAAATTTTCAGCCAGAAACAGTGTTTTTCTCTCATACCAAAACAGCCAGTAGTAAATAATCCACGATCGTTTACGACCTCCCGAACAAGCCGCAAGTTCATGCGCCACCTACTGTTCACCTAAACATCTACACTAATTACTACCAGCAAATTCTAGCAAGCAAAAACTGAAGAGTACCGCTACCAGTCTACCACCCTCTGCTCTGGCTCTGGGAATCTAAAAAAAAAGGATTGCATGAACGAACCCACCAACTTCACCAGATCAGCCCCGCGCAATGCAATCTTGTTTCCCATGCTCGGAGCCGGCTAGGCAAACAACATGGCCACTTGCCCACTTCCCAAGCTCAGAGAATGGCAGGTCCCACTCCCAGGCATTGATAGCTTCTGACCAACAAAACACACAACAAACAAAAGGTAATAAGTTAGCAAGTCATAATCAATCTACTATTATTTCTAGTACCCCAGCAGTCAGCGAAAGCAAAGTAAACTTGTCAAATTCACTCACTCAACAAAAACAAGCTAAGGAACAAATAGGTTCTCGTTTTTCAATACAAACCAGGCGAATCAAGGAACTCAACAAATTATTATTGTTTGCAACTGTCACGCGACAGCACAAACAGCCTGCCTGATCTGACGAAATATTCGTTGAGTATGCAGAACGCATACATCTAGTAGAAATAGTCAACCATTTTGGTTTCATTCATGTCGATGTATTGAAACCAATAGAACATGAGCAGAAGAGCAACTGAATATGTGAAAACCGTTCGATTTTGTGTATGAATTCAGTTTATTAGAGACATAGCACAAACATTTTTAGATTATGTGAAAACCGTTCGATAGTATGCTCTCCCATAGCACAGACATGTTTATATGCAACTAAAAACAAACCGGTATATTAGAGACCTAGCAAGTACTTTTCATCGTCCAAATGTCCAATGCAGTGTTCACTGCATCATGTGGCCATGCAGAGCCAGGAATTGTGGTTTGTGGATGACAGTTCACACAAAAACATATCAAGAACAAAGCTAATGTTAGCACAGAAAAGGTGTACCAACTGTAAAGGGATCCCATATAAGGCAAATAAAAGGTCGTGATCTTGGTCCAACAAAATCTGAGGATCGTGAGAAAAAGTTGAGGTTTGCTGTTGCAGAATACTACAGGTGTGTATAGTGAACATGTTCAGATGCATGTGAAGGATTTTTTATCTTTCCCTTGAGAGTACAACAAAAGAAAATTGAAAGTGGCTTACTTGGATTCGAGAAACTCCCTGATATCAGACTGCTCTTCATAATCATCATCTTCAAGATTAATCACAGGAATTGTTCGCTCATTGGCTCTATTGTGAATTCTAGCCTGTCGATTCTCAGACTGATTGAGAAGCATTTGCCCATCCTTCAAATGGCAACTGTCTGCACCATCATTTAGAAGCATTTTCTCGCTTTTCAGATTGTAGCTATGCAAATCATAGACACCCATAGGTAAACGCTTGGGTTCTGACGCCATTTGATAATTACGGACAGGATGTCCATCCATGCCATCACTTAGCAGCAGCTGCTCACCAATCACAGCATGGTTCTCCATCCAGTCGTTTTCATGTTCCAGCCCATCTGCATTTTGATTCAGATGTAAATGCCCATTGCTCCATTCGATTCTAGTCATATCATGCGCATCAATGCCATGACTTAGAAGTAATTTCTCATTCTCCAACAGGTGAATATCCTGTGCATCTTCAACAGCCTCACTGTTCAGATCATACCTAATCAAGCCATGCCCATTCTTCGACATGTGACTATCCCCTGCACGCTCATCTTGACCTTGAATTTCTGAAGCATGACAGTTAGTTTGCTGGTGTATCCGGCCAATTAAATCAGGCACAGAATCAGAAACAAGATCTGCTTGAGGATCACCAGAGATCTCAGTCATTTCACAGGCATCTGGAGTTTCGACGACGTTGAGGTCAAAAACTCTGCACGAAGCTGGCAGCTCTGGTTTATCTCTGTTAAAATCGCCAGCACCAGCCACACCTTCACTCTGTGGATGTGGAGCCACCATTTCATCCCTTGCTTGAGAGCAGTCATTGTCCTCACCTAATGTTTCCCTCGTACAAGCATCCATGACCATGGGTGCATTGGCAGCTTCCCTGTCCTCTACGGCATTGCTGAGCTGGGACCCCCTATGCACGGCCGGTTCCTCAACAGATTCCAACGGATGAACATTGGTATCAGAATCAGACAGTTGGTGCTGGGTGTGGGTGGCATCCATTTCAACACCATTCAAGCGAGCAGCTGCAAACTCACCGTCCTCACCTTCAGAAATGTCTTGTTCAAACTCACCATCCTCGCCTTCAGAAATGTCTCGAGTGCGATTCAGTCCGTGGATCTCTGACACCATCTCCCCGTCTTCGATAGCCATTTCCTCATCGGCACTGTCATTCACCTCTGCAACCACCACTGAACTAGGCACCCTCCGCTGGTGCCTTGGCATTTCATCGACATGACGGTAGTCCCTACCAGCAGCAGCAGGAATAATGCCAGAGTCTGGCACCTTGGTGTGATCCAAATCTCTACTGCTGCCACTGCCACTGCCAGTGTAGTAGCTCCTGGTCCTGCTCCTGCTCCTTGGATCCACTCTGCCGCCATCAGCGGAAGGCCGGCGATCGTTATGCGAGTAGGACCTCGACATCGGAGGTCTCCTGGGCTCATCATAGTCTCGAGTCCGGCGGGCGCCCCTGTCCACATCATGGCCGGCGTCGTGGTACTTACGCCTCTCGTCAAAGCTGTGGCTCCTCCTGTCCCATCTGGTCGCCTTCCGTGCCTGCCTGTCGTCATCCTCCCAGACGCGGGCCCAGTCCCCATCGTTCCGGCGCGATCTCGGATCGCCGCCACCGCCGCCGTCGTCTATCTTTCTCCCGCGGCTGGCGGGAGGGTGTGCGGGGCGTGGGGCGGGCGGGTCTTCCCTGGCCCGGAGCACATGCTCGGGGATGACGCCCTGGGCGACCAGGTAGTGCGCGGCGAGGCGGCCGGCCTCGAGCAGGATGCGGTGGTGGGCGGGGGCGGAGACGTCGGGGTGGGGATCGTCGCCGCGCCGCGGCGGCGGGGTGCGCCTCTGCGGGCGTCGCTGGTAACGCGGGGAGGGCGGAGCAGGCGGTGACCGGCGGCGGTGGCGTCCACCACCCGAGGGCGGGTGCGGATCGCGGCCGCGAATGCGCGACCTCGGCGAATGCATGGAAGGAGCCCCGGTCCCGGCACTGGCGAGCTGGGTGTGTGAGCGCGCGCGGCGATTGTCAAATCTGGCGACGCGTCCAGCGGAGTGGAGCGGAGCAGGCCAAATCTGTGGCGTCCGTTCAGTGACGTGACGTTCGTTGGGAGTCCGGCGAGGCGCAGATCCGAGGTGATCCTGCGTTCGTTCCGTTTGTTGGTCCCGGCCGCGCCGGGGGGTGCGGCGCCGCTGGTGGTGCAGGCTGCGGGGGAGGGTTTGCTCTGCTCTGCTGCGGTGGCCGGTGGCGGACGGACTGGCGGTGCGGGGCAGGGGCGCAGGGTTTGGTTTTCGTGTAGGCTGTGTGTTGGATTCCGTCACAACGCACACCTGACATGGCGTGTTATGGCGGGTACTTTTTTCTGAACATTAATTAGCGAGTTCTGTAATTTGTTATTGATAGTTTTTTAATCGCAGCGCCAATACTCTCCCTCCCTCTCATTTCCAAATTCCAACGAACGCCTACTACCTACTACTGGTAGTATACTCATACTCTGTACTCCTACCCTATGCACGCACTTCTTTTCAGACCGTCATGGTAAGATTCCAAAAACGCAAGGACATGTACTTTAACTATCCATTTAATACCATCAAGAAGCAAACAGTGTTATAAAATCAACGGTTGTCCCCTCAAAAAAAAAAAAGATGACATTTGGTTCAGCGAAATGTAACATAATTAGATTACGGAGGGGATCGGATGATGATACAGTTGTTTGTTTGGTTCATCTCGGTGTGTTATGGAGTACCTCGCAATCATATACGGACCCGTTCACAACCAATACCACCCCTCCACAAGCTTTATCGCATTACGCAACAACTGGCGTTATCAGTTTCCCTTATTTTTCTACAACCGGACAAATTACGGGAATGCTGCTCCCCGCGTGATCTATTTTCGTTACCATTTATGTTTTCATCCATGGAACACAAGTTCAAAGCCGATATTCATATCCTAAATCCTACCTCTGCGAGACTAGCACCGTATATTTTAAAATTGACGAAATCAAAACAGAAGCCAGTTGCCACTAAAAGAATAATCCACCCTAAGTAATCTAGTCCAAAAAAACCCTACCCAAATCAAAATCAATGTTTAATACTTATATATATGATGACCACATCCATGTTATATTTTAAATATTTGTGACAAAAAAAAAACAGTTCCTATATTACTTCCACACACTAGTCAAAGCATGCATATAATTTGATAAACCGTTAGTTAAAAATTATCAGGATGTCCTGTAGTTTCCACACACTAGTCAAAGAAGAAGAAACGAGACGAAATGGAGGGAGGCCTGCCAAGTGCCAACTATGAAGAAGTGATGTGAGACGTGAAGGCACTCATTTTTTGTTCTTTCAATGGTACTCTACTCTGCTCTGCTCTAAGTGCAGACATTTGGCTGTTGCTTTGCTAATCCTAGAAATAAATGGAGCTGCACGTATCTACCTGTACTCTACTCTGGAAGCGCGTTGTAGTGTGCTTTCGGGATGCTTCACTGTGACGGGCATGGACGGTGGGTGGGTTGGCCTGCGCAGCTGTGTTGTGCTTGTGATGGGGAATAATCCCTAATACGTGTCCACCTGTGATTAGGTGGTGGGACCAAGTCAGTCAGTGTACGTTTCAACGCAACGAAGTAGCTTTTCTTGTGTGTATCTCATGATGCAAAAGCAAAATTTTAGCCATCCCTAGGTTCGGCTCCTTTGAAGCATTTCATTTTGGTCAATTTATTAATTGGTGGGGCCGTGCAGGAATAAAAGGCATCCTCAGCTTCACTACTCAAATGATGGCTGTCAAAGGATGCCAAAGCCGCCAATTGATGAAGCAAAGCATACCAGCCCAACAAAAAGACAATGTCATGTCCCTGTTTGTTTCTTCCTTTCTGGGCCTTTCACTTCTTTTGTATGGTGGCCCAGCCCAAAAGACACAATCTATCTAGATTCTAGATATATTTGTTACAGTGTCTATCTACAGAAAAGAGTACTCCAAAATGAAGTGAGCTCTCCCAGGCCCACCCATTCCTACCTTCTTTCTGGTACCAAAGCAGTAAAGACAAAGCCTTTGGAACGGATGCCATCTCCAAACTGATATATACTCAGCTTAGTAACTTACTAGTAAGAGTTAAATGCATCCATTAATTTTTAGTAGTCCATCAACTTTTAAATTGTATTTTTGGGCGCATTAACTTTTGGTGGTGTGTCATTCAGGTCCATCAACTTTCAAACTGTATTTTTGGGTCCATTAACTTTTGGTGGTGTGTCATCCAGATCCATCAACTTTCAAATTGCATTTTTGGGTCCCTAAACTTTTTAACTGATTCACCGTAGGTCCATACCCCTTCATTTAGCGAATAGATCTGACATGTCACGCCAAATAAGCAGCCACCGTGGAGTAGGTGATGAGTCCATAGCTCCTCAAGATGTTCATAGAGACTTATCTAGCAATAATTCAAATGTAGCAGCTGGTAATTATTTAATATACTCTGATCTTAAATTTGAGACTATTATTTTTAAAAATAAATATATTGTGGACATCGAGAAATTTACGACTGATGGACTATCATCAAAGATATTTCATAGATGTGCCTTATTATTGCGTGGAAAGGAGGAGAAAATGAAGCCAACAAAATACATCAGTACTAATTCTAAAGAGGTGGAGACCATCAATGGAATAGAATTTTTTCAACGTGATTAGCATCCTTGTCGTAGTATTTTATTATTTTCATGCATTTGTTTCCTATTCAGTTGTGATACACGATCTTTTATCTAGTATCTAGCTTTTAGTGTCTACATGCACCTGTGTACGTGAATCAAATTGGTGGCTGCGTTTGGACGTGCCATGCATGTTAGCCGAATCAAGGACTCAGGGTCAATCGGTTCTAGTTGGGCTGGTAGAGTCCAAGTTTTATTTGGGTCAGATGGCCTACGTGCCTATTCCTGTGGCCTTGTACCGGGTAGATTAAACTGGATTTTATTGTGAAGTTTATTCCCCGTCGAGCCATCACTCGAGAAACCCTATATGGTGATCCCACCAGGTTCTTCATATTGAAGATTATCTCCAGATGGTGATCTTGTCCTATACTCCACGGTGGCTGCTTTTTTGGCGTGACATGTAAAATCTATTCACTAAAACAAAGGGATATGGACCTATGGTGAACCAGTTAAAAAGTTTAGGGACTCAAAAATGCAATTTAAAAGTTGATGAACCTGGATGACACATCATCAAAAGTTAATGGACCCAAAAATACAGTTTGAAAGTTGATAGACCTAGATGACACAACACCAAAAGTTAATAGACCTAAAAATATAGTTTAAAAGTTGATAGACCTGGATAACACATCACCTAAAGTTAATGAACCTACGGTGCATTTAACTCTAATAGTAACTTCCCTCCTGGTGATGATTTGCAATTCCAACAATTATCCAAGCAAAGGCAATAATGATCATGCATGCACTTCGTTCCAGGAATATTTCAAAGTATCAACTGGCAACCAATAAGCAGCAAAAAAAAAAAACAGGGGGCAAAATGGCTTTAAATCACATGATGGACCAACAGGTATACACAAATCACAGGACAATCTCAACAAACAAGACTTAGCATAGCTAATGATACATCTCCGCCAAGATGAACAGAGCAGGTAAGTTGAGCAAAATGTGCCAGCAACCATTAAGGTGGAATTGTAGCACAGACATACTGCTATAAGGTGCACAAGAAATTCCATTTTTCATCAGGATGGAAAAGACAAAATAATGTCCTGTATAAGACTTCTGCAGATGACAATTCAACAATACGCCGCATAACACATTTTCCTACTTCCCACGTATTAACCTGGTCCTGCACAGCAAACATGACACAGAATAGTTCATATTTGGCTCGTTCTATTGTTCAAAACTTACTCTAGGTCAGTGCCCCGCATGATAGAAAAAAATAGCTTCTTCTTTTTCAATGAATAAGATTTCTACGCAGCTTGTACGTGAAGAATTCAGTACTATCACTTCGCTTGCGCCCCAACTGGAGAATGAACTAAAAAAGAGACAAAAGGCAAACTGGAAGCATGTACACAACTATACCATTTACCAATCATTCTTTTGGTAATGCAAGCAGTAGCATTCCTTCCTTTTATTGGGATCAGCGATCACACCTACTATCTATGGTGTTTTGTAATGCACTGAAACGATTGTTTGTTCGATACAAACAAGACAGTATGATATTCGTTCCTCCACAGATATGGATCGCATTCATTTAGGAGTTATTCCTTCAAAGATAACTAGAGAAGACATGCCCTATTCTGCTCAAAGCATGAGCTTCACAAACTTAACTCAAAAGAAACAAATGTTGTAAATGAAGCAGATTAGTATCAAACCTCTAGGTGCACCTTCATGTGGACCCCTCTGTGGCCCAAGCATCTGCATCACAGCTCTCAAAGCCTCCGCAGCCTGCTCGGGTCCAGCCACATTTATATGGATGCCATCATCCCTGCGTACTGGTTCACCATGTTCCCCTTCATGTCCATTTGAAGCTTGGCGTGCCTGAGTTCCTTCATTGCCTGAGCCCGAGAAGGCAAAGGGGGGAGGAACAGCAGCACCAGTTGGGAACGAAGCAGGTGGAGTATGGTTATTTGAATTCCCTGTTTGACTCGATCCTTGACCGCTAGCATTGACATTTGCTTGACCAAAAATGTCATTCAAATTTATACTTATCGAATGTCCTGGTGGTGGTGCACTAATATCGGATGACCAGCCAGTGAAGAATTCTTGACCTGGAGAACTACCTGGTGGAAACAGATTGAAAGGAACACCACCACTTGTAAATATTTGATGTGGTCCTTGAGCTTGGCGTGCATGTGTGTTCTATAAACAAGATGATGGATTAGCTGTCAATTTAGACCAAAGAACAAAATAAAACCATACAACATAATAAAAACATAATCTTCAGTAGACATCCCAAATAGGAGCCTTTTTACAAGTGAAGCATTTCATTTTACACAAAAAGAAAATATAGTGCTTATTTGTAGGACACATCTCAAACTCCACTTCGGAGGTAAAGGCAAATTTCTAGTGACAGTACCTGCTCTCCTGGTGGGACTCGTTCAGCCAGTTTCTTTTTTGTGACCTAAGTTTATTGGACAGAGAGCAAAGCAAAGAAAAAAAAGGTACATTAGCTTTCCATACTCACGTTCCAAATGAAAATAAAGTAGAAAAAAGAAAATCTTTACCTCAATATTCTGTCTGACATTTTCATTACTAGGATCAAGCTCAGCGGCTGCAAGAAGAGCAAAGTAGATTAACTATACATTCCACACATTATTGGATAACATAACACTATAGTGCAGAAACATGTAGGACGAACAAGTGGAGCAGTTAGTTTGATCAGGCAGAAGAAAAACCCATTATAACTGAAATATCAGGAATCATTGGAATAAATTTGAAAATCCAGACTTTAGTAGTTTACACAGTGCTTAAAGCATGTCACCATAAGAAAGTATGGTATGGATTTAGCTGTGGAACTTGATTAGGACTTAACAGGGAACTGAACTAATTTTTTTTTTCTAATTAGATTTCTATAAAAGTACGGATGTCCAGATGTTAAGGAAGAAAGTTGCTTTGGGGTTGGATGCCACGGTATGCTAAAAGTTACTCAAGAAACAAAAGTTCAACCTCTAGATCCACAGTTCATATAAAAGACGAAACACAGGCAACTGCACCTACTAACTGTGGAAAAGGTTAAAAAGGGCAGCACACCAACAGATACCTTTCAAGTATCCCTTGTACAGAGCATCGTGATAATTCCCCATAGCAAAATAAGCAGAACCAAGTCGGCTATATGCTTTGCTGTAGCTAGGGTCAATTTCAATTGACTTCAGGCAGTCCTCAATAGCTTCATTGTTCATATTAAGAAGGGTATATGCAGCAGCCCTGGAAGTGGCATGTACATGTTACATCAAAGTGGAAGCAAGTAAATGACATCATGTATTAACAAAAGCTAGAGAGTCCTTTGGTTGCCAGAAATGAAAAGTTCTCAATGGCCTTCTAACTAACTCATTATTTATGTTTATTTCTCAAATACGTGCTTTCCTTCCTCAGCCTTATACCAAGGGTGGCCTAGCTTAGTTGGAGAGAAGTGTCAGCAAACACCTCTGCCACCCAGCTTTGAGTCCTCATCAACTTGAAATTGGCTGTCTATTTCTACTTGTTCACATTGTCACCGCACCTAGGTTGGTCGAGTACACCCCCCCCCCCCCCCCCCCCCCCCCCCCCCCCAAGCCTTGTAAGCTCTGATATTGAGTTTCTAGGAAGAACTAATAACAGGTACAAGGTACTGAGACTTGCTACCTAATCACAGGTTATAGAATAGGAACACCATAAAAGTAAGAACTGGTTCAGGCAGTTAAGTATTAAACTGCCATTAGTCCTTAAATCTCAAGATCCCATCCTACATTAAACATGAAACTGAGGGGGGACAAAATGTATCTTTTCTGTTCTACCAATTTAACACATTATCATGAGAAAACAAAACTATCATAGTAATTTGCAGCCCGCGAGTTCACAACCATAGTTTCTCCAATTGGTCCGTACCTGTTGCAATAGTAAATGGCATTTTTTTTGTTCAATGCAATGGCACAGGTGTACAGCTCTACCGCTTTAAGGTGTTGGTTTGATCTCACGAATTCATTACCTGATAAATAAATGATAAGCAGTCAGCTAACAGGACCGAGCACATTGACATTCATTTATTAATGCATATAGAAGGCTTGAACTATAACATTATTGCCTTTTACCTTTACACATTGAAAACAGCAAAGATTGCCAAGTTAGAATTTGCACATTAGTGCACAAACTAATGAATCACAGAGGGAATGCAAATTGTTACTCAAAATACAACACATGAAATGACTAGACCACATACCTCTTGATTTAAAGGACTCTGCAAGGTCTACTAAGCTTGCCTTTTTCGTTCCTGACTTCTGCATCGCCTAAACAGAAACAAAAAAAGGCCCATAATTAATAATTGTACAAATATGTCAAGAACAATCAGGACAAGAAAAGGGAGAAACAAGTGCAAACCAGCTAATAGTTCCCTAAGAAGAAAAAAACAGAAAGAGGGAGAGAGATCATTTTACCAGTAATGCATCATTGAAGTATTGTGTTGCTTTTGAAAGTAGGCCAGGATCTTCAGTTCCAGCAGGGGATGTCTTAAAGAAATTGATTTCATCAAGTGCAGCATAAAATTTTGCAAATATTTCATCGCCTGAATGATCTGGCCAAAGATTAAAAAAAAAAGGTTCGCGAGAACATAGTTAATTTTAGTTACCTCGCAAATGAAATCAAGATAAACAAGAGGCAACTACATCTGAATAAAATTTATGCCATAGTCATACCTAGGTCAAATGTATCCTCCATCTGACTGTCACTCTGATCAGGACAAGCAGAAAGATGATATGAGAAGATAGTGTATCTAAAGAATGCTATTTGGGGAAAGTAACAAAACTATATGGATAAGCAATTCAGCATATGTTATAGGAGCTCTGAGTAACATGTACATTGAACAAATTGTGCGAAGATATTGTCAGTAAATGTGAAATATGAATAAGCATGTATGCCTGTGGGGCAACACAGAAAGGATGGTTGTTAAACAAAACACAATTCATGTGTCAAATGGGGTGAGAGAGAGAGAGAGCATACATTTGATGTTGTGCATTTGTTTGAGTCTTCTTTGACATTAGATGTGCCCGCATTTTGAGATGGATTGTTTGATACAGATTGTGACAGCAAAGCAGCTCTTGCCCGGTCTCTTTCATTTGCTTCCAGAGAAGCAAATAGCTCAAGCAACAGTCCTGGTTGTATCGCCTCACGAGTGGCTGATGAGTTAACACTAAAAATGGACTCCAGGCAATCCTTAGCAACTTCAAGAGCTTCAGGATCAACCTCAGGAGCTAATTCGACTGCATTTAAGACATGGCTGTTTAATGTCAGAAAATTGAATGGCAAGCAAAATCAAATGAGCAAAACCCAGAGCAACTCATGTGCTTCAGTTGTTCTAATTCCATTAAAAATGATCAACTTATTTATATATTGGTTCTCAACTTCTCGCCAGCCAGAGTCTATGACTGCCGTGAAAATGTGGTGCTTTCGCAGTATAGCGTATTAGGCCTGGTTTGGTTTAGTTTGCATTTTTTTTTGGCGAAATGATACTGTAGCACTTTCGTTGTTATTTAGCCATTAGTGTCTAATCATAGTCTAATTAGGCTTAAAAGATTCGTCTCGTGAATTTCGTCTAAACTGTGTAATTAGTTTTATTTTTTATTTATATTTAATGCTTACGGTACCTTATAACATTTCATTGGGTTTTAAATTCGCCTGCAGAAATCAGAGATGCAGCATCTAATGTGCCCACGACTGTATCTGACCTCCTTGGAAAAGCCGCTACTTCCAAAAAGGACCCTGAATTACTGCCACCCACTAGAAGGCTAGAAGCACTTGTAACCCTAGTCTAGAAGGTGGGGGTTTTGCCCGTGACAGTGGTTTCAATACACAAAATCCCAAATGGGATGCACATCGAGTTCCTAAAAAAGTGCGAGCGAAGCTCTAATTTCATGGGTTTGGTAGCACACGGGACTGGAGCCCCTCCCGGGCCACCACGGCCACGGCAGAAGCAGAAGCCATGTGTGCGTTGAATGGATCATCCAGAGAGAGAAGGGGAACGAGCGCGACTACCGAGTAGCAACGAGACGCGGGTGAGGGATCGGATCGGGGAGTCGTGGGTGTGGAACGGAGAGAGAGGGAAGAGCGAGTACCGACCGGAGTTGAGGAAGTCGAGGAAGGAGAGGACGATGCGACGGGAGACGGGCGAGTCTGAGCGGGTCATGTTGCCCATAGCTTCCGTGGGCCGGCCGCTGCAGCGCCGGCGCTGGAGGAGGCGGAGATGCGGACGGCGGAGCAGCGGGGCGGGCGGCCCGTTTTACTTTTGGCCACGATTGATTGCCTAGAGTAGAGGCAGCAGCACTTTGACAGTTGACTCCACTGCCTTGGCCACAGGGGCTCCTAGTGAAATATACATAGTGCAAGGGTTTCTTATGCAAAACGTTAAACGTCGTTGCATTTGCATTTGCATTTGCATTTGGACCGACGGCCTCCAAGAGTTTTAAAAAACACACAAATTTGTGAACGACCAGTGTTCAATTTTCACATGATTACATGAACGTATCCAATTTGTGGATGATAGGATAAGGCATGGACAAAACCTGGATGAAAAAAGAAGAAGAGGATTGGTAAAAATAATACTACTAAGAAAAGGAGAGGTCTCATATATAGGAGCAATTGTCCTAGACATCAAGATAATGAAAAAACAATTTTGATGAAATTTCTTTTGTCTTTGTTAGTCAAAATTGTAATAACGTAGCGCATGTATTAGCTAAGTCGGGTAACCAGACGGCTGGTATGATGTGGCTAAATGAAGCCCCAGAGTCCATTCAAGCTCACTTTACTTTGTAACGATCTTTTAAGCTACCTCCGAGGAGGCCGCGGCGGCCTTTGTCCTGCAGGTCATGCACGTAGTCGACGATGCGCTGCTGCTCGGCGGGGGAGAAGACGCCCGTGTGCAGCTCCAGGCCCTGGAGGACGTTCACCATGCGCCCGTCCACGCACCCTATGCATCCCCTTCGTTCGGCAGACCGTAAACGATCGTGGATTATTTACTGCTACCTGGCTGGATTGGTGTGAGAGAAAAATACTATTTTAGCTTATAATCCATGATAGTATGCGAGCAAACAGACACCGGCTCTGCTCTGGCTCCAACAGGCTACAGTATGGATGGCCGTCTCTCTCGTGCACCAGGGATTAGATTACGGTGGGCGCAGCCGACTGACCGACTCGGTTTCGTAACCCTTCCGTATTCGTGTCCGTATCGCTTTCCTAGGCCCAAGGCCCAGAGGCCCCAACTTCCAAACCAGCTCGGGGCCCGGGCAACCTTGACAGAGCAGGACGGCCCAGTTGAGTCTACTTGCTGGGCTTGGACCAGTCTCCCATTCCCCCATCTTTATATAGTTAGGAAACACAATCCACACACACTCTTCGGCACGAACACCCACAGCAATTGGCGCGCACCCAAACCCTAACCCCCTCTGCTCCCAGCCGCCAAACGCCATGGGCTCCACTGCCGCCGCCTCCGTGCTCCCGGTGTCCGCCGGCTCCGGCGAGAACCTCGTCCTCATCCTCGACTACGGCTCGCAGTACACCCACCTCATCACCCGCCGCGTGCGCCAGCTCGGCGTCCTCTCCCTCTGCGTGTCCGGCACGGCGCCGCTCGCCTCCCTGGAGGGCCTCCGACCGCGCGCCGTCATCCTCTCCGGCGGGCCCCACTCCGTCCACGCCGCCGGGGCGCCTGCTTTTCCCGAGGGGTTCCTGGACTTCGCGGCCGCCGCGGGCGCGCACGTGCTCGGCGTCTGCTACGGGATGCAGCTCCTCGTGCAGTCCCTCGGCGGCGCCGTCGTCCCCGGGGAGCGCCAGGAGTACGGGAAGATGGACGTTGAGGTGACAGCGGCCTCCTCCGCGCTATACGGGGAGGCGGAGACGGGGAAGCGCCAGACGGTGTGGATGAGCCATGGCGACGAGGTGGTCAGGCTGCCCGAAGGCTTCGAGGTGGTTGCGCGCAGCGTGCAGGGCGCCGTCGCCGCCATCGAGTACCGGGAGAAGCGCTTTTATGGGCTCCAATACCACCCAGAGGTAGCAACCGTTATGTCTGATTACTTACTATGACGAACGTCATTCTATGCGAAGCTACAAATTTTGCCATGCTACAGTAAATGGTACTGTTTGACCATTCCAGGCCTATTTAACTGCTTCATCAGTTCACCAGCATAGATATTGTTTTTTTTATTTCAATCAAATATTGGTCTTCTTGGTTCAGACCACTGCTCATTTATTTCGTTCATTCATCCTATGGAGCTGTTAGTCGCTGAATTCTCACTCTTGGTAGTAGGAGAATTCTTACTCTCATCGAGAGAGGATGACACTAGGAGTTGGGGCAATTTTCTTGTCTATTTCTCACACAAGCTCACACAAATGCCATGCCAACCCAAGGGGTTGGGGTTACATATTTATAGGCTGCTAGCCAGCCAAGCATATGCCAAGATGCTAGTCTAAGATGCTAGTCTAAGATGCTAATATGCTGTCCTAGCTAATATGCTGTCCTAGCTAAGATGCTGTCCTCTAGTCTAAGATGCTGTCCTCTAAGATGCTGTCCTCTAGTCTAAGATGCTGTCATAAAAACAGAAAAACAGCCACAAGGACCATGACCATGTGAGCATCATAGCCTCACAAAGACCAGCCACACATGAGACTTATCCATCATTCTCCCCCTAAGTCTTGTGCGTCGTCTTGTGGGAGAGTTGAACCATCCCGGTCCTGGAGCAGAGCTCAAGGAACTTGATCCTCCCAAGGGGCTTGGTGAGCAGGTCCGCAAGCTGGTCCTTTGGTGTTGATGTAGCTTGCCTTGATGCTCTCTTCCTCCAAACAGCTTCGGATGAAGTGGTACCTCACCCGGATGTGCTTGCTGCGTTCATGGAACACGGGGTTCTTTGCCAGGGCCAGAGCGGACTTGCTGTCCACCCTGAGCTCCACCGCTCTAGTGTCTCTGCCGAGGAGATCACCAAGCAGTCGAGCGAGCCAGAGCGCCTGAGTCGAAGCGGTGGAGGCCGCTATGTACTCGGCCTCGTAGCTGGACAGGGCCACCACCTGCTGCTTGACCGACTGCCAGCTAACGAGGCACTTGCCGAGGAAGAAGAGGATCCCGCTCGTGCTCTTGCTGGTGTCGATGTCGCCGGCGTGGTCGCTGTCGCTGTACCCGACGAAGTGTGCCGCCCCAGGGCACCTCGGGTAGTAGAGGCCGTGGTCGAGAGTCCCCGCAACGTAGCGGATGATCCTCTTCACAGCCTGCTGGTGCTCCGTCGTCGGTCGCTGCATGAACCGACTAACGTAGCCGACGGAGAATGCCAAGTCCGGCCGTGTGTGGGCGAGGTAGCGAAGGCTCCCCACAAGACGCCGGTACTGCGTAGCGTCCACCTCCTCCGTCGTGCTGTCGCGGCTCAGCTTCAGCCTCTCCTCCATCGGAGTGAGAGCTGGGTTGCAGTCGGTGAGCCCAGCTAGCTCAACGACGCGCTTGGCGTAGGCGGTCTGTCGAAGCGTGATCCCAGAGTCATCCTGGTGTACCTCGATTCCCAGGTAGAAGGAGAGAGGCCCCAGGTCACTCATCTGGAAGGTGGCCTTCATCTCTTCCTTGAATGCCGCCACCTCCGCATCCTTGGTGCCGGTGATCACCAAGTCGTCGACGTAGACACCCACCAACAGGGCATTACCTCCATTGCCCCGTCGGTAGATGGCCGCCTCGTGCGGGCTTTGCTCGAAGCCCATCCCCTTTAGCGTGGAATCCAGCTTGGCATTCCACGCCCTCGGTGCCTGTCGCAAGCCATAGAGGGCCTTGCGCAGGCGGAGCACCTTGCCCTCCTTGCCGGGGATCGCAAATCCCGGCGGCTGGTGCACGTAGACCTCCTCCTTCAAGTCGCCGTTAAGGAACGCCGACTTGACGTCCATGTGATGAACACGCCAGCCCTCCTGGGCAGCTAGCGCAAGGAGGAGTCGCACGGACTCCATCCGTGCCACGGGAGCAAAGGCGTCGTCGAAGTCGACCCCCTCCTGCTGCACGAAACCTCGTGCCACCAAGCGAGCCTTGTGCTTGACGATGGCACCGGCTTCATCCCTCTTCAGCTTGTACACCCACTTAAGGGTGATCGCGCGATGACCACGAGGAAGGTCAGCAAGCTCCCAGGTGCGGTTCTTCTCAACCGCATCCATCTCCAACTGCATCGCGGCGCGCCATGCCGCGTGTCTCTCGGCCTCTGCGAACGACCGAGGCTCGCCGTCGTCACACGCAAGGTGCAACTGCGCCTCCAGGTCCTCCAGGTCATGAGGCACCAGTCCCGGCACCAACTGGTCGCCGAGAAGGTTCTCCATCGTACGGTACCGCAACGGCTCGCCGTCGTGGTACGCGTCGATGCGCTCCTCGTCGTGAGAGAGCGGAGTAGCGAGCTCAACCGGGCTATGCTCGACACGAGCTGGTGTTGGAGTAGACGTGCCCGGAGAGGTGCCTGTCGGTGCTGGAGTGCGTGGCGTTGCCGGCTGTGGTGAAGCCGGCGAAGAACTCATCGCAGCCGAGGTCCTGGCTGGAGAGCGTGGAGCTGTCGGAGTAGCAGGCGCCGGGGTCGGTGGAGGCTCGGGGATTGGGGTAGACGCGCTCGCCGAAGAAGAGCTGCCTACTCCCCCAGCTCCCTCGAAGTGGACGTACTCGACAGTGAAGTCGTCGTAAGTCGGAGCCGAGCCATCGTCCACCGCCTTGTCCCACGCCCATCCTCGCCCTTCGTCGAACACAACGTCGCGCGCCGTGCGCACACGCTGTGTCTTCGGGTCGAGGATGCGGTAGGCCTTCGAGCCCTCCGCGTAGCCGATGAACACTCCCGGAGTGCTCCTGTCGTCGAGCTTGCTGATGTGGCCAAGCTCCTTGGCGAACGCGAGGCAGCCGAAGACCCGCAAGTGGGAGACCGCCGGCTTGCGCCCATGCCAAGCCTCGTACGGCGTCCTGCCGTCGAGCGCCTTGGTAGGCGAGCGGTTGAGGATGTAGACGGCCGTCACCACCGCCTCTCCCCAGAAGACAGCCGGCATCCCCCTCTGCTTGAGGAGGGCCCGAGCCATCCCCACAACCGTCTGGTTGCGCCGCTCGACGACGCCGTTCTGCTGCGGGCTGTACGGCGCGGAGTAGTGGCGCTGAATGCCCTCGTCAGCGCAGTACGACGCGAATTCAGCCGCCGTGAATTCGCCGCCGTTGTCGGTGCGCAGCACGCGCAGCTTGCGGCCGCACTCCGCCTCCGCAGAAGCCTGCGCGCGTCTGATGGCGTCCGCAGCCTCTCCCTTGCTGCCGAGGACCATCACCCACATGTAGCGGGAGAGGTCGTCGACGAGCAGCAGGAAGTAGCGTCGTCCTCCCGGTGTGGCCGGTGTCACCGGGCCACACAAGTCCCCGTGCACGAGCTCGAGCCTCTCCTTGGCTCGAAAGCTCGCCTGCTGGGGAAAGGGGAGTCGCCTCTGCTTCGTCAACACGCAGACGTCGCAGAGCTGCTCCACATGGTCGAGGCACGGCAGGCCTCGCACCATCTCCGTGGCACTGAGCCGCTTCAGGGCCTCAAAGTGAAGGTGCCCGAAACGCTCATGCCACTGCCACGCCTCGTCGTCCCGACGAGCAGCGAGACAGAGGGGTTGTGCCACCTGCACGTTAAGGACGTAGAGTCGATTTGCGCTTCTGGATACCTTGGCAAGAAGGCGACGACGACGATCCCAAATCCTCATGACTCCGTCCTCAACCACCACGCGCGAACCGTTCTCATCCAGCTGTCCCAAGCTGATGATGGAGTTCCTCAACGCGGGGATGTAGTAGACTCCGGTGAGCAGCCTGTGCTCACCAGACACGGCGGTGAAGATGATGGAGCCGACGCCCTTGATCTCCACGCCGGAGGCATCCCCAAACTTGACGGAGCCTCGGACGCTAGAGTCAAGCTCGGTGAAGAACTCCCGTCGACCGGTCATGTGATGGGTGGCGCCGGTGTCGAGGCACCACCCGTCAGTCTTGTCGTTGCCGGAGCTGTCGCCGAGGAGGGCGTGTGCTTTTGGCTCGTCAAGGTGGAGGAGAGCCGCTGCGGCCGGTGCCGCTGGAGGTAGCTCGATGCTGGCATGTGCCATGAACAGAGCTGGCTCCTCCTCCGCCTGTGCGACGTGGGCCTGGCCGCGTCGTGGCTGTCGACAGTCCTTGGCCCAATGGCCAAGCTGGCCGCAGTTGCGGCAGGCGTCGTCTCGTGCCGGCTTGTGCCTGCCGGCGGCGCCGCCCTGGGCGCCTCCGCGGGCATCACCCTCGGCACGTCCTCGCGCCCCGGCCTGGGCGTCTCTGCGCGCCTTACGTGGCTTGCCACGCTTGCGGCCGCCTGTCGCGGAAGAAGGCTCCCCCTTCCTCCGGTCACCCTGGCTGGCAAGCCACTGCTCCCGAGTGAGAAGGAGCTTCCCGCCAGTGGTGATGGGCCCTGAGAGGGACTGTGGCTCATCACTATCGACGACCTTGAGGCGACCTATCGCCTCCTCGATCGACATCGTGGAGAGATCCAGCAGCGACTCGATCGAGCGAGCCATCTGCTTGTACTTCTCGGGGACGCAGCGGAAGAGCTTTTCGACAGCTCTCTCCTCGCCGTAGGTGTCGTCGCCGAACTGCACCATCTTCTGCAACAGAGTGTTGAGACGGAGAGCAAAGTCATCAACGTCCTCACCTGGCTTGAAAGCCAGGTTCTCCCACTCCTTGCGAAGTGCCTGCAGTGTGGACTTGCGGGCGCGGTCGCTGCCGATGCGTGCCGCAGCGATGGCGTCCCAAGCCTCCTTGGCAGTCCGCTTGCTGGTAAGCGAGAACTGCATCTCGGGCGGGACTGCAGCGATGAGAGCATCCAGCGCCCGTCGATCTAGGTCGTAGTCGACGTCGCCGTACCGGACTGCCTCCCACATGTGCCGCACCTGGAGCTTTACCCTCATCACCGCAGCCCACTCGACGTAGTTGGTCTTGGTGAGGGTAGGCCACCCACCGCCGGGACCGACGTCCCTGACAACAGCCTGGAGCCCGTGGTAACCACGGTACCGATCCGGGGAGAGAGAGCCACGCTGCCTATGAAGGCCGCGCTCTCCATCGACCCGTCGGTACCGATCCGGGGAGAGAGAGCCACGCTGCCTGTGAAGGCCGCGCTCTCCATCGACCCGTCCGCCACCGTTGCCGTGCGCGCCTCCTCCAGGAGCGCCACCGGCGCGTCCGCGCCTGTCTGGGCTGCCGCCGCGCTCGTGGGCGTGCGCGGCTGCCCCAGGAGCGCCACCGCCGTGCGCGCCTCCTCCAGGAGCGCCGCCAGCGCGTCCGCGCCTGTCTGGGCTGCCGCCACGCTCGTGGACGTGCGCGGCTGTCCACTGCGCCGCCCGCGCTCGCGCTGCCTCCCTCTCTAGCAGCTCGAGGTCCGAGTCGGCGGTGTCGTCAGCGGAAATGGAGCTGCCGATGCTGCCGCGCAGAGCCTCGACCTCCGCCGCCGCCGCACGCGCTGCATTCGCCGCCGCCGCTGCTTCCGCCTCCGCTCTGGCTGCTACCAGCTCCGCCGCTGCTAGCCTCGACGCCCTTGCCGCCGCCGCAGCGGTCTCTGCCGCCGCTCGCTCGCGTTCCTCTGCCGCGGCAAGTTCGGCCTCCTGCCGACGCCGCGTGCTCGAGGCGACCGAGCGCTGAGACTGCCCTGCGGACATGACGCGCTACCGGGGGGCTGCTGCGTGGGGAGAGGGCTGCTTCAGAAGAGCTGGGAGAGGAGTGAACAGGAGCGGCCGGAGGAGCTGCTGCTGCCAACAGCTGGGGCTGTTGTGGGGCTGGGAGAGAAGATGAGCAAGAGATGCTCAGGCTACAGGATAATACGGCTCTGATACCCACTTGTTAGTCGCTGAATTCTCACTCTTGGTAGTAGGAGAATTCTTACTCTCATCGAGAGAGGATGACACTAGGAGTTGGGGCAATTTTCTTGTCTATTTCTCATACAAGCTCACACAAATGCCATGCCAACCCAAGGGGTTGGGGTTACATATTTATAGGCTGCTAGCCAGCCAAGCATATGCCAAGATGCTAGTCTAAGATGCTAGTCTAAGATGCTAATATGCTGTCCTAGCTAATATGCTGTCCTAGCTAAGATGCTGTCCTCTAGTCTAAGATGCTGTCCTCTAAGATGCTTGTCCTCTAGTCTAAGATGCTGTCATAAAAACAGAAAAACAGCCACAAGGACCATGACCATGTGAGCATCATAGCCCCACAAAGACCAGCCACACATGAGACTTATCCATCAGGAGCAACATCAGCTCAGTAGTTTAATTCTCTCTTGCCAGTAGAAATGATCTTTTGCATGCTCTGCCCTTTCTTCTGGTATTATTACTCTTGATTATGTATCCACAGCATCGTGCTTTGTCTTCGCATACCATCTGGTTGCTCTTTGCGGATCTGTTGATGCCATAGCATGACTGTATTGAACTTTCTCATGTAAAGGTTACACATTCAGCCCAAGGAATGGAAACAGTGCGCCGCTTTCTCTTTGACGTTTGTGGGATCAAAGCTGATTGGAAGATGCAAGATGTGCTCGATGAAGAAATCAAGACCATCCAAAGCACGGTTGGTCCTGACGAGCATGTTATCTGTGCATTGTCAGGTGGAGTTGATTCAACGGTTGCTGCCACCCTCGTTCACAAGGCAATAGGAGATAGGCTTCATTGTGTTTTTGTTGACAATGGTCTATTGAGGTAACAATATGCTGCCTTAGTTCTGTTTCTTTTGAATGGAACTTGTGCATCTCAAATCAGTGTGCAATGAAACTAACACAACCTCATTTGCAGGTACAAGGAGAGAGAACGAGTAATAACAACCTTTGAAAGCGATTTGCACTTGCCAGTTACATGCGTTGATGCGTCAGAGCAATTCCTCAGCAAGTTAAAGGGTGTCGAGGACCCAGAGCAGAAAAGAAAGATTATTGGCAGGGAATTCATAGCTGTCTTTGATGAATTTGCTCACGAGCTGGAGCAGAAGATAGGGAAAAGGCCTGAATTTTTAGTTCAAGGGACTTTGTACCCTGATGTAATTGAATCATGCCCACCTCCTGGGAGTGGAAGGACACATTCCCACACCATCAAAAGCCATCACAATGTCGGTGGCCTTCCAAAAGATATGAAGTTAAAACTCATCGAACCACTCAAGCTCCTATTCAAGGATGAGGTACCAATTTGAATTAATTTGCATAATATAATTTGTAATTTTCTTAGCTTCTTGCATGGTCAGGCCTCAGGCGTGGTATGATGAAAGGAACCAGGAACCTTTATTTTTTATTACTCTTACATTTTTTTTAATGTCTGTAGGTGCGGAAATTGGGGAGTATTTTGAATGTCCCAGATTCATTTTTGAAGCGGCACCCATTTCCTGGGCCTGGTCTTGCTGTACGTGTCCTAGGTGATGTTACACAAGGCAATGCTTTGGAGGTTCTTCGTCAGGTTCGAACTTTGAGAATTGTTGAAATGTTGCTATATCACCTTGGATATACTATGTGAATTCACAGTTTCTCAATTTATGTCTTTCAGGTGGATGAGATATTTGTTCAAGCTATTAAAGATGCAGGCCTTTATGATAAAATTTGGCAAGCTTTTGCTGTGTTCTTGCCAGTACAGACAGTTGGGGTTCAGGGTGACCAGCGAACCCACTCCAATGCTGTTGTTTTAAGGGCAATCACCAGTGAGGATGGCATGACTGCAGATTGGTATGTACCAGTGAAGTTCCAACTCTGTTCCACTTTTTTTCCCCTAGCAAACTTTAGGTATGTTGTACTAATATTCTGTTCCAGTCATACAGATAGTTTTCTTTGTCTGTGCTGTAATGTTTCACACTCTTATCACTCTAGAGTCTGGGAACCAATAATTGGATCTCATTCATTCATGGTCTAATTGGTTACAGTTGTAAAAATCTACAAATGTTTGCATGAGATAGTAAATTCCGTCATTTCTTTGGTGGTTTGCCCTTTTCTTTCCTTGTTGCCCTTGTTGTCCAACCCGAAAGTTCTCTAGGTGCTCCCTACTAAGGTCAACCATTTGGTTTTGCCTTACTCCAAGCCATCTAATCTGTGTTCCAACTGCAAAGTGCTCATGGTGCTCTCTTACAGTGAATCTTGAATATATTGAACAGATTGACCTTGTGATGGTGCATGCCTAGTCTTGATATAATTTTATTTCGAGCCGTACAAATTGTTGGAATATTTAGAACTATCTTCTCTGTCATGTTAAGTTCTCCTGTTGCCCTGTCATAGTGTTTGTTTTAAGCAGTAAACTGCAGGCGATGTGTCTTTAAACAGTTGACTGCATCCTGCATATTTTCTCATATCAAGCCATTCTCTTTTAAAAAATTTCAGGTACTATTTTGACCATGCATTCCTGGTAGATGTGGTAAACAAGATCTGCAACAATGTGCGGGGCATAAACCGTGTTTGCCAGGACATCACATCTAAGCCGCCTGCAACGGTGGAGTGGGAGTAGGAACAGATTGTCTTATGCTGCGAAGTGGGATGGGACAAGTAACTAACTAACCTTATGATGCTATGGTGGAAGGAAGAGCAATTTATCTTTTGATGCTGGGATCAATTAATTACCCTCATGATGCTATGGTGGAAGGATTTTATTATGACGGTCATCCTCGTGCAGTATGTACTACTGTCGGCTGCTGACTCGGTTTTGTTTTTCGTATTATTATTAGTACCAAAAGTGTATGTGTCGTGCTCTCTCGGTCTTCGCTCCTGTCTTGGGTTAGCCCAAAAGTTAAAACCCGACTTATTGACTCTTGTCACTCTCAACACGTTGCACGGCTTGCTCTGGGTAGGCTGACGGCGATGCTGATGACAGTTACTGAAGCTGTATTGTCAAACTCTACTGAAGCTGAATCTTGCAATAGATGTGAAAAAAAAGGTACCCAGAGCTGTGCATTCGTTGTGAAAACAATAATGGTTACCTGCTGTTGATCTGTTTGAAGGCATGAGTTTCATGTAGTGCTGAGGAGCTTCATAAAATGATCCACCAACATATGGAATAATTTATCAAGTACACTTGCACGAGTATCACAAATAGCAGTAAAGAAGAAAAGTGACCATGCATCAATAAATTAGGTTCATCATGAATTGTTGCTTAATGGGACATGTAAAATGTCTTGTAACTTTGTGAGCCCTAGTGATGTGCCAATGTATACATGTAACATTGAGATTTTGCATTGCTGAATAAGCCATTTTTCAACAAGCAACGTTATTATACCTGCTGCTACTTTTATATATACGAGTTACATCTACATCTAACCACTGCTGCTGCTCTTGGAAGTCAGATCAGCATGCGCAAGTACTGTCTGCATGCCTGTAATTGTTTAGTATGCAATCTCAGTGTGACAATCACAAGCCGCTCTCTCATGGCTCTGTTTTTCTTGTTACTTTGCGCTGGTGTGTGGTTTCATTTGCTGTAGCCTGTAGGTATAAAAAACTGCTGCTGAACGAACAGGACAGGATACTGTTGGTGGGTAATAAAAAAAACCCAACTCCAAAAAATTTGGATTAAACGGGGCCTTAGTCAACCTAGATGACATGCTTGCTAGTACTACTACTCTGCTGCTGCTGCAAATGAATGCCACTATAAACTCGCTCAGAAGACAGAACAATCGCCCCGTCGTTGAAAAAAACAGCTAAAACACTGTTGTAACACGCTGAAAAGACAAGTTGAAAAAGTACGGATTATAAGACGAGGAACATGGCCTTACTAGCTTAGCTTACTGCTGCTGCTCCGTGTATACAATACAACAATAGATGCATGCATGCATTCCACTGCATGGACTTGTAATTTGTAACCAATTGAAGCTAGCTAGCTAAGCCTTGTAGACGACAACAAAGCATGGAAGGATGGCTCTGGGGTTGAACACCAGCAGCTCCTCCAGGTTGGAGTACACCCCAGCCGATCCCGCCACCGAGTCGTACTCCTCCTCCTCCTCTGACACCGACGCCGCCTGCTCTTCTTCCTTGGGCCGCTTCACCCTTCCCGCGATCACCCGGCACACCAGCATCGCCCTCCGCTGCTGTCGCTCGGCCTCCTCACCCAAGCCGCCCTCCGCCGCCGGCACGGGCACGGCGTCGTGCGCGCGCCCGCTCGTGGCCATCGTCAGCACCCCACCGTCGCCGGCGCTCCTGCTGAAGCCGTCGCGGATGATGCCGCACGCGGCGCAGCCCCCCGAGGCTGCGGCCCCGGCGGCGTCGCAGAGGTGCGTGGCGCCGTTGAGGCCCAGCGAGCAGGCCAGGGTGGCGCAGTGGAACCGGAGCAGCTCGTTGCCGTCGGCGGTGCACCGCGGGTGCCTGTTGGAGCTGATGTTGTTGTTCTTGGCCCCCATCGCCACCGGCTGCTTGCCGGCGCCGCCACCAGCTGCTGCCCTGGCCTTGACGGCGTCGCGGTACTCCTCGAAGCGGGCCAGCGTCCTGGGCGTGTTGTGCACCTTGAGGATGCGGTCCACCTTGCACACGGGGCTCTGCTTCTTCAGCCAGCTCGACTGGAAGATGATCTCGATGATGTTCCGGCTCGTGTCATCCCGCGCCAAGCTCGGACACTGAATATAAATAGCATGTTCGGTTTCACAGTTGGTTGTGGTCAGGTCAAACAACAAACATAGAGGGAACATTTCGGTTCTTGGCATCGCCGATTTGATCAAATCATATCCCCCAGTTGTCATGTGTCCCATCTGCTCAAAGCCTCAAGTAGACAGCCGCACTTGCATGTTGCAACTGCCGACATGACCGGCTTGTCACGTGCTGCAAATTAAACGATCTGATGGGTACTGGTACTAGTACTGAAAACAGAAAGAGAGAATTCCTTATTTGACACTGGGAAAATGAGTCGTTCCTTTCTTGGCCCTGAAATTTTCTTCGTTCCCTATTTGACACTCACTTCAACTTTCGTTCCTAATTTGACACTGTCGTCAAATCCGTTAGCTAACGGTGTTAACTGGCCGTTAAAAAGACATTTTTGCCCCTAGAAAAAAAAAGCGGCGAAGCAAATTTGAGAGAAAAAAAAACCTGCGCCTTTTTTTTTTGAAGAAATGTTGGATCTCCTGCCTCCTCTATTGGCCACTTAAGCTGCACTTGGTGCCAAAGCCGTACTTTTTCAGCCAACGAACAGTATTTTTCTCACGTAACAAATCAGTCAACGGTACTTTCAGCCATGGCTTATCAACCAAGCGAACAGGGCAAGGGAAGCAGCTTTTGCTTTGCTTTGCTCTCTACTGTTACAGTAGAAGCAGCAACATCGTATGCTTGCTAGCTATAGTCGTAAATAAAAACATGAAAAGCAGCAAGAATAAAGTGCAGCTCTCACTTTCACACAACAGCAGTAGTAGAAGACAGCACAGATGAGCATGAGATGGGGCTGTGCATCATAGCAGCAGCACGGCCAGCACCGACCAAAGAACAACTTTGCCAGATTCGCCTCACTCTCCAATCTCCTCTGTGGTGATTCATGAGGAGGAACTATGATGGTTATTATTATGCCGGGGAGAAGAGGAGTTACAACCTAGCCTAGCCTGCTTTGCAAAAAGAGATTTGATTTTGGTTGGTGGATTACTCCATTTGTCTGATTTTCCTATTATTGTTTGGATGATATGTAATTTTGTTGTTGTTTGGTTATAGAAATAAATATAAATTATCTTTTAATTTTAAAAGCTGGTCGTGAAAATTTAGACACCCAAAATATAGCAACTCTATTGATTGATTTAATTGTACTCCATTAAGTACCAGCAAGAAGGAAGCAAAGCAACCAACCTGCGTGCCTGATGGACTGGTGGAGGTGGAGGCTCTCCTGCCTGACGAACACCTCGCCGCAGTCGGGGCAGGGGCAGATGGTGGTGGCCGTGGCCCTCATTGAGGTGCTGCCGCTCACGGGGTCCACCACCATGTGGCACTCGTAGCACCCCGACAGCCGCCTCAGCTGCATGCCGGCCCTGAACGACGACCCGCCCGACGATGACGAGGACGACAGCGACGACCCGCCCCGCTGCAGCTGCTTGCTGTTGCTGCTCGCCGCCGTCGCCGACGAGCTGCGGCCAGTGCCACACTTGGCCTCGCTCAGGGGCTTCTTCACGCACCGCTCGCTGCTCCCGCTCACGGACGCGCGCCGCTTGCAGGGCTCGCCCGCCGACGCCGACGCCGTGCCGCCCATGGTTTCCTCCGGCGGCGGCACGGGCACCCTCTGGTGCCTGCTCTCGCTGTCGTCCTTGAGCTTGCAGATGGACGGCGCGGAGCAGCCCAGCCTCTTGCTCCTGCTGCCGGTGCCGGTGTCCTGCGCCCGCGGCCGCGCGTGGTGGTGCTGCCCGTGGCCGTGTCTGTTTCTGCACGAGAAGAGGCTCTTGAGCGCTAACCTGTAGGACGGGCTCTCCGGCTCCGTGCACTGCCTGCTTTGCTTCTTCTTTGCTTTCTCCTCCTTCTCCGGCCTCTTCTTGCTCGTCGTCAGCTTCTTCTTCACCATGGCGGCAGCGGTGGAACTGGAACTGCTGCTGCTCTTCTTGGCCTCCCTGACGCCTGCCGATCTGCCCGGCTCCACCATTGCGATAATGCGATCGAAGCTCCTCTAGCTCACTTGCTAGCTTTGTTCTGCTTCCCCCTAGTCCTAGCCTTGTTATTCTTGGGATTTCCCTTTTTCTTGATCTGACTAGTTCTAGTCTACTTGAGAGAAGGAGGAGGTACGAAGGATTATGATGATGAAAGTGAAACGAGGATGGACCATGTGTGTGCTGAATTGAGTGAGTGAATGGCGCTTGTTCTGCTACTTGTCTTTCTATCTGAAGAGAGGAGAGGAGAGAAGACGTGAAAAGGAGGAGGCTTTGTGTTGCTGCAGCTTTATGCTTTTGGTTTTGGGGAGTGAGTGATCTGATGAGGGTGGAGGAGCAGGACCCTGCTCTGTGCTTCTGCAGCTGCACCTGCTTATGCTCCAGGTAATTTAGTCATTGGATTAAGAGCATGCAGGCATGCAGCTAGCTAACATAACAATGTTGGGGCTTGATTAATAAATGAGTTATCCAGCATGGCATGTTTATGACACAAACACATCGATGGTGTTCTTGATCCCATGCCTTGATGGCGTCCCAAGTACTCTATAGCTAGCACAGTGAATATATTGTTTGGTTTGTTTACTGAGCTCCAGATTATATTCGTCGTATATCACAATGAACATATAGGAACAAAACTAGCTCGATGCCCAGTACCGAGGTTGAACTGAAATTCAAAACATCTCTAGATAGATGAGCCATGACCTAGCATTGGAGAAATTCAAAACATGGATAGGAACAAAACGCTTCGTCCAGTGGAGTACAGTAAAAGTCTCAACTTTGCTTGCTTTGGAGGAAGACAAAAAACTTAAGTATGCTAATTCTGAACAAGTTGTACAACTTGTACAAGCCTAAGTTACATGCAAACACTGAAATTGCTTGCAGACTCACTCACTCCGTTTACCGCCCCTCTGCCTGCCTAGCTAAGTAGCTATCCTAGATGAGGATGAATGGATGAACGTACATACAGACATTGGAGTATATATAAGATCCAAATGACAAAATCTTGATGATTTCAAGATGACCAATGCCGGCACGCTACGTACTTGATTACTACTAATGAGCTGATCGATTCCAGAACAGCACATGCATGTACCCTGGCATTTCTTGGTCTTGGATACTAGTGGCGTCACTAACTAGCATGCAAGATCTGCGCCATGTTCGCTTGGCTTATAAGTCGTACCTTTTCAGCCAACGAACAGTATTTTTCTCTCATAACAAATCAGCCATGGCTTATCAGCCAAGCGAACAGGACACTGGAATAAAAGCAGAGGCGGCGAAATAACAAGTTGATGCAGGCAAAGGCTGGCAGGCCCCAATGGTGGTTATTACAGTATGTACAAGGAATCAAACATGCAGCTTGCTTATTACAGATGTGTACTTAGCGGGATTGTGATTGAGCGGATTTGGTTTGGACCATCCATAGCTGCTTCTGATTTTATCGTGTCACACTCCTCTCTTATCTGTTCAATAAAATTGGCACCTTCTTTTCACGGACCCTGCCTGTTGGCTTCAGAAAAGAAACAAAATTTTATTTTGGGAAATCTATTCTATAGTGAACCTAATAGTATTTATTCAGTATCATAACTGTCAGTAATCTTTTTGTATAAACTTGATTAAACTTTAGGTCGTTTGATTGACTTCTTAGAAAGCGGAAAATGCATTCTTTTTTTGGCATGCAGAAAACAAGCAAGGCAGGCAGAGCGGTGAAACTGAAACCTGAGTATCTGACAGACGGTAGTAGTAAGAAGGGAGTGATGCATGTATACGATGAGAGCGACGCCACATCACATGCAGGATTATTCGGATTCGCATTGGAGTAAGTTTTGCTGCTACCTATCAGTAGTTCAGTACAGGGCATGGCATGACATGGCGCCGGTAGTGGCCATGGCAGGGGAAGTTGCAGCAGCGTGCTGCGTGCATGCATGATTCTGAAACGTGATGTCTATGGATCTGCTTGCTGCATCTTCCCCCCCCCCCCCCCCCCCCCCCCCCCCCCCCCCTGTTTATTGGAGGACCCTACCCTAAATTCATGCAGGTTTGGGAGCTCCATGCAGCATGGATGATGGATCCCCACTCGGCGGGCGGCATGGGCATGGGCTGGTCCGCTGGTGGCTGCAATCCATTTCAGTGCTGATCCACTAGTCAGTCAGTCCTCATGACTGAAGACTGCAAAAGGCCATTGCCTCATGCCTGCAGTCGCAGTTGCTGACCTGCATAGTCATCTCTGAATGTGGAGCTGCAGAGGAGAGGAGACAATCATACATGCAATATCATATGCGATCAGCAGCTAGCCAACATCTCAAAAAGCCATCCCATCAGCATATCAGCAACCAACGGAATAAGGAATAAAGCAGGAGAGCTAAGCTGCTTTTTGCGTTTTGTTATCCTTTTTGCATCTCAAGACAAGAGCAAGGCACCATGCGCACACACACACACACACATACACACCGTCTGAATTTCACAACCAGGTGCCCCCTGTGTGTGTGTGGTCATCATGCATGCATGCTGCGAGTACGAGATCACTCACCCAGATGCTGTGCTTTTATCTTGTTGTGTCCCGGCCCCTAGCTGGTAGCTGCAGCCTATGTAGAATCCCGAGATTGTTCATGCATGGGCTCTATGCTTCTTTTGCCTGCGAAGTTTCCTGCAAAGGCTGCGCTTTTGATAAATAACCTCTCCATCGACCAGCCACACGATTCTTCTATCTTGTTGAGTCGTTCCTCGTTCGTTATAACAAAGAAATAGCCCACCACGAATTTGTACTTGTACTACTACTCCCTCCGGTCGAGTTTATAATTAAGGCTTAGTTTGATATGCTCTCGAGCTATACTTTGAACAAAGTGATGGCGTTTAGTTGCTGTGAGTTTCAGTGTGGCATGCATCTGCTGCAATGAGCCAAAACAAGAGTGGGAGGGGAGGAATTGGAGGAAGCACGAGGCGCAATCCTCCAGATGCCGAGGTCCACGCCGCTGTCGCTCTCAAAAGGAACAAAGCATAACTCGATTACGCAATAAGCCAGTACATTATACTACTGTTAAGGCATGGCACCGTTCAAACATAATTGCTAATCTCGAGACAAGACGCTGATTCCGAGAATCCGAGATTGAGTGTGTGTGTGCGCGTGTGTGTATATATATAGCTCCAAATTTAGGTTGTTTAGAATATACTGTATGTTGATACGGCCTACATATATAAAGTTAAACTCCGACTAACAATTTCGACAAAAGATACAAATAATTGTTTTGGAATCAATTTCCATGATGAATTAATCTAGTTAGTATCATCATCAACCAAAATTTATCTGGATTTTATAGCTACTTGTGGCCAGAACTAGAAATAGATGTTCAACCCAAGAGAACAAAACGAACAATTATTTTGAGTTGCTCTTGCTGCACCCGAGAATTATATTCTTGCTGAGATCAATGCTGCCTGTTCTCCCTAAGGCTATCTCCAACAACACCACCTAAAATACAAGACCCATTTGTACTTTGGGTAGCGCTACAGGCAAAAGGTTCAATATCTATTCGGCATCTTCTCCAACAACAAGACCTAAAAGAGAATCATTTCTGTAAATGAGTTTTTAGGAGAGATGATACCCATATTTGGATTGTGTCTCTCAGACAATCCAAAATAGGTCTCCCGTATAGGTACTATGTTGGAGGCTGATTTTGGATCTCTCACTACCCATTTTGGGTTTGGATCTCCTTATTGGAGACAGTCTAACATCACTACTACACAAAGCATTTTTAGGGGCGGCTCGTAACCCTTTGTAGGGGCGGTTTGGCCAACCGCCTCTACCGAACCGTCTCTACAAATCATGTATTTGTAGGGGTGGTTCCCAGGCCGCCCCTACAAATCGATTTATAGGGGGCAGTTGGTGATTGAGCCGCCCCTACAAATCGAATTGTAGGGGCGACTGGTATTACGAACCGCCCATACAAATCGATTTGTAGGGGCGGCTCAATCACCAACCACCCCCTACAAATCGATTTGTAGGGGCGGCTGTAATGCCAGCCGTCTCTATAATACCTGTTTGTAGGAGTGGTTCAATCTAGAACCGCCCCTACAGTACGTTTTCCCGCAAAAAAAATCAAATTTACAATTCAAATTCGATCAGAACTGTTTGTTTCCGCATATTCCATCCAGCGTTCGCGTTGCCGAACGCCCCACGACCAACGTTCTGAACGCGACTACCAGCACAATAGTATTATATAAACTACAATTACAAGTCCAATTCGTAAGGATATATACAATCCATCATTTAATATACAAATTCCATAAACATTGTTATCAATGTCCTAGAGCTAGCCTTTCAGTCTCATGAAGGTGTTGGTACTGAGGATTTCTACCTAAGTCAGACTCTCGGTCATGGTAGGCGCCTTTGACGTGTACAATCTGGTCCAATATGAAGTTACAAAGGTCGCCGACGAGCTCTAAGAGTTGGTCATCCTTGTATGGGTCTTTTTTCATTCCTTTCTCTTCTCTCCACTACAAGAGAACAAGTTTTGGTTTAGTATTTCATACCATGTACGAAGTTTTTATACTACTGATGAAGAGGTTCAAACTTACCCTTAAGGGGTGTCTCCTGTAGGCACTGGTGTTACTCATCATAGAACATATATAGTATCCACAATGTACACTCCCATGCCTCTACTTGGGGCACTGTGTGTTTTGCATATGAAAATGTTAGGTAATGCTTTTGACAGCCATGTAACGGAGTACTGAAGAAGTAAGTTACACTTACCGCACATAGTGTTTTTATAGCCAGCTTTTTCTTTCTTGCTGGATTATGCCTTCCGTGATGATGAGTGACATAGAACCTAAATGCCCTGTTCGAATTATTTTAGCAAATACAACTTGTTAGTATCCATAAGTGAACGTTACAAGTATGTATACAAACATATAAGCTAATGAGGATTGTCGATATGTATACGTCTTGAGAATCGATATGAAGTCTTTGTATGTCGCCGGGTCCTTATCTATTGAATCAAAGACCCATGCCATGCTCCTCCCGACATCGACGACTATACAAATCCAGTGGTTGCTGCATGGATTTAATCATAGAACTAGATAAGCTCTTTTGCATCGAATAAAATATATCGAACAAAGCTTTAAGTATATAGTTGAACTTACTCGAAGTTGTATGGTAGCCATATAGTAGAGTGTTGTTGTAGATTTTTGAAAGCCAGAGCAATGTATGCCGCAACCTTAAGGGACTCTTCCTTTAGTTTTGCTGTACAGATGCGCTCTTTCTTCCGAAGAGTCTTTGCAGCAGCTATCTCTTTGGCATCCACTATCCACTGTTTAGGGTAATTAAAATTTGGTTGGGCTATAGCTTGAGGGTCTACATACCCGGCTTTCAGACTTGGCATTTGTTTGACAATGTGCACTTGCATTCTACAAATCACGGCATTGGTTAGTTACAACAAAATTCAAAGATTACATTCATATCATATCGGGAGGACAAGGACTTACAAGCACCACGTGCGAATTAGATTCATCTCCATTTCTCCTAGGTGAAAGCATGTGTGTATGTCATTGAAGTCAAAGACAATTTTCCCGGCTGGGCTTCCAAATATGCCGGTGGGAAAGCATGCTTGTATGATATCTATGCTCGTTGGGAGAACATGCAAGTACCAATCATGGAACCTTCTCATTCCAAGTGGTAGGCGCCGGATGTCCCGGTTTGGTATAAAGGGCTTGCCTCTTTCATATATTTTCGGGCAATCCTTTGACCATTTGATGTCATCAATATTTGGATACTGCTTTATAATTTGGTGGAGTTTGCTTCTAGGTCGTCCTTTTCCCTAGCCCCCTGGTGCGGCCTGTGTGCTCCTTGTTTCCCAAGCCAAGGCTAAGCTCGTCCCTCTCTCTAGAAGAATTGAAGGAGCCCTTCTCCTTGTCTTCAGCATATTTTAGTATCCTTGATACCGCCTCTTGGGTCTCCGGCTTATTAAACTTAAGATTACTGTCGGATGATTCTGTACTCCTCGCATATATCCAGTTCCTTGAGCGTACCTTTAGATTCATCACATCAATATTCCTAGCAGCTGCGGCCTCTTCGTCCATCTTCCTAAACTGCTCTTCCTTGGCATAGTAGCCACCGGGGCCTAGATGATGGTGGTGTTTGTTCCTCTTCGTCAGCTCGGTGTTACGGGCACTGAGCTCCAATGCCTCCGGTGAAGTCTTCTGAGCCACGAGCTTCTCCCATTGACTAGGAGTTATTTTGCCAAACTCTTTGAAGGGAGTTAACCCCTTTTGGATATACTTCATGTTGAGCTCCGACCTCCAACGTTGGAATACCTCTCCTATCATCCTGAAAGTATTTTTTTACCAGTTCGTGCTTACCCTTCGGAAATCTAAAATTGACCCTCAGGTGCCTATCCCATAGTTCATTCTTTTTGTTCTCTGGTACCTCTTTCTAGTTAGGGATTGCTGGGTTCAATTTATCTCTTACTAGGGCCCCGATCGTATTACGGAATCGTCCTCTTAATTCCTTCGGCTCAAGGACCTCCCCTACTGGCCCGACCTCCGTTATCACATAGCATGCCTTATCTGGATATAGATTTCCTTTTCTATCCCCTCGTTTCCTCTTAGGCTTGGTAGTCGTGGTTGTGTCTTCAGGTTGTGGAGCAGAGGCATCGTGATCCGTCTCTGTGGCTGTTGCCTCTGCTCTCCTTCCTCTACTCCGTCTTGTCCAGCGAGATGTCGCAGACGTCGACGTCGTCTTTTCCGAGTTTCAGGAGGGACCTATATATACGACAGGTCAAAGTGTTAGCAGAGGTAACATAGCCAAAGCTTTAGCAAAATTTACAAGCTAAGGCTTTTTCCGTACCTCCTCGTTCGGGTCAAAGTCCTTGTTCAAATCTTCCTCCGTTGGCCTCCTTCTGGCTTCACATGGGAAAGGATCCTCAGGACTTACATATCCCTCTTCTGAGTCATCATTAGCATCATCCTCTTCTTCTTCGCCTTCAGCAGCCTCTCCTTCGGGGCCTTCCTCCTCGTCACACTACTCCTGAGTAAGCATCACTTCTAGATCATTTTGTACCTCCTTATTGAACTATTCCTGAGTAAGCTGGTCCTCTAGTGCTTGCTCCTCAAGGGTTGGCTGCTCATCATGCTCGGGGCATCGGGCTGCACTGTCTGATGTCCGCGACATTATTTCACGCTTTGTTCTAATAGATGCAAGAAAGTGTGCTTTAGGTACGCGAGAAGGTATAAGAAATCAAAAAGGTCTATAAACCAAAGTAGTCCTATAAAACAACAATATATAAAAAAACGAGAAGTAGCAGTGGTAGAGGCCTCAGAAACATGTCAAACATCATCTAATCTTAAACCTGGAGCATCAAAGCATCATAACAGAGAAGAGAGGAGAAGGTAATGTAGGGGCGGCTGCTAATGATGCCAAGTTCCTCACAAGTTCTTGATCATCAGCTCATATTCCATATAATGTATGGACTTGGACGATTTCATCTTCGGTAAAACAAAGAAGAGGAGAGGAGAGGGGAGATTTGGCAAAAAAAAAGCAGGTGCTGCTTTCAAAACATAGAGGATAGGAAAGGTGGCAACAAATAGAGGAGAGGGGAGATTTGGCAAAAAAAAAGCAGGTACTGCTTCCCAGAAAAAGCAACATGACAATGTAAGAACATTATATGCTTAATATCGTCCGAAGCTGATAAGCAGATCGGACAATCAGAAGTAGTAGACAGTAGTAGTAGGGAAGTAGTAGAAGTAGCAAAAAAAGCAACAGCTGCTTAGGAGAGGAGAGGAGAGGAGAGGAGAGGAGTAGAGGAGAGTAGTAGTAGAAGAGGAGTACAGAGAAGACAGCAAGTACAGAGAAGATTAGTAGCCACCGGCCACAATAATATAAACAAACAAGTGCAAGGCTGCAAGCATACAAATGACAATGTAAGAAGAATAATATAAATGCAAGGATTATTTCTACTCAGTAGATATTTATTCCCAAAAAATGAAACTGGATGAATCGAAGTCCCACTAATTAAACAAACAAGTGCAGAAATGTATTGTTAACTTATGGACGTCATAGATACTCAAATAAATGACATCATCCAAGTTCTCACTTCTCAGGCATCAACTGCACATGCATTAGGATAAGAATAAATAAAAATACAAATTGATTTTATCTTTTACGTGCATATATATCATTATTATATGTACTACATATCCATCACTAGCTTCAATTTTCTGGTTGCATATTTGTTGCCTACAATTATTCATTAACCATCTTTCATAAAATAAATGGCAGGTCTTTCACTTTCTGCAGTGGCAATGGAGTTTTGTACCTGCAAATAGATATATGTAGGTGTAGGATAATATGACCATTGCATCGGTTATTCATTAACCATCTTCCATGCTTGATTCTAGCAAGTACCAATTAATTAGGGGGTGGGGACAATCAGGAATGGATAAAGGTGCTAAACTCATAGAACATGCACTTATATAGAGAACAGTCACAATAAACTGTATAAAAGAAGAAAAAGAATGTGTAGCAGCCAGCAAGTACCAATCAAGAAGCAAAACACTAAAAATGTAGCACTAGCATAAGATAGTAGTAACACTAGCATAAAAGAAGACAAATTTGCATGTGGCTTGATCACTCTATTTTGATGCAAAATGCCAAGTTAGAGTACCAAAAATAATGATGAGTTTAGAAGAGGTAATAAAGCATAGGGGCAGAAGCTTGCCTTGTTGTTCGGCAGTAGCTTGTGATGCTGCACTAGAAGATTAGAGGAATGCAGGGCTAAAAGATAAGTGGCTGACAGTATGTTCAAAGATCATCTTGAAGAACAGAATCAGCCCTGTTGCACTAATTTTCTAAAAAGAGAAGCAACGTTCGCTGTAAATTTGGTTGAGGAGCAGAGTTGTTTAGTCCTGATACTTGCAGTGCATGGACTTGATTTAGTTCAGCCATACAGATTTTTTAGTGCAAAGCAGGCAAATTGAGAACTTTAGTAAAGAGTGGAGGTATTTGTGTAGTCTGATGAAGTTCAGCAACGATGATTTAAAAAAAATACAAGACAAGGAGATGCCAAATGGAGGATAGATGATCACAGGGAAGTGTATGACTTTTTTTGTTTGAATGAGGAGCTTGCGGCAAGTAGCACCGGTTATACAACCCTTGATATAAGCAAGCAGTACAATTCAAAAATGGAAATGAATGAAACTGAAAAAAAAAGACTACTAAAACTAAACCACTAATAACTATAAGCTAATCAAGGATTCAAAAGGCAGCCAAAGGATTCAAAAATCAAGGATTCACAATTCCAGCAACCCCTCCACAGATTGTTACTTATGCTGAAAAATCACAGTAATGACTTAGGATTTTGAGAAATATGAAGTAAGTACCGACTGGTTCAGACATTGAGTAGCTATATATTAGCTGTTTAACGTGTAGTTTGAGAATATTTGAAACAATGGTAAACATCTGCTGAATTTTTTACAACTCAAATACCTGGAACAACATAGGATCACCTTCAAATATTTAACATTGAGGCTAAGACTAAGATCAAGTCTCACCAGATGCCAGAGCAGGTACAAAACACTTTTCAATATGGTTGCATATGACATCATTTTTCTAGCTGTCAACAAGATGTACTTGAAGTAACATGTTCCATATATTTACTTTTCAACTGCAGGTTGTATTTTGGAAATGGATCACTCCCAAATTGTTGGGTTGAGTGACACAAACATATGTCTTAGTTTTATTTATATTTTTAATAGATACAGATGATAAGTACTACAGTTAGTTTTCTCACATGTACAGATGATAAGTACTACAGTGACAAACTGGAGTGCAGTGAGGAATTGGTAGATCTTGTCAAGGTAAGATGGGTCCTATGCTGTCTATTGATTTTATGGTTTTTCTGTACTATGCCAAACTATGTTCATTTGTCTTGGTTGTTGCTAATAATTTCTTTTACCCTTTGATGTAGACTGTGGATAATGATTTGGGAACTCCTCTCTACCGACAAACTCACAAACAGAAGCAATGACCTAGAATGAAATGGCTAGCTAGGAAGGTCGGGGAATGGAGAAGGGGTTGGGAGTACCTGTAGAAGACTTGACAGAGAGAGAGCGCTGGTGTCGGGGATGTCAAATCGGGGGTGCAGAGAGGCAGCCTGACGACGGAGCTCAAACCCTAGCCACCGCCGAAGTCGATCTACAGCTAGAGCACGCGGCCGAGCATGGCATCGTGGCAGCCTAGGGATGTCGAGCTATGGCCCTAGGGTGCGGAGTGGGGGCGCCGGCGTCGAGAGAGGTCTAGGAGACGGCGGAGAGGTGGTGCGGAGAGGGAGGCGGCGGCGTCGGGGATGTTGAGCTGTGGCCCAGGGGTGCGGAGAGTGAGGCGCCGGCGTTGGGAGAGGTCCGGGAGGCGGCGGGAGGCGGCAGAGAGGCGGTGCGAAGAGGGAGGCGACGGTGTCGGGGGAGGCCGTCCAGGGGTGCAGAGAGGCAGCCTGACGGCGTCGGGAGGAAGAAGAGAGCGCCCACCAATTTGTCACCCGAGCGCCCCTATTTATATACCAAGGGTGATTTGTAGGGGCGGTTCCTGATTCAGCCACCCCTACAAATGTATTTGTAGGGGCGGTTCCTGATCAAGCCGCCCCTACAAATATTTTCTATTTAATTTAATTACTAATTCTGTATTTTTTTAAACTTTGACTATAATTTTATGACATTAAATAAAATATAATCAAAATGTTGTAAACATTAAAAGTTGTATAACTCATCAACATGTAAACCTTTTATTTTGGTCATCTTGTCATGTGACTTTTTTTGAACGATTCAAAATTTGAAATTCAAACAATTTTAACTTAAAATAATATTTTGAAAGAGTAAATGATTTCAGCTAAAAAACTCATGAATACCAAAGTTGTAGAACTCATCAATATATATAACTTTTATTTTGATCATCTTTTCATTTGACCAAATTTGAATAGTTGAAATTTTGAATTTCAATAAATGGCAACTTCAAACAAGATTTTGAAACCTTAAATAATTTCAATAATAAAAGTCATAAACATAAAAGTTGTTTAACTCATCATTATCTACAACTTTTATTTTGGTCACTTCTTCATGTGACAAAGTATTAGTAAACATTGTTCACAAATTCACATATGACTCATAGTTTCATGAACTATACGAGAAATATATTGATTTGTGAACAATGTTTACTATAACTTTGTCAGATGAAGAAATAATCAAAATAAAAGTTGTAGATCTTGAAGAGTTATACAACTTTGGTATTCATCACTTTTCCAGCTGAAATCATTTAATGGTTGAAAATCTCGTTGAAACTTGTCATTTTTTAAATTTTGAAAATTTGAATTGCTCAAACTTTGTCAAATGAAAAGAATGACCAAATCAACACAGTAACTTGATAGGACATGATTTTAGAAAATTTTAGGAAAAAAATCATCACATTTGTAGTTAGTATGAGGGAGAAAGACTAGTTACAAAAATCATCACATTTGAATATAAAAGTTGTATAACTCGTCAAGATCTCGTACTTTTATTTTGGCCATTTCTTCATTTCATAAAGTGTTAAGTGATTTCATAAAGTTTTAGTAGTAATAGAGTAGATGTTCAAATAGAGTCATCTGGATATTGCAAAGGATAGTCTCACACATATGCATAAAATATAGTCTCACACACATACAAAAATATGTAGTCTTACACACGTACATAAATATATAGTCTCACACGCATGCATAAATGAAGTCTTACAAACACACACTTACACAAACACTCCACGTTCAACAACTAGCTAGCCCGTTGTAACAACTTTTCCCTTGACACCTTTTCGTTCCCATGGCATTATATCTTTGGAGAGATTCTTTTCCACAACACTGATCTTCTTAGGAAAGTCTGTGAATAGTGGCATCTCATCGTAGTTATTGTAAGCTTCAACATCGTCCACGCCATCAACTCCAATAATGTGTTGTTTCCCAAAGGCAACCACGTGCTTTGTCTTCTTTTTGGGGGGGAGGTTACTTTGTGGGTCAGACATATAGAAAACTTGTGCGACACGTGAAGCGAGCACCCAAGGGTCATCTTGGTAGCCTAGATTCTCGAGGTCTAGGACTCTCAATCCGATCTCGTTCAGTTGGTGTTGTTTGATCCAGCGACATCGAAACAGGGCCACCGTTATATCCCTTCCATAGTCAAGTTTCCATATCTCTTCAATGATGTCAAAGTATTGGATTTTTCGCTCTAATCCATCAAGAGCCTCTATTCGAACGTTGTTGTTTTGGTTCACATATTTACTATCCTTTGCGTGGGTATAGTACATATATCCATTGATGTCATAAGCATTCCAAGATGTCACTTGTCTCGATGGCCCCTCCGCCAACCTACTGATGGTAATAGAGTCTATGGTTTCTCCAGGCAGTATGTTTTGGTCCTTCAACCATGTAGTTAGTCATTGCTTATGTTGTTTCATGACCCAATCATCCGAACGGCCATTTCTCTCCGCCATAATGATAGCCAAGTGTTCATTAATATATGGTTGCATCAGTTGTGTACTCTGCAAGACACTGTAATGCGCCCGACTCACCTCTTTGTAATCATGGTCGATGAACACTTTTCTACCACTAGTGCCCTTCCCAGCCAGCCTACCCTTGTGACGAGAATTGGGTTTACCAATCTCTTTCTGTACTTTTAGGTACTCTTGACAACACTCGACGACTTCTTCAGTACTGTAACCCTTTATCATGGAGCCCTCTGGGTATGCTCGATTATGCACATATCGACTTAGAACCGACATGATCCGCTCATAGGACCACATTTCATACAAGTAGTAAGGGCTAAGCGCCTATATTTGATGAACCATGTGAATCATGAGATGTGGCATTATATCAAAAAAGCAGGGGGTAAACACATCTCCAGTTGGTTTTGTGTCTCCACCACAAATTCATGTAGGTCACTCAGCTCTTCCTTGCCAATCGTCTTCTGTGAGATCTTCGAAAAGAAGTAGCACATGCGGGTGATGGCCATTTTCAAGAACTCTAGCTTTATAGCCCTGATTGCAATAGGTAGAAATATTGTCAGCATCACATGGCAATCGTGA